>NC_141766.1:40762977-41105477 GCF_982258835.1 Parasteatoda tepidariorum
AACTTCGCAACAATAAGTGATAACAAGTAATATGAATGCTTTGTAGGTATTTACCAGGGTGGTACGGGTACATCCCCAAAGCCAACCGGCCTAGAATTTGAGAACGTGCAGAAGTTTTTCAAACTTTTCTATCACACCTTCAATATGCAGTTTCCAGCTTAACATATTGTCGAAGACCACTCATAAATAGGTAAATTTTTCCATATGTACCGATTCTTGTTCCTTATAAATCAGTTTTGGTCGTATATTTTGGTACATCAATGAAACAGTTTGCACAGCAGACTTGCTTAGGTTTACCGTCAAGTTATTTCCCTTGCTCCAATCAAATAGAACTTTAAGGGCTCTGTTTAAAAGTTTTTCCGTGTCTTGCTTAACATTTTGTTATGGAACTTGGATCCACATAAGCAGATCATCCGCAAACAGAAGACATTCCAATCCGACTGTCCGCAAGGCCAGAATCAGATCGTTTATATAAACATTAAAGAAGGAACAGCTACTCACTGCTCCTTGAGGTAATCCTGTCTGAAGGATATAGCTCTTGGAGGTTGACCGCTTGTAGCGGACTTTGCAGCTTCTCTGGCTTAAGAATGAAGAAATCCAGTTCAGCGTCTTGCCCTGCTCTCCCATTTCCTGGAGTTTTTGGATCATTTGCGATAGTAGATATATCTTCTCGTGGTGCACCCTGGTAACGTCTTTGACGGCTGAAGTATCTACTATTCGGCTCGTGTAGTGCTCCGTGTAGGCTTAGTGTTCTTCAATGGAATGCCTATCCCAATTAAAGAAATCAGAGATCCAGCATACTTTAACCGGTTAACGCCCAGCGTCATATATTTAGGACAGTTCCTTTCTTCAAAGACATTCATTGTGTTGGGAAACTTTTTTCAGCATTTTTATTTATCTGGGTGAATTAAAAGATTTTCAGATACCACAATAATTTAGTTATTTCTGATTAGATCAAGAATTATAAGGAACAAGTACTTTTTGATCTATCAAAGACTTTCTGAATGCCATAACAGTGGAAAAACCAATTAATTTCGATAATATATTAAACAACTTTTTCCATAAAACCACTTCTTGTATCATTTCCATATATAACGTCAGGACAAAACGGGTTAACCAGTCTTATTATTATTGTTTGGTTGATTTAATAAATCATTATTCAATGCTATTTGATATTTCTTTCTTTTTTTAATTATTAATCCCACTGTACTTTGTTGTTGTTGTTGTAGTTCATTTACGTCGCGCTAAAGCTGCACAATGGGCTATTGGCGACGGTCTGGGAAACATACTTGAGGATGATCCGAAGACTTGCCGTCACAATTTTTATCCTCTGCAGAGGGGATGGCACCCCTGCTTTGGTAGCCTGACGACCTACACGTGAAGTCGAGCACTTTACGGTAGAACAGTTTAACGAGGACCAATACCGCACACCCTCGGTCCCTACACAGACTAATCCAAGTGGTCACCCACCCGCACACTGACCGCAGCCAGTAATGCTTGACTTTAGCGATCTGCTGGGAACCACGTCTTAACGATTAGTCCATTGCGGGACCCCACTGTACTTTGAGATTAGCTGTGAAACAACAAATCTGATTTGTTAATAAAATTTTTGCTTCATTATCATAATGAAAACTCTATATCTTAAATGTTACAATCTACCCGAATGACTTTACATCAAATATTTATTAATTTTATGCATCAGAATGTATATTGATATTTTTAAACGTGTTGTTGCAATTTAAAATCGGAGCATTTATTTGTTGGTGCACCTACCCTTGAATAATATTACAATAATATCGAAACTCGGATTCAGTTGAATAACTCGAAAGTGTTTAATCAGTAAATTCAAAATTAGAAAATCAAAAATTTAAATCTCTGTTACTCAAACTCACGGTGTTACCAGAACGTGGTTAAATATTCAAATTTTCAGACTAATTGTTAGACGCATGGGAAATTTCGTATATTTGCAATTGAGTTGTAAATGTAAATTAGAAAGTAGTCGATAAAAGCGCTGCAGTAATACCTGACTGATTTGATAAATCGTAAAATGTAGAACTAAATATGAGAAAATTACATTTTGCGAGGACTATAATATATGCTTGTTATCAAATAAATACGCATAATAATTTTCCCTAATATGTGGAACAAGAATTGTTAATTTAAGGTCATGGACCAAAATATTCAATTCTAATATTTCACTTTTTTTTAAATTTTAAGAAATTTCTTTTTCTGTTGATGTTCTAGTCTGACATTTTTGCTTTATATATATGGGTCATTCTCACGAAAACTGTCATTTTTAAGTTCATAAAATCCCAAAAAAGTAAAGTGAATAAAATGCTCTGAAAGTTTTTATATTAATAGAAATATGTAATGGCATTATAAAGAAAGTATATATCCTATAAATTATACTTAATATTTAAATTAATAAATTTTTTAAATAATTAATTTATAATTAATTAATTTATAATAATTAATAATTAATTAATTAATTTAATAAATAAAGTAATTAATTTAATAAATTAATTTATTAATTTTTTAATTTATTTTTCAAATTAATTAATGAGTAAATTAATTTTTTTCACTATTTAAAAAGTGAGGGAATGACACTAATAGTGAGGGAATGATATTTTATTTTAATACATGTTTTTATCTAAGTTACATCTACCTAAAGTTTGAAAATGATAACATACTAAGTATATCTAATATTTATTATAATTTAGTCTTATATATTTAATAGTTTTTGCAGGTTTGGGAAATAAAATTGGCTGGCACGATTGAACAAAAAAAAATTTGATAATATACTCATCTTGAATCATTCCCTCACTTCAGCGTCATTCCCTCACTTTATACACTAGTGAGGGAATGACGAATTCAATAAAATTTAAAAATAACAGTTAGGCCTAATTAATTTCTGAAGTCAATCACATACAATTATATTCATACAAGAAAGCAACATATAATTATCCACTTTCTCGATGAAGTTGTATTTTATTTTACTCTGAAAAATGACATGAGGGAATGACAAATGTAAAAAATTTTACCTGGTTTGATTCACTCAAATTTATTCCACAGCAAAGCTTCTTTAAGTTGACGATGGAAACATACTGCAATTTTGTTCTATGATGCCAGTTGTTAACTTCTGAAGTTTTTATTAAAATATTTTAATTCTAAGAAGATTGCAGGAGATAAGAACATTGTTGTGAGGGAATGACGCGAAACACTGGGGACAAAGTTTAAAATAGTGCTGTGTTAATATTTTTATCAGAAATGAAATATAAAATTGATTTTCTGAAATCTATATTTCAGTATTCTGAAATAAAAAACACGAATTTGTAAAAAAAAAAAATTTTATTTCAGAAACAATTTTTTTCTTTTTTTAAATCAGCAGTGGGGACAAGTGAGGGAATGACATATTGGTATATTTTAATTACCTAAAATAAATAAAAAATAAAAATTAATAATTTTATTTTTATTCTTTTGTTAGCTTGCATTCCGAAGGACACTTTCCCTGAAATTCTTTTTTTCGTAAGCTGTAATACAAACATAAAATATACTGGGGACATGAAAATGACTGTTTTTGTGAGAATGACCCATATATATATATATATATATATATATATATATATATATATATATATATATATATATATTTGAAAGGATGTCATGAGTGCAGGTTAGCTACATTTAAAGGAAATAGCTATAGCTAATTGCGATTACTATCGACCAAAAAGGATTATAAATTAAATATTGTTACAATTTACCAACAGAATTCCTAAAATCGGGTAAAATTAAAGAATATGAAAGTTACGATAACTTCATGAAACAATTTTATATTTTTCCAAACTGTGGTCAGCCTCTAATAGTAGTTTTTTATTAAATATACGATTGATATTCAGCAGAAACATTACAAAGCAATTAAGGTTTAGATTAGGGTACCTGCATACATGGTGTTCCGTAATCACCGTTCTTAATATAAACTTAAAACTCCTAATGAAATTCGGAACAATTTTTGGGTATTTAAACGAAGGTTTTAAGCGAACGGGTATTAATCGAATTATTTAAAAGGGTATTTAAGCGAAGGTTCCAATTTTATTGGAGAAAACGGGTACTTAGAAAACTATCACTATTTTGCAAAACACTATAGAGAATACAGGAATGAATCTATTGAAAATTGTATGATTTTTTTTGGCAGATGTTAAGTGAATATGATAGAAAATTTTAAATTTTTTTTTGACAACCATACTTGATTTGATGCTATTAAATTCCCCTACCTTAGTTTTAAATCATCCTTCTTGTGTAACTTTTTTTTTCTTCTTCTTTCTCGTTTATATTATTTTGCTAAAATGCTGATAATTTTAACTTATTTCTTGTTAGAATTAAAAGAATAATAATAATTTAAGGTAGTGATTATAGCACAACTTGTGAGCCTTACTTGTCATTTTAATGCAGATTTAGCAAAGAAAAAAATTTAGTTTCAAAATTAACAGAAAATAAGCATATGAACTAAAAAAAGAAAGAAAGAATAAAATCAGTAAAATAAATAAGAAAATTTTATATAAAATTTTGCTTTTTCTTATTTAGCACATACATTTTTCTGTATAAAAGTAGTATAATTAGAACAATGAAATAAAATCTCAAAAGTATAATTACTATAATATTTCATATTGTAAATGGGCATTTATAAATTTATTTTTTTAATATTTTGCTTATGTTTATTAGTAATATTATGAAAAAGGTGGATACTAACTCTTCTTTCCCGGAAAACACAGAAGCTATATCAAGATACTAACTGGCTAAAGATCATCACAATGATGATAAAGATGATGATCTACTTTGTATAAAATATAATAAAATAAATTATAAAATAACTAAATAAATTTACATAAAATTATAATTTTGTTTTTTCCTTAGTACACAACTTTCTTGCACATACAAATAGTAAAAGTAAAATAATGAAAGAGTCTCTTAAAAGTATAATTACTTGAAAAACATAAAAAAATTTAATTGAATAAGAAATATTTCTTATTGTAAATGGACAGTTATCACTTTATCTTCTTTAATATTTTGTTTTTATATACTAGTAAAACATAGATAGATAGTGACTCTAGTTTCCCGGGAAACAGAGAAGCTATATCAAGCTACTAATTGCCTAGTGATGATTAAGATCATACTTCATACAGATGCTCAGAATGATGATCTACTTTGTATGAAAAGAATGTAAAATAACTAGGATAAATTTGATTTAAAATTATAACTTTGCTTTTTCCTAAGTACGCAACTTTCTTTGCTATAAAAATAATAAAATTAGAATAGAAAAAAAATAGCAAAAGTTAAATTAATCAAGAAAAAAAAATTATTCACTGGAATAAGAAATATTTCTAATTGTAAACTGATAGCTATCATTTTATTTCTTTTAATATTTTGTTTTTATTTACTAGTAGAAAAGAGAACGATGGATGGTAACTCTTCTCTCCCCAAAAATGCAAAAGCTATATCAAGCTACTAGTTGGCTTAAGATGATCATACTTATCGTATTAGTTTTCCTTCGCTCACAACTTTATTCTATATAAAAGTAATAAAATTTGCACATCGAAAAAGAAGCATCTCAAAAGTTTAATTACCGTCATGTGGGGCTACTTTGTGTAGCGGGGGCTACTTTGTGCAAATTCGAATTTGGCACTTTTTAAATGCTGCTATTCAGTATTATGATTTTCTTTACGTTAAAAATGTGTGGAATTGAAAGATAGAAGTCTCCTCTATTACTAAAAAAAAATTTTCGAATTTTAAAACAATCTCAGAGTGTGTTTTGTTTGTCCAATATCAACAACTTTCCGAGAACGTCGGACGTCGAAAAATTTGGGCGGAAACTTAAGCTGTGAAATGCAAAGACGTTGATAAAACAATTGTCGTAAGTGCAAAATTTTTTATATATATATTAATAAACAATTATATCATGTCAGCGTTAAAAAATTTTGAAGATTAATAACAAATAAACGGAAAATGAAAAAAAATGCACTGTGGGGCTACTTTGTGCAAAGTTTCATTCGTTTTTTTTTCGACAGAAAAATGGTCAGACGTTATAAAAAAAATACCTGGAACGAGAAACTACCGTGATTACACTTTAGAAAAGCTGCAACAATGTTTGCAAGCAGTTGCTGGAGTTGTTTCAATTGCAGAAGCTTCTTGGAAGTACAAAATCCACAAAAATACTATCTCTAATAAAATTCACAAGAAACACGTGAAACGTGCTGGTAAACTATTATTTTTCTTCCACAAAGATTTTTCAATGAATTAATCAAACGATTTGACACATAAAAATACATTTTATAGGACATCAGGTGATTTTGACAGAAACTGAAGAGCAAATTCTGCCATGTTCATTCAAGCATGTTATGTTCAAATTTATCAACATTATAAATGTTAATGAATATGTAATAATTATTATTTTTGAAATTTCATCCATTTCAATGTTCAAAAATGTATATGGCATACCTGCCAACTTTTACGCATTTGGCGTAAAATTTTATTTTTATATTTAAAGTGGTAGTAAATATATACTATTTTTTCTTTTATAAGCTTAATTTTTAAATGATTTTGATCACCACTATTTTTAAAAAACTTAAGCA
Source organism: Parasteatoda tepidariorum (assembly GCF_982258835.1). NCBI lineage: Eukaryota > Metazoa > Arthropoda > Arachnida > Araneae > Theridiidae > Parasteatoda > Parasteatoda tepidariorum. Next base: position 40,769,604 of record NC_141766.1, read on the forward strand.
TATATAATATTATGCGTTACTCTCAATTATTTTAGCTCAAGTTTCTTCAATTACAACGTATTTCGTTGCTTAAAATTTAAATTTTAATACCACTGGGAAGAATCATAATTGAAGGAATTAAAAGTTGGCAGGTATGATATGGTTTCCTTTAGTTTAACCCTTTCGCACCGGACGGGACATGTGCTGTCCCAGTCCATGGGTGAAAGCCCTTATATAGCAAGACGGAAAGGAGAAAAACCTGGTACGTAAAACATTTCATTCCAGCATTTTTTTTCGAAAAAAATGAAATATCTGTAACTACAAGGGGTGGGTACAAATGTAGACTTTATTCAAAATATACACCATAGGCCTGAGCACAACGATCCCACTGATGAACAAGCTGCAGGATTCGTTGTTCCCAGAACTCCTGTGGCCGAGACGAGACCCAGTCCTTCACAGCGTCCTTGAGTACGTCGTCCAAGTTGAAGCGCTTCCCTTTCAGGCGTTTCTTCAGTGGACCAAACACATGGAAATCGCAGGATGACATGTCCGGACTGTAGGGCGGATGGTCCAACGTCTCCCACTTGAACTTGGCTAGTTCCATGTGTGTGACTCTGGAGACGTGTGGACGCGCGTTATCATGGAGCAGAACCACACCCTCTGTGAGCAGCCCCTGGTCTTTTGTTCTTAAGGACCTGCGTAGGCGTCGGAGTGTCTCACAGTACACATAGGAGTTAATGGTTTTTCTGTGCTCGAGTTTCTGTTCCTCATACGGACTGCTGCATCATTTAGACACTGCTTTTGATAAGAGCCTCTGCTCTCTCCTGCGCATGCGGGTGCCCGCTAACGCTCCGACCCCCGTCAGAGACTCCAATCGCATCCCGATATGTCTCGCTACGTTCTCCCTTGGCGGAATATGCAAATATTTAACTGTTACGTTTTTACGTCGTTTTATACCTTTTCATTTGATCACCCCTTGTATCAAGATTTCTTTTATAATTCTGGCACATATATAAAACTGCTTCTTTTCCAATATAAAGTAGATATTGTTGAAAAATTTAAAAAAAGAATAAGTTAACTCCTCCCCAAAACTAGCTATAACTGAAATGGTTTTACTACCAGCCATTCCTCTTTTCCGTCTCGCTTTCACCCCTGCTGATTTTTCGCCGTATTGAAAGGGTTAAACTCAAATGTTTTGAAATAAGCATTCTTTTTAAGAAAAAATTCTTTATAAAAAATGTTTTTTTAACGCTGAAAATTATTTTCAAACTAATATCTTTACATATCTTAATGTTTTTGTTATTAAAAATGTCAGCAATTAACTTTTTTAACAATTTTATATCAATATTTTACTAAAAGCATGATTATTAAACTGAATTCCTATCGCAAAGTTCTACAAAGTAGCCCCACTTGGGGGCTTCTTTGTGCAAGGAATGTTTTGACTTTTTATTTGTAAATACTACATACAAATAATGCCAATATTGATCAAATTCACTCGTCTGAGTCCAGTTATGAATATAATATCGATAAATTTTACTAAAATTTGAATTAACATAGTTTTTTTACATATCAAGGTTCAAAAACTGCGAAATCCAGCACAAAGTAGCCCCACATGACGGTACTCGAAAAAATAAAATTATCAAATAGATTAAGAAATATTTCGTATTGCAAATGGATGGTTATCAACTTATTTCTTCTAATATTTTGTTTATGTTTACTAGTAAAAAAGAGAAATATAGATAGTAACTTTTCTTTCCCGGAAAACACAGCAGCTATATCAAGCTACTAATTGGCTTAAGATGATCATAGGAAATTGCTTGGAAACTTCTTATTGGCGTATTAGATGTATTTATTTTCTTTTGTAGCTTTGTCATTGTCTAGAAGAAACTTTTTTATCTAATAAGGTTTATCCATTAAATCATTGATCATTAAATCATTGATCATTTCATCATCATTTGCCATTATTTATTCGCTTTTAATCTATAGATATATGTTTGTTATTTTAAAATTTGTTTAATTATACGAGTGGTTCCTAAATAAAGTTTCGCGGTACCCAAAGGTTCCAGGAAAGTGCAAAAGAGGTTCTGAGAGTCAATATTTATTTTACCTTACATTAATGAGTTTTGAAATCTGTATTCTTAATTAGATCGAATTAATGATCTATTACTTTATTAAAATTTCGAAATTTATAAAATTGAAATAAATTGCCAATGAAACGAACATAGAAAAAAGTAAAATTTTTATTTTTCTAATAATAATAACTTGAATAAATTATGAAAAGGAAACCTACATTTGTGAGAAACTGCACTGTTATTGCCTATCATGCCTTTTCAAATCAAAATGAAATAAATAAATCCGTTAATAAAGAAATATGCTTCCCTGGTAATTATTTTCAAAATTTATAGCAGTTCATTTCAACGAACACCAAAATTTGGTTTATTTATTTTATTTTCAGTATATGTATATCAAAAGCAAATTTAAAACTAAATTAAATACAGCTCTAGGAGCGCAAATTACATGTCGGATATAAAACATAATTTAAGACATTGTTTTTATATACTTTTTTATTAACAAATTCGGGGTTCCACCGAAAGAAGTTTGATCATTTAGGGTTCCATGGTTAGAACATTTTGGGAACCGCTGAACTATGTTATGATTCTTACTTTACCGAAAATAGTTATTTTCTTACGTTTAACAAGTTCTTATTTAATAAGAAAATTTTGTTATATTTTTAACTGATAATTAATTTCAATATTACTAAGAATTTTGTATATTTATCAAGTTATTAACGTTACGATGAGATTTTTAACACTTTCGTTGCCGATCACGCGATATAGCGACACGAAATTCTTTTCTGCACTTTGTGTCAATAAAACAGATAAAGATGTGTATTATTATCTTATCATTTTTGCAAAAAATATTTTATTTTCTCAGGTCTAAAACAAATGTTTATTTAAATAAAATTATTTTAAATTCTGAAAGCTAAAATGGTAGCTAAAATAAGAAAATTTAACTGCGATTTAAAATTTAGAGATTACAACTCTTTAATGAGGGATCACCACCTACCTTGGACTCGACTGTTAGTGAACTGAACGTGTAGGAAATGTAAAATATTTTTTTAACCCTTTGAAGCAGATGTTTTTTTCCGCAGCACTAATTACAAGCAAAAATGTATTATGGTATTTTTTCAAATATAAAAACAGTCTAATATGTACTAAAAATATCAGTTAGATTATTAGAGTTACTAAAATACAAAATTCAAAAAAAAAATGTAGTTAGATATTTTTTTATCTCTTTTTATTAAAAAAAAATATAAATAAATGATTTGGTAAATTAAAAAAAAATCAATGCGAATAACTGTATGCAACTAAAAGTATCTCAATAATTGCAAATAAGAGCAAATTTGAAAAATTGTTGTTTCCAAGTGAGTGGTGTTTGGAATATTTTTCCTTTTACGCTGAAAATGGCATATGCAACGAAATTAATGCTGTATTTTCTAACCATAAACTATTACAATGCTATAAAGGGTACTTTTTCTTTATTTTGACTGAAATTAATACAAAATGATGAAAAAATATTTTTAATAAAAATTCTGCGTCCAAGGTTTTATCGTTAAGAAATAGATATAGCCTCAAAAATGGATTCATAGACCGGGGTAGCCAGGTTGACAGGGCGCTAGACTTACGTTTGTGAGAACGGGAGTTCGAATCCAGGCAGCCAAAGACTCCCCATGTAGTAAATGGTGACTGGTGTTAAATTTGTCGGGTCAAGTCTTTCATGTTTCCATAACAAATCAATACCTCTGGGGGTCTGAATTGGAGATTGATCCTTCTCCGGTTCAGTACAAAATTTCGACCTGTGGATGAATGAATATATGAATGGGTCTGCCCTGAAAGCGAGTGTGGGAGAAGACAAATTCTAGGTCATAGATGGTGCCACTGGAAAGCAAGAACAATCGCATTCCCTTTGCCTTAATGGCCGACAACAACAACAACAACATCAACAAGCAGAGACGCCTACTTGCTCCGGACAAGCAAATATATATTTTAGAGTGGTAGTTTGTCAATTGTGATTCTTGGTTTAATAAAATGAATTTAGTAGATTTTTATCTACCACTATTTCTAAATAATTCGTAGGCTTATATAATTCACCACTTTATAGTAAATAAGTGTGCCACCATAATGATGCATAACCATACCTGCCAACTTTTAATCCCTTCCATTATAAGTTTTCCCAGTGGTAGTAAAATGGAATTAGAATTTCAATTGTAAGCAAAAAAGTACGTTATATTTGAAAAGGCTTTATCTGACAACCATGATAGTAATACATGTTAATATATATGCTTACTTTTTTTAAGAATAGTGGTAATCAAAATCATTTTAAAATTAATCTTATAGAAAAAAAAAAGTATATATTTACTACTACTTTAAATATAAAAATAACATTTTACGCCAAATGCGTAAAAGTTGGCAGGTATGCATAACAAAGAATGTTTTCCTACACTGTAAGTTACTTTTTGATGTATGGTTGAGGTCGCGATGTATAAAGTTGGCATCTATGCAAATAAGATCCAAAGATAAATATTTTAATCCTTAATATATGGTGGTAATTAGAATTATCTTGTTTTTACAATATAAGTCTTTAAACTGAAACACTTGCGACATTTTTCTTTTCTTTTTTGAAAAAAAAGACTAGACATTAAAGGGTTAATCACGTCAATATTTTAGTAATTTCATGCATAGATAAATAATCTTGGACCTTGACATCGAAAATTAAAGCTAAGCTAATAAAATTAGGAACTTGCTTTGAAATATGCACAATTCTTTATTTTTAAGCACCATACGACTCCATTTCTGTAAAAGAGAGTGAAAATATTAGTATGAAATAATTTTAACCAGAGTTGTGAAAAAATTTTAAAAATTGCGAGAAAATGTGAAAGAAATGGTAGTAATATTAATGTAAATTTTTTATGTAATTTTTTTTTGCATCTACCAGAAAATTTAATTTTCTCTACGTAAAAATATATCGATCCAATGGCGCCTGATCTGAAATTTTATTTCTATACTGAATGTAAAAATTAAAAACATTTCAGCATCTTTATAAAATTTTTTTTAACAGTTATTATTTTTTTCTGTGTGCGTACAATCACTGTTGTAAAATAATTGATACCAATTGTTACTTTTTAGAGGTGCGTACGAAACCTGCTATATGAAAATAGATACCAGCTATTAATTTTTTCCAGCTGTGTACAAACCCTGTTAATAAAACCAATTAGTTACATTTTAAAATAAAAAATGAAAAAAAAATTACAAAGAGTTTCCAGATGAATTTTATAAGATTAAAAGAAGGCAATTTAAAATAAGAGCTGATAAATGGTTGAATTTTTTCTATTTAATAGCGATGCAGTTTTATTAAAGATATCTGTCTATATTCATATATATATATATCTATATCTATCTATCTATCTATCTATCTATCTATCTATCTATATATATATATATATATATATATATATATATATATATATATATATATATATATATATATATATATATATATATATATATATATATATATATATATATATATATATATATATATATATATATATATATATATATATATGGGGACCGGGGCTATTGTGCCACTTTCTACGAAAAAAATTAAAACTTGCAGAATTAGTAATCGTTTTGTATATTTCAAAAGTTTTCCCACGAGATAACCTTTAGCAAAGTTGTATTCTATGTAAAGCTTTGAAAGTATGTGATTCGTAATGATTGAAAAATAACTTAAAAGTAAATTTATTAAACAAAAAATAACTTAAACTTTGCTACAGCAAGAAAATATACTTTTGCAAAGTGGAACCAAATTGGCATCTCTGCTTGTTATTCATATTTATTTCTTTTATATTCCTAAAAACGCGGTAACGCATAGAAATTTCATTTTGCAAAGTTATAAACTTATTTCTGACTGTCTTAACAGTAATAAACAAATATAATCTGAAAATATTTGCATTTCCCCATAGGACAAAATATAAATCTCCAAAAATATTTATAACTTTCCCAACGAAAGAAGTATGCACAGCGAAATTAAAACTCGAAGCATCTCTTTTATGAGCTAAATGAAATAAACCAATACAGATTTTTTATGCCGATAATTCCAAAGAGCAATTATTATTAGACAATTCAATAAGGTATAATAAAATTAAAATAAAGCGAGCAGAAAATCACCGCTTTCGTTTATATTTTTGATTAAAAATAAAAAGATTTAATGTGTTTATTTAAGCGGAAAATTATCTTAGGTAAAATAATGTTGTATCAGAAACTGTACAAAATTGTTCTTTATCTTATCAAACTTTTCCAGAACGCAAATTTCAATCTACTGCCTAATGTTTAAGTAGTGTTTGATATATAGCAAATGAATAGCGATAGGAGAAAGGCTTTTAGATAGTTATTAATATAATTAGCAATTAACTCAAACTCGATGGCGCAGGCTCCAAAATATGCAGAGATCATTATAGAAACCATTGATTTCCACTACTTTGATGTTTTGGAGTAGCTGTTAGATACAACATCGTAACGATAACGCGAGGGGGGGATTCTGAAACTCGAAACTTCTGCTCGCTTATTAATGAAGGAACTCGAAAAATGATTTTATCTTAAATCTGTCAAAAGTAATTTATAGAGTTTTTTTTTCTGGAGAAATGGAAATAAAGAAAAATATAGATATTGATTTGTCATTTGAAAAATAGTAAATAGGTTGTGCATGTGAAAATTGCAAATTGTACAAGTAAAATGTAAAACTAAAATACTAAAGTGAATATTGCTACCATACCGTACTAAAGTGAATATTAAGTAAAAATAAGATAAAAAGTTTAACTAAATTTTGGCAATGAAGAAACGCCATTGTCGTAGATTTTTGCGCTAGCCAACTCCTCCTACAGCTGAAAGCCTCCACAAGGTTTTTTTATAGATAGTCCAATCAGACTACTATGAAGGTAAACAAGTTTACGAAAAAGCCTTTGAGTAGAAAATCTAGTAAAAATAAGAAAGTGGTAGCAAATATATGTCTAAAAATTTGTTTAATTTACGAATATGATTGGTTTGTCTTATTTACTTGTCAACCACTACAGATTCAATTCTCAAGTATAGTTCGTTCACCAGGAGTTGGCACTGGCTCCACCTCCTCGGACACAGAGTTCATTTCAGCGAGGGGGAGTAAGAGGAAAAACATTACCCCGCTTAAAATCGAGATAACCTCTAATACGCGCAATGCCTCCACACGGTTTTTTACAGGTAGTTCAATCAGACCACTATGAAGGCAAACCAGTTTACGAAAGACCCTTTTAACAGAAAATCTAGAAAAATAAAAAAGTGGTAGCAAATATATGGCTGAAAATTTGTTTCATTTTTGAATATGATTAGTTTGTCTTATTTACTTGTCTACCACTACAGATTCAATTCTCAAATATATAAGACAAATTCCTCTCAGTCACTTTTAAAATAGAATTTGGTTTCATGCGTTTAAACTGTTCACTTTTTCAATAGTCTGCGCAGACCACTTATAAGAAACCGTGTGGAGGCTTTCTGTTGTATAGTTCGTTCACCAGGAGTTGGCACTTGGCTGCGCCTTCATCACGTGGTATCGGATGATACTATTTCGCTATTTTGGGGAGAAGGATGTGAACAAGACTGCCATTTGGCGATCGTATGGCAAAAATATTTATTTCGCACTCTTCATGTGCATATATTGAACATGTGTATTTTATTTCATAAACTTGTTGATATTTCTCTCTTTTTATTAAATAGTTTGTTCTTTTTGAGATATTTTGCTGGGAAAAATGTTTTAAATATAAATTAGCTAGAATAACGAAAGGTCTAAAAGCTGATGATAAAGCGAAGTAAGTGACTGAAAAAGAATTCACTGTTTGTGTTTGGTCATCACCTTCTACATCAAAAAGCCTCCACACGGTTTCTTATAAGTAGTCTGCGCAGACAATTTAAAAAGGGAACAATTTGAGCGCATGAAACCAAATTCTATTTTAAAAGTGACTGAGAAGAATTTGTCATATATATTTGAGAATTGAATCTGTAGTGGTAGACAAGTAAATAAGGCAAACTAATCATATTCAAAAATTAAACAAAATTTTAGACATATATTTGCTATCACTTTCTTATTTTTGCTAGATTTTTCTATTAAAGGGCTCTTTCGTAAACTGGTTTGCTTTCATAGTGGTCTGATCGGACTACCTATAAAAAACCGTTTGGTGGCTTTGCGCGCATTAGAGGTTATCTCGATTTCAAGCGGGGAAATGTTTTTACTCTTACTCCCCCGAGCTGAAATGAAATCTGCGTCCGAGGAGGAGGAGGAGCCAAGTGCCAACTCCTGGTGAACGAACTATAGAAGGTGACGGCCAAACACAAACAGCGAATTCTTTTTCTGTCACTTACCTCGCTTTATCATCAGCTTTATTGTACCTTTCGTTATTCTAGCTAATTTATATTTAAAAACTTTTTCCCTGCAAAATATCTCAAAAAGAACAAACTATTCAATAAAAAGAGAGAAATATCAACAAGTTTTTTAAATAAAATGCACGTGTTCAAAATATGCACATGAAGATTGCGAAATAAATATTTTTGTCATACGAGCGCCAAATAGCAGCCTTTTTCACATCCTTCTCCCCAAAATAGCGAAATAGTATAATGCGATACCACGTGATGAAGGCGGAGCCAAGTGCCAACTCCTGGTGAACGAACTATATATATGATACTATTATCTCAACTACTTTTTATAATTTAATGACAATACCTCAGTTGCCCAAAGGCTCTACAACATATGAAGAAGCGGAGTACCCGCTGTGCGGTCAGGGGCTTCGAATCTCCTCTAAGTCTACTTTTAAAGTAGAATTTAGGTTCATGTGCACAACTGGTTCACTTTTTAAATAGTCTGCGCAGACCACTTATAAAATACCGCCTGGAGGGTTTTTGATGTAGAAGGTGATGGTTAGAGTCCGCTTGCTATCAGACTAGCCGCGGGAGTTTTTCGTGGTTTTCCTTTCCATGTAATGTCGCTGCGGGTTAGTTAAATCAAAAAGTCCTCCACAAAGGCGAAATCTCTCCCAATACTTGATCCTGGTGTTTCTTTTCGTCTATATTATGTTCAAAATTACAAGGATAGGGAGTTGAAAATTGGTAGTCGTAAACTCAAAATTAGATCGGCTGTTCAACGACGGTTATAAAATGAAATAAAATACTTATTCCAATCGCGACGTTGGACTAGTGAAACTTGCCATGCATTTATTTCAAATAAATAAACAAGTGAAACCAAAATGTTTGGCTATCAGTCTAATTCTGAAGGAAATAATGCATTGATAAATTTATAAATAACAACGCATTTCTTGAAGATTTCAAATTAGATTTGGTAACTAATTGAATAAAAAAATTCCTATAATTTCTTATTAAAAACTTAAACTAGTTCTTAATTTGGCTGTCCCCTCTTCGCTTGGCATTTAAATAAATCCGTCTCCAATGGGCTATTGTAGCATCAATATTTAGTCAATACTATACATAACTAACAGATCTATATACATATATAGGGCAAACAACTACTAGCGAAATATTTTATAGATTCGTAGACAATCCAAAGCTAAAACTAAACTAATAAATGAGTTTTTTAGTTTAATTTTTCAAGATTTTTAAAAACAATTTGAACCTCTTAAATAAATTATACTTTTATATTTTAATTATACTCCTATATATATATTTTAATTATACACCTTTATATAAACACCTGTATATATTTTTTTATTATTTTTAAATCAAGGAGGAATTTGTTTTCAACATAAAATCTGGTAAACTATAACACATAATTTATTTTAGAATTACTTATTGAAATAAAAGTTTAGGTTTTGAAATAACCTGGCATGAATTTTTTTAAAATTTGGAGCCACATCTTATTTTGATACCGTGGAAGTCAAGTTTAACTAAGCTGACCAGTATCGTCAAGAAACCTGAAAAATTGGTTGTAAAATTTCGATACGAATGTTTGAAAATTAGCTGTTTTATTTTGGCAATCTAATGTTCTCAGAATAAAGATCCCTCACAGAGATTCTCTACCCAGAGGGAGGACGCTGGTCACTTTAATTCGAGTTCAAATGTATGACTGCCGACCTCTATACTTTTCGAAAAACATTTTAAAGTATGGCAGAAAATTTGCATCATTCGCATGTAGTGGTGAAGGAAATAACTTTAAATAAAATTTACTAAATTAAGAATCATATATTAAAATAGAAACTTTATTACAACTAGAAGTTACACATTAATCGAGTTTTTATACTTTCGTGAGGTGCAAGGAAGTTACAATTATCAACATAATTATAATTTAACTGAAGTTGAGGAAAAAAGTTCCTCAAAAATTTTAATTGTTAGCAACTATTGGTGAAGCGAAATGTATTTAATGAGAGTTAATTTGTGTATGCGAAGTGTTATATTATTTGAAAGAAATAATATTCCTCAAGATATTTTTAGTTGTTAAAATATAAAACACTTCTAGTGGTAAAGAAAATACTTGAAATCATATTTATTTAACCAAGGAACATGCATTTGAATAGTAACTAACACTAGAATATTTTCCCAACAAAGTATAGTAAATTACCATCCTCACAAACATTAAATTAAAAAAAATTGCCACCTATTTCATATATTACCGACTATATTCATAAATTGCACTGAAGTCACAATTATCAATATAATTGTAATTTGCTTACAATTTAGGTAAAATGTTCGGCAAGAATCGCTAATGTTGGCAGCTATATGTCCGGAAAAAAGTTCTTAATAAGAGATATTTTGTGTTCACAAAACGTAACATTATTTAAAAGATTCAATATTCTTCAACTTGTTCTTAGTTGTCAAAGTATTAAGTATTACTAGCGGTAAGAAGAATACTTTAATAAAATTTATTAAATCAAGAATCTTACATTAAAATAGTAACTTTGCTACCATTAGAAGTGATTTTCCAGCAAAGCGTAGCCAATTGTAATCCCCACAAACATTAAATAGAAACTTTTGCCATCATTTTATATATAATGGACCATATTTATGAGTTGCATTGAAATCACAATTATCAACATAATTGTAATTTGACTACAATCGGTGTCAAATTTCTTAATAGAAAAAAAAATTTCAATTGTTGGCAACTTTAGGTTACGCAAAATATTTTAACCATTTCTAAAGTTGTGATAAGAGTATTTACCACCAATTTTTAAAGTTCATGTTAACTTTTCTACCACTTTTAATTTAGGTTTCCATTTGTTAATAACTTGAGCTTTCTTGAAGTGTGTTTGAATAAAATTGGCAACCTTTTTTTAGTATAAAAAACGCATAAAAGTTATAAAATGCATAATTCCTTCTGAAGTTAGTAGCATTTATAAAATTTATTTCATAAATGAAGAAAAATAAAAGTCAATAATTTCCAATAGGTCGAGGTAAATAAACTTACCACCAAAAAATGGCATTAAAATTTAAATTAATTTTTTATAAGCTAAATAAGTTTTTCTTTTCTTATATCAATTACTATTCTTCTATGAATTGCAATTCCAAAAATTCTTTAATTTACCTTTAACAGAAATAAATAGCCCACTAAAGGGTTAATAAGGGCCCATTTGAGCTTGCAAAAACATTATTTTATTTAAAAGACATAATATTCTTCAACTTGCTTTCAGATGTTAAAACATAAAATACTAACGTTGTCTACGATTACCATTTTTTCTTTAGATATCGAAGATTTGTTTCTATATTTGTCTGAAAGACATTATTCGGTAGCCAGCCCCTTTTAACTAAATCTCCCAGTGTCCAAAACTATTTCTCCTTTTCCTGGAAAATATCCAGATATATTTCCGGGTTATTTTAAATCAGAACAATTTTCTAAAGGCCGTTTTTTAGAGATTTTTGAGGCTGCCTATATGATTCGAAAAAGGTTTTATAATCTAGTTTCTTTTGTTGTTGTGGTGTTTCTTATCATTCAGAAGATTATAATATAGTTTCATTGCTTAACTATTCTAACGGAAAGATTTTTCTTTTTTCTTTTCAACTAAACTATTGTGGATAGAAATGAAAGTTTTATTAAAACACAATGAAAACAAGAACGAAGTAAATGATGAGATAAAAATCAATTATTTAAATGTGTTAAGTAAATTACTATAATGCTGTTAATGATTCTAGTTCAAATAAAATGTCCAAATAATCTTCCATAATGAAAGAGGGGAAGATTTATATTTTTATATAAATATTTAACCATACATATTTTGGCACAGAAACTATATATGTATTATTAATCCATCTTAAGAAAGAATAAATATTAATGATTTTGTTTCATACTTTCTTCTATTTATTAATTATTTCCCAGAAATTTTCAAAATCTTTTATAGAAGTCATTTCGCTCAATAACGTTAAGCAACGCGCTCTTTTGCTCATTTTTATTCCAGAAATATTAGCCGATAATAAACTACTACAACGAATATAATTGTAATATACTAACTATTTATTAATTACTTTTTTAAGTCTTGAAAAAATACACTTTATTGTAGTTTTCTCATCCAAATTTTTCAAATATCTTATATTATTAGCAATTTAGCGCAGAATTTTAAAAACATTTTTTTAAATATTAAATCACCCAATATCTTCAAATATCCTAATCTCTACACATCCTAATCTCTACATTCTAGAAATATTTGCTAGAAAGTATAAGTTATTTTGTAAAAACTTTTCAGATATCTTTTATTGTTTGTTATTTCTCACAAAATCTTCTTACTCTTCTTAATAACTTTTTCAGAAGTTATTTCATCCAATATCTACAAACCACCCGATCCTCTAAGCATATTTATACTAAAAGTATTAGCCTGTAGTAAACGACCAACAAAAATCAAATTTTCTGATGAACGATGACGAATATTATTGCACTATAACTAACTATTTAATTCTCATTAATTTACCTTTTGAATGAATAAATTTTAATGTAATTTTTTCTCATAAACTTTTCAGATATCTGATGTTATAAGCTATTTCGTATAAAATATTAAAATAAATTTGTTGAAATTATATCGTTTAATATCTTCAAAAATCCCAATCTCTACACATATTTATTCTAGATATATATGACATAATGTTTAAGTTACAACAAGTTAAGTTTCACACAAACTTTTCAGATATATCTTTTACTGTTTGTTATTTTTCACAAAGTTTTAAAATACCTTTCTTAATAGTTATTTCATCCAATATCTTCAAACAACCCAATAATCTACATCCATTTACTAAAGAAGACATAAGGCTAATCTTGTGTGGAAAAATACGAACACGGCACAGAAATTATTCATTTATTACTAATTTACCTCTTAAAAGAATAAATATTAATGTATCAGAAATTTTATTTTCATGCTTTCTTGCGTACACTACTTATTTGTTATTTCACACATATTTTCAAAATCTTTTTTCGAAGTTATTTTTCGCAATATCTTCAAACAACGCAATTTTTCTCACATATTTATTCTAGAAAGATTTGCCATAATGTTTAAGTTATTTCGTACTTTCAAATTTCGTTCATTACTTGTTATTTCTCACCGAGTTTTAAAATTACTTTCTTAGAAGTTAGTTCATCCAATATCTTCAAACAACCCAACCCTCTACACATATTTATATTCGAAATATTAGCTCAGAATTAACTATAATTAAAAATCAAATCTCCTGGGAAAAGATAACGAATATTAATTCCCTAAACTATTTATTAAATTATTAATTAACCTTTTGAAGAAATAAATTTTAATGAGTCAGTTTTTTTTCCTAACCATTCATCATAAGTTTTTTCGTACAAAATTTTGAAGTCAATTTTTTTTTAAAAATTATTTCGTTCAATATCTTCAAACGTCTCCATCTTTTACACACAATCACTTCAGAAATATTAACCTATAATAAAATACAAATAATTGTGTGGGGAGATAACGAACATTTTGGGGCACCAACTTTATTTTAATTATTAATTTAACACTCAAAAAGAATAAATATTATTAAAGACGACATACAAAGGACGCTCAATTAGCTGCATTATATAACTATCTGTTCTTCAAAAACTACAGATAAGAATGAAACAAATATTTACCAAATTTGAATTAAAATTACTTTTTAAATTTATAGAATTAATTAAAAGTAATTTCGATTCATATATATAAAATTAATAAATAGCAGTATCTTTTTGAAACGAAAATTTTAACAGACAATGCGTTCATTTAAAATAGTAATAGAAATAGCTAAGAAAGGCGTGAAACTGGAAATAAATACTTCGTTCTTTCAAAGTATAAATTTTAATTAATGAAAATTCAAACATAACTTGAATAAGAGGCAGCATTTGCAAGCGGAAATGGCAAATAGTGGAAATAGAAATACAGATTGCTTAAGAATAACTGTAATTTTAAAAATAAAGAAGTATATCATACGTATGAATGAAACCACAAATATTCTTTATATCTCATGCTCGCGGCAAAGTAACCTTTTCATAACATTTAAATTAAATCAAGGACTGAGTCTTAGGAATTTAAGGATTTTCTAAAGAATTCTGCCTATTTGTTATGCAAATGGGTTTCTAAGAACAGTAGAATCAAAATACAATGAAGGCATCGTGACAAATTTTCTCCCCAAGTACATATAACAGTTTGGTAAAATCATTTTAGCACTTTATAAAAATAGTATAATAATAAAATTATTTTTGATATTTCTGTTAAAATATAATGTTTGAACATTTGAAGTATCAGTTATTGCAACAGTGTTAAATGATCTATGATTTAGTTTGTTTTATTTTTATGTCTATTTTAATTTTATGTCTATTTTTTTTATGTTTATTTTTTATGTCTATTTTCTTGAAAAGTTTTTAAACTTGAATGGCAATGAATGATGAATATGAATACTGCTTTTTTTTTTTTTTGGATTTCATGATTACAATTATAATTTCGATAATCTTACAGACTTTGCCTATTAGACTCTTTTTTATAATTAGAAAATATTAAAATAGTTTTTTTGTATGTAAATAGAGAGACAGAAAAAAATACACAAATGTATCCCGAAAAAATATATTACCAGTGTTCAATTTGCATCAAAGGCCAAAAATTTGCCGTTCAGCAAATGAAAATAAGAATTACACTACAAAAATGAAAATAAGAATTTCGGAAAAATAGAACTTCCGTTATCTTTAATTTATCATTCTCACATCGAAGCTGGTTTATAAAATGCAGTATATTCTATAAACTTGAATTTAATTGGTAACTAATTTAACTCTCTGCAATGAATGGGGCATTTAATATGTATGTATCAGATGCTTCAACCTTCTGACAAAGTCACTCAATTTAATGATGTAATTAATTACGATGTACCCTTCCGAAACGTTTACACAAGTGACATTCATAAAAGGAAATCGAAGGATACCTTTACAATATCAAAGAGATGTTCTGAATTTAGATCTCCTTTCATATATTACGAGACAAAACGGAACATATTATAAAACGGATATAGAACTATTGATAATCATTTTGCAATCCCTCACCGTGTTTATTAAATACCATAATTATTCAAATATGCATATATATTAGCAATATGTTTGAATGGTTAATTATATGTGATATATATATATCTGTATGGAATATGGTTTAAAATGTTATTGTTTTATGTAAAGTTAATTACAGCTTAAAGTATCAAGGAATTAAAGAATTATGTAAGGCAATTGATTGAATTTACCTAGTAATAATCATGATTGCAAAACTATTTAATACAAACTTATATATATATATATATATATATATATATGTATGAATGTATATATATATATATACACAATACAATGTAAATTGTAAATAATGCAATTGAAGACACATACAAAAGCAATGAAAACCGAAGAAAATGTAAATAATGTGAGATACAAAATTCTAAATTGCGACAGCGCCAAGCTGCTAATATCACAGTTGGGAAAATGTTTGAAAAAATATTTTAAATAAAAGTATTATATGAATTAAAAAATATGGAGAAAACATGAAAAATACTAAAGATTAATGAAAAGAGAAGAATAAAATTTATTGAAATAAAATATTTTTAAAAAAGAAATTATTTTTAAAAAATACTCTACCACTATTTGCGCTTGTAACTCTATTTGCGCTTCTGTTTTCATATTCTGATTTCTGGCAATCTTATTTACAAAAATATTTTAAATCATTCTTGAAAGATTCCGGTACGCATACGTTCATTAAAATTCACTACTCACTTTATAAATTTTGTTTTGTGTTTTGTTCAGCATTTTCTGTTTTTTGCTTGATATGATTTATTTCGTATATATTTCTTACTTAATGTGTTCTATTTTCGATTCACTTTTTTGTGTGCTCCTCATACTATTCCTTTGATATATATTTTGCTTTGGCTATATTGATACAATATTGGAAAGCAATCCTTCTTGTGGATATAATTGTGTAAGCTGATGAGGAGATTATATATTTTTACTAATTTCACGGCTTTTAAATATATACATATATGCATATATATACCATATTTACAAAGACGCGAGAGTTTTACTGAAAACTGTTAATTTTGACCACTATTTAGGAGGCCCACCACGAAATAACAGTAACAAAAGGATGTTTTATTTAGAATTTGTGGTAGCTAAATATAATTTACTAAACCAAGAATCATATGCAAACACATAAACTTTGCTACCACTCAAAAAAGTTTTTTTCACAAATCTTATTATGTTTCGAATTATAACTATTAACTACATCTCATCATCTACCGCCAAAGACAGCGCCAATCGATCTATCGGTGAATAATCAATTAATACCTAAATTGTCACATCTAATATATGTAGTTGGGAAAGAAGGTTGTTGACAGCTGATTTCTCGTGTCATGCTGAAGTCTTTAGTGCTTGTTGATGGTACTAAGGACAGCGTCCGATAGAAAGAAGTAACTGGATTATGTTTAGCTGTTGCGTGAATACGCTCTTGTTGAAATCTGGTGTTGAAGGTTTGCAGTGTTTCAGTGAATGATTTTGTTGTAAAACGATGATTTCATTTTTAAATGTAATAGTCGAGTTTGTCTAGTTTAATGCCTTTGATTATATTTCGATTAGCATACATTGTAGCAATTTGTTTCGAAAGATATCGCTTACGTGCTTTTCAGATGTAGTTACAATCACCCGTGCGGGTGAGACGTAAGTGATGATTGGGCGTATGAACGTTATTTAAAGCAGACGCTTGTTGTTAAAAAAAAGTTATTAGTTAATAATTAGAATTTTTTTTACATACGATACGGCAGACCATCCCGAGACTCCAACTCGCGATTTTAGAACCATCCTCATCACACTCCTTGTTGTTAAAAAAGCATTATTAGTTTATAATTAGAATTTCTTTTTTCTACATACGATACGACAGACCATCTCGAGACTCCAACTCATGCTTTTAGAACCATCCTCATCACACTCCTTGCTGCTAAAAAAACGTTATTAGTTTATAATTAGAATTTTTTTTTTACATGCGATGCGACAGACCATCC
The DNA here is from genome assembly GCF_982258835.1 of Parasteatoda tepidariorum. Lineage (NCBI taxonomy): Eukaryota > Metazoa > Arthropoda > Arachnida > Araneae > Theridiidae > Parasteatoda > Parasteatoda tepidariorum. The sequence goes on from NC_141766.1 coordinate 40,787,153, forward strand.
CGAGACTCCAACTCGCGCTTTTAGAACCATCCTCATCGCACTCCTTGTTGTTAAAAAAACGTTTTTAGTTTATAATTAGAATTTCTTTTTTTTTTACATACGATACGGCAGACCATCCCGAGACTCCAACTCGCGATTTTAGAACCATCCTCATCACACTCCTTGTTGTTTAAAAAACGTTTTTAGTTTATAATTAGAATTTCTTTTTTTTTTTACATACGATACGGCAGACCATCCCGAGACTCCAACTCGCGATTTTAGAACCATCCTCATCACACTCCTTGTTGTTAAAAAACGTTAATAGTTTTTAATTAGAATTTTTTTTTACATGCGATACGACAGACCATCCCGAGACTCCAACTCGCGCTTTTAGAACCATCCTCATCACACTCCTTGTTGTTAAAAAAACGTTATTAGTTTATAATTAGAATTTTTTTTCTACATACGATACGACAGACCATCCCGAGACTCCAACTCGCGCTTTTAGAACCATCCTCATCACACTCCTTGTTGTTAAAAAAACGTTATTAGTTTATAATAAAATTTTTTTTTACATACGATACGATAGACCATCCCGAGACTCCAACTCTCGCTTTTAGAACCATCCTCATCACACTCCTTGTTGTTAAAAAAACGTTATTAGTTTATAATTAGAATTTTTTTTCTACATACGATACGACAGACCATCCCGAGACTCCAACTCGCGCTTTTAGAACCATCCTCATCACACTCCTTGTTGTTAAAAAAACGTTATTAGTTTATAATTAAATTTTTTTTTACATACGATACGATAGACCATCCCGAGACTCCAACTCGCGCTTTTAAAAGCTTTCTCACTCTGACGGAAAGTATCGGCGTCTCCGATAAAGGACAGTTTGATACTTTGCTCTAGTAATATTATAACAATCGTTTTTCAATCATAATCGAAATTAATTTAATTATACCTTTATTTAATGCTTTTTAGGGATATTGTTAGGACTAAGTATTTTATAAAATTTCTGCAAAATGGTGGTCAGAATCATTATCTATATGCACCAAAGTGGAAGTTCTGGCTCTTTACATTGCTTAAAGCGATTTGGAAGCAGGAATTCAAACTGTTTTAATTTGCTTAGTTTCAAAATTACCTAGACACCTTTACTTAACTTAAATGTACTTAACGCAAGTGCTCAAGCAAATACACGTAAGGTCTAATAAATTTATTCCAATTTAATGCATACTGTAGTGGTCTAAATTATTGTAAATGAAAATGGCTTCTCAGTACATTTCTAACTGAAGTTTGCCTTGATTTTCGGTAAATATAATAATACAGTTAAGATTGGTAATAATTTCTTTAAATTTGGTAAATTGTTCGGTAATTATGATTTGATATGGTAAATATGATATAAATTTTGTTAATACAGCTTCTGAAAATTTGGATCAACTGACTCCATTTGGTTTTATCTCTTTTTTTGCATTTAACTCATTTATGTCTGATTTTCTAATTTTCTAACTAAATTTTAACTAATATTCTAACTAAATTTAAATATACTTAACGCAAGTGCTTAAGTAAATACTCGTAAGGGCTGATAAATTTATTCCAATTTAATGCATACAGTAGTGGTCTAAATTATTGTCAATGAAGTTGGCCCCTGTACATTTTGAACCCAGTTTTTCTTTATTTTCGGTAAATATAATAATCTAGTAAAATTTAGTTATAATTTCCTTAAATTTGGGTAAATGGTTTGGTAATTATGATTTTGTATAGTAAATATGATATAAATTTTATTAATACAACTTCCGAAAATTTGGATTAAATAACTCCATTTGGTTTTACCTCTTTGTTACATTAAACTTATTTATGTCTGACTTTCTAATATTATACTCTCTATGTAATCTAATATTTGTTCGCCATTTACCTTTGCCATTAAATTCTAAACCAAATATTTGAAATATGCAATGTCGGATTGAATATTTTTCTCGTTGAATTTTTAGCTTTTTCATTCCTCCATAAAAACTGAAAGTCAAAACTTTTCCAAATCAATGCATAACCTTTTTCTTATAACTATTATTTAAATATGGTTGATTTTTTCCACTTAATATTTAGAAAATTAAAATATTTTATATTTACATATCAGTGATTTTTATATTTATCCATTATATGAAATACCAAAGAAAACTTTTAAATGCGGCTTTTGATGTTAATTAATTAATAAGAGCTGGTTAAAAGAAAGAAAATGGTAAAAAAAATGAAAAGTCACTATTTTAAGAGGTAATTAAATTCTTACTCTGTTACTTTTAATGTGCTTTCACGATAATTAAAATAGATGGGACGCTTAAAAGCAAATGGCGATTATTGAAAAATTGCTCATTTCCCCGTTAAGTTGCCTCTTTTTTTAACATTAATCCACTTGAATTTGTTTATTCTTGGAAATTAATGAGTTTCTTTGCTTAAAGAAATACACTGTCAAATTCTTTGCATATTTTATTTGCTCATAAGTTTTTTTTCTGAGTAAATAGCATATTGTTTTAAGAAATTACAAGAATCTAAAAATTTTTGAAATACAAATTGAGGGAAGTCATGAAACATTTTTTTTAATAATTTGATCACAGCTGATTAAGCAGTATTAAATTAAGGATACATTTTATGTAGAAATATCAAAAGCTGTATCACAATAAAAACTTTTATTAATAAAAATAAATCATGTGTTAATACTTATATTAACTTCAACAAGTGGGGATTTTTTATGAATATGAATATTTAAAGTGATTTTCAATTTTATGAATTTCAATTTGGAAGATAAATAAATAATAACAAAATTATAATTTGGAAGTGAAGATTTCAAATCTGAAGTTTATTTTGTACAGAAAACTGCAGATTGTTTTTGAAACAGATACTTTTAGTTTACTAGTCCGAATACTCAAGTTTATAAGGCACGTATACACTAGCATGTTCCTTTAAAAACAACTATTTAAAAAAGAAAAAAAGGAAGAAAAACGCTTAACTTTAAAGTATTGCCTTATAAACTGATCTGTATTATGACAATCTTCCTTCCACTCCTTCCTTACGTAACGGGGATCCTAAGTACTCACTCGATTGAGTTGTAAAAAAATTCCGTCTAGGAATATATTATTCAATTGCATATAAACTGTAGTTTATAGCAAGGAACTGATTGAAGATTTGACATGAGTGAAGCTAAACTATTTAACATCCGTTCAAAACTATTGTGCGACTGTTAAAAATATAAAAGCAATGAAAATGTTATCGTATCAGTTTTTGCTTTTTTTGTTACCACGTTTATATTAACTTGCCTTCGTGTATGTCTGTTCGGGTGGAATTTTGTAATCGACTTTAAACTAACTTCCTGACTAGCTACAGACTTCAAATTTGGCACATAGTTCAGAATCGGACGACAATGCATGAAAATGAAGAGAAAGTAAAATAAAATTAAAGAAAAATTAATATTTTCGCAATTGTCTTTTGTTGTCGATTCGATTATTTCAAATTAGTGTCACATGTCAGTTGAAAAGTTTCGTGTAAAAGTTGTGTGAAAAAATTGAGACTTTGGAAGTGAGTACAAAAAAAAATCAAAATAAAGAATAATATTTTTAAAAACCACGTTTTTGTAGTGGAGAAAAATAATTAAAAAATAAAAATTTGAAAAACAAAAAACGTGGGGTGCATGAAATACATAACAGTACATATACACATTTTCTTACTCATACACATGCACAGCCACATACACATCCACATATACATCCACATACACATGCATATACACAAACTTATTCCACATTCAGATACAATTACAGTTACAGAAAAACATACACATATTCTCATGAGCACACATAAACACGTGGGGCGCATGAAATACATAAAAGTAATGTTATATTAGTGTGTTTATGTGTGCTCATGAGAATATGTGTATGTTTTTCTGTAACTGTAATTGTATCTGAATGTGGAATAAGTTTGTGTATATGCATGTGTATGTGGATGTATATGTGGATGTGTATGTGGCTGTGCATGTGTATGAGTAAGAAAATGTGTATATGTACTGTTATGTATTTCATGCACCCCACGTATTTCGTTTTTCAAATTTTTATTTGTTAATTATTATTCTCTTCTGCAAAACCATGGTTTTTAGAAATATTATTTTTTATTTTGATTTTTTTTCCGTCTTCATTTGTGTTAGCTTTCAAAAAAGAGGTCAAAAGAGATTAATGCGTTACGTAGGAAAGCTGGTCGCCGTTATTTATTGCTAACAGAAATCGATGTAATTTAAAACAATAAATAATATTTCTCTGTTCGATACGCAACTTAAAAACGGAACATTGTGAATAACATTTGATCTAATAATCGGTTTTTCTCTTAATCCTAATGGTTCAGGGACCAGAACTTAAATATGCTAACTAATTAGAGCTGGCGATATTTTAAGTTGCGAAATTAGACATAGAAACGTACTTTCGCCAAATAAACGTTCCTTGTTTTTGATGGATTTGGTTTCCTATTTCTCAAATTCGGGGAGGGGGGAGGGAGTATCCGCAATTGGTAAACTATAGCCCCAATAGTTTTGTCAGGATATGGTCAAAACTTTCAACCCCTTTTATGTAATTTTCACATTTAACATATTTCAGTATATCTCGTAAGCATTTTGAGTGAATCAAAATTTTTTTCACAATTAAAAATCCCTCCATTCCTAAACTAATTCTAATATTTATTTATGAATTATTTTTTCATCACCTTATTTAATAATAATCAAATGAATGTTGAATTATTAACTACGCAAAAATGTATATTACTTTACTGAATTATAATTGTAATCTTGTAATTTTAAATTATTAAATAAATAAATAAATGCAGTTTTAAATGGCAAAATGCAAAATCTAAAAAATATCGGTCGAATGTTCCTGAGAAAAAACATTCGAGAAATCTTCGCTAAAAGACGGTCCGTTTTTGTGCCTGTTTGTCATAATTTAAATATCTCCTACTTCAATTAATTAGCATATTTAAAGTAATGCTCTAAAATCATTAGGATTAAATCTTCGTGCATGAAACTCCTAGCATTGGATCAAAAGTTTTGTTTTAGCAACAGAAAATTAGTTTTTTAATTGTCTATGAGGAGGAACTCTACAAATATTAAGAGGGCCCAGAGTTCCAGAAAGGTGTTGCACTGTTCACTGAGTACTACGATGCTCTGAGTGGAGCCCTAAGGGTGTCCCGCCCTTCAGGCTCCTGGTCTTCTCGCAGCCACAGGTGGCCTATGAGTAGTGTGAAGGTGCGACTCTGGAGAGCCTCGTTTTTTATAGACTGTAGGTTCGTACACACCATACGTTTACAACAAAATATTTTTTTTTTTTTTTTGTAATGTATTTGTGACCCCCACTATACATTATTTCTCAAATAAATTATGCTTTTGTAAGAGATCTTATGTTTCGTAGATCTATAATTGTCTAATTATATCTTGATGATTTGTAATTATCAAAGTAATAGAAACTTTAAAGAAAGGGAATTCTTATTATCTTAAATGTAATTTTAGTACCATAATAAAACTTTTGAAACAAGTGGGAATTGTGAGTAAGTTATGACGAAAGAAGTCATTGAGTAATAATGCAGATAGTAAAAGTTAGCCTTATAAGAGATAAGGTATTACCTTTGCAAATTTCTAACAGGCAGAATTATACATTCATCTACGAAAGATGTGAGAAGATTATTACTTAAATGTATTTACCCGTATATAGTTAGAGATCTGACGAATGATAGTATCTAGATCATAGCTTATTGATTTTGCTTATATCACTACATATTATGCTTTGTCTATATCGCTGCGTATGTTTATATAGCATAATGTATGCTCCTTTGGATATACATTAAAAATGAGTTATGTGACAAAGTGTGAAAAAATGAAGATAAGTTAATTTTAGATACAAGGTGACATTTAATGAAGAATATAAAATAAAATAGTCATAACTTCTAAACGGTTCAGGAAATTCAAACTTCGTGATTGGCTGTAAAGTATGATGGGGATTAGTTTGAGCAAGAGGTCACGGCACAGCGTGCCTCCGCGTATATCTCTTATGGAAGCTTACTTTGCAAGGAAATAGCAATCCCATTGCTGCTCAAAGGTCCGAACCCCAATAGACCAAGAGATGGTTTGATGTCTTGGAGGAGCACTTTGGAGACAGCATTGTGGCTCTGGGGTACACAGAGCTTATTGGAATGGTAATCGCTTGGTCACCATATACTCCAGATCTGAACACATGCGAGTCATTTTTGCGGGCAATATTAAAAACAATGTGTACAGAAAAAAAACCCCATTGCCATGCTGAAAGGACTGCATCGATGTCCAGACACTTCAGCGGGTCATGCAGAATTTTGCCAGTCGCCTGAGCCTCATCATATTCAACGATGGCGGTAGGCTTATAAAACATATCATGACCTGAACCCTACTATGTATATATATATATATATATATATATATATAGCGATTTCTGATACTCTATATTAGCATTACTGATTTTAGCAACAAAAAATAATAATAATATTGATAATAATAAAAATAAATAAGCTTCCTTATACAAAAACTTGAACACGAAGGAATCTTAATAATCAATAATCATAAAAAAATGTTATTATATTAGAAAATTCCGACCAACATCTCGATCGTAAACTAAGTAACAAAATATATTTTTACTTACAAATACAAACGAAGGCATACTTTTAAATAAATTCTTTCGAATATGTTTCATCATTTGTTAAAATTCATCCTCTGGCAGGTTGAGTTAAATTACAAGGGACACCGTATATAAATTCCTGCTCACGAAATGAACGCTCTTGAATAATGAATAATGCATTAAAATTTGTAAAAGAATACTTTCTAGATCAGTGACTTCAGTTTTCACGCACCGCTCGGTATACGGTGGATCAGAGGGGGATAGATATTTTAAAGAGGTTACTACCCATCGACTTCTCAGGTGTTTTGATTGCTCCTTGTAATTAATTTTGTTGTTCTTTTGACCTTAAAATCAAATCAAAACTAAATCGTGCCTTCCCGAAAAATTAATATTATGGAAATACAGGATAATGTTACTCACTCGGAACACAGAACTCAAAATATTCCCTTTGTGGTTTCATTATTAAACAGAGTTTTGCTCAAAACTTAAACATTTTCTGAAACCCTGTTGCATATATTATCAATCAAAGATATTCTGCTGAATAGGTTTCTTCAATCTTGAATAGTCTGTATTTTAATCAAGTTACCAGTAAACCTCATGACATGATCAAAACTTTAAGTAGGAAAATTTTTAAACAGTTAAATATTAATATTGTAAGTAAATGTAATACAGTTAGTAAAAATCTAATTAAAGTATGAAATTAATTAATGCGATTTCAATTTTCTTTTGAAATTCTGAAATGGTTTAGATATTTAAAACCTATTAAGTGCCAAGTCTAACTGCAAGGAGTATGACCATTTTCAAAAAATATATGACTATTTTCAACTCAGTTACTTAAATCTTAAAATTTACTTTGAAAAACACAAAATTTATTAACACTCTAGCTTAATGGTAATATACACTCCAAGTTCAAAGTTCGAACACTCCCATGTCTTTCAAGAAATTTACCAGAAGAAGATTTGCTAGCATTTCGAGTTTGTGGGTAGAATTGCTGAAAAGAAACCACTCTTTTGAGCTCTGGAGTATAAATAAACGGCAGGAAAGTATTAAAATGTATACCAAAGCACTATGACTGAGGATCCTCTGTATCAATGAATTTAAGTTTCAACTTTTTGGTTCCAATCGGAGTAGCCAACACAGTTTCCGGATCTGATCGAACTCTTACGGTATGAAATGGACAGGAATGTTCGTAAGCAACTGCCAATAAACACAAAACACCTAGTGAAGATTATTTAATGGAGTCACATGCATTGTAAAACTTTGGTGAAACTGATGAGCGGATGACCCAAAAGGAGCTCATGTCAAGGACAAAGGTAGACTCCTTGATGAATGTAAGCTTCTTCAATAATTCTGTATAAATAAGAACAAAGTATCTACTTTTGTTTCCTTAAGCTAAAGAGGTTGTTTATTTTAAAAACGATTCCAATTAAAACCAAAGTTTGGATTTATACGGTGTCTTCTAAAATTTCTGGAAAAATAGCAGTGTGCTCAGACCTTTGGCAATGACTGAAAATATATTTTTACCATCTTAAATTTTAAGATGCGTTAGTTGACGTGCTATATAAAAGTAGAAATTATCCATTTAGTTAAATTAGATATATATTCTAGAATTAGCTACCCTTTTTAATATTAATTAAACCGACAAAAAAATTAAAAATAAGATATTTTTGCCTCCTTGGCAAGAAATGGATTAAATATGTCTAAACATTAAAAAATTTGTTGTGATTAAGAAATGCATTTCAGCTCCAGCAATGAAAGATTATAACTATCATTTAATTCATTAAATGTTTCATATTTTTGTTTTCTATACATAAAAGGCAAAACCATCACTCCCTCACTTATCAGTAATTTTTTCACTTCCCATAGAGTTAGAAAGCTAAAACTTGGAACATAAGTTCTTTGTGGGACAAATAGAAAAACTTTAAAAAAAAATCATTTCGACATTTTGTAATTATGAGGGTAATTATTATAATCGTCAGTAAAGCTAAAAAACACATTTTTAACCAGATAGAAGTCACAAATTTGGATTATATTTCTTTGTGAGATTAATGGGAAATCTAAAAAAGAATCATAACGATTTTTTTCATTATTGGCAAAATTAGGGGTAGTTAGCCTAATTGAAATTTATGCTCAGTAAAAATTTACATTAAAAATAGAAGTCTCAAGTTTCGACGACGTGATTATTATTCGATAAAGGAAGCTAAAAATATTTCATTTAGATGTTTCGCAAACATTGGAATAATTAAGAGCATTTTTTCTAATTAACAGTAGTGTTAGCTACTGCTTTCCATCCAAAATAAAAGTTTCAAACTTGAGTCATATGCTTCTTATCAAATTTTTAAAAAAATAACTAAATATAAAATATTCATCTCGATCTTCGGAAATAATCGTGGTAATTAGATTAACTGACAAGCCAAATAACCCTATCCTACGATTACCACTAAGCGTTTGGCGTGGCATAGCCGATTTCAGCTTTTATGCCATGTAACCACGAAAAAGTGATATATATATATATGTATATATATATATATATATATATATGAAGAAAATAAAAATTTTTTATTATTATTATATATATATTGAGGGAGAGAGAGCACAAAGCACAATAAAGACTATTACACTAGCGCAGTATTCAGAAAACTTTTCTCCAAAAACTCGCTCGTCCTAACTTAACTCAAATACAAGCTACTGTCGAAACGCAAGAATATCACTTGTGCTGCAGTTTATTGGCCATTATATTATTGACCGTTTGAATCATTAGCATCCCTCCGTAGTACATCATATCTATTGCAACAAGATCTAGAATAGCAATGGCTATTGCTTTAGCATATTATAGTAGGCACCTTTAAGATTGCATCGTATTACAGTTCCTTTGTTGTAATACAAATTCAATGATAAATCTCAACAGCTTTTGCGCTAGCATACTACAATATACTTTGAACCATTAGGAAAGCCTGGGTGTAAATGATAATTTTATCAATAATTGAAACTTTATCCAGGATTTTTCCTTTCCTTTCTTTATTTTTGATGAATGCAGAATCATTAATGTATAAGACAATAAAACATAGCCATGAGAACGAATTTGTTTTATCACTTTAACCAAATGGTTATGATTCGAATACTTTAAATTTAAAACACATACTTTGAAATAACCATGTGTCAATGTCCTGGTTGCGATTATTAAATGAAGAAACCTACCATTTTAGTTTGAAAGCATTTCTATTTTAATCGTATTCTCTTTTTTTAATAAAACAAAACAAACAGCTCTACATCATTTTTAATAATATTTCACTTGAAGAGAGACTGAGAAATAACTTTAAAAAATAAAATAAGTTTTGAAGGAAAAATTAACAAACCACATATCTGTCTGTATATACTTTAAGAACATAAGCCGTTCTTAGCTTTGTTGTCTATATCCCATTAATACAGAAAACAACAATTCTCTAGAAAGGAACTTTCATTTTAGAACTTTATGAAAGCAAGGAAATCTTATTTAGAATGAGTTCAAGATTTCATATTGTGTAAAAGGGGGTTCTTCCCAGTTTTAGGGGAAAGTAGGAGGAAGCTACTACACTAATGAAATGCCTTGCATATATTACAGAAAAGGGATGCTAGCCAGTTATTAATATACAATGTAGTACAGAGGAGAGGCAAGATTGAAAATCTGAAGTTTACATGCTACTGAGCAGGAAGTGGCTGTCTTTGTTTTGTCTGAGTTTTGTCGCTCTGAAAACAAGTTGCTTGTTTCTTTATTTAAAAAGTTGAAGAAAGTAGAGATTTTTCTGAATGTCGAGTTAGTATTAAAGAAAAAAATAAATGCCAAGTAAATCTGTAAGAACATGAAAACAATCTTTCTTATAAAACTAAGATTTGAATTTTCAGTATCAACTAGTTACTTTACTTGTATTTATTAATCTTTTTTTTTGCTACTTAACAACAATTTTATCTTTATCTGTTAGAATTACATTTTCAAAACGAAAAAAATCTTGATTTTTTTATTTAGATAACGCTTTAAGCTTTTAGTGCTCTAAAGCATCTAAGAAACTTTAGCATTATTATAAAAATATAAGGAATGTATTTTCACAATAATTAGTTTTAGTTTCTGCCTTTAATTAGCCAATTCAAAAATCAGAAATTTTTGCAACAGTGTGCAAAAGAAATGCATTTTAATTTAGTTATCAGAACTTCACTTACTAGAATTCAATCTTAAAGATTTTGTGGGGGAATACTAACATGAATTTAACTAACACGAGCCATCGAATAATGAAATTAAACTAAATTGCCAAAATAAACTATTTATTAAAAACTTAAAAGCTAAAGTCATACAAATAAAATAAAACCTTGAAGAATTTGGCGATTGAACTCTAAGGTAAACACACTATATGAAATCGTTATTTCAACTGACAAGCAGATAAAATATTCCAGTTAGCAAGAGTTTCAGAGCGCATGCGCTACAAAGCAGCAAATTACAAATAAGAAAAGAGTTTCAGATCGCATGTGCTACAAAGCAGCAAATTACAAATAAGAAAAGAGTTTCAGAGCGCATGCGCTACAAAGCAACAAATTACAAATAAGAAAAGAGTTTCAGAGCGCATGCGCTACAAAGCAACAAATTACAAATAAGAAAAGGTTTCTTCCTGTTAGAAGAAACCTTTCTTCTGTAAAGGTTTCTTCTTGTTAGTTGTTGTCAAATTATTCATCTACGGCTTTAAAGAGATGATCTCAAATATGTAAAATATTTAGTGCAGACCATATTTTAAGTTACGAAATCAAATACAAAAAGTACTTTTTAGGAATAAAAATAACTTTCTATTTTTCACTGGATTTAGATTCCTTTCCCTCAAGATATGGTGTTACCCGCAATTCGGGAAATATGGTCCCAATATATTAGTTGTGAGAGATTGATTTGATTCGAGATTCGATTGATTGATTCGATTAATTTGATTCGAGATTGATTTTCTTGATTTTACTTTTTTTTGTAGCGAATCGAGAATTGTTTGCTATGAAACTTTTTTATCCAAAGATAATTTCATGCTGAAAATGATATGCTATAATTATTTATTATTTTATTTACGAATTGCAGATGAAAGTCTAAATAGAAAGGTTTAAAAATTCTTACATCATTTTAAGGAATGTAATTTTATACAATACTTGAAAGCAATCGGTGTTGTAGTTCGTGAAAAATCCAACTTTGAAATAATATATTTAAAATTTTATTTTCAAGAGTTTTTTGACCGATTTCATTTAAACTTTGTAGTCTGCCACACAAAATTACATTCCTCAATATGATGATATTGATGATGATATCATTCCTGCAATTATTTTCTTTTTACTATTAGTAATTAAAATATAAAAAATAATAAACGATTATTCAAAATTATTATTTTTTTGGTTGGATATACGTTTAAATAGGCGAATTTTATAATTGCTTGCAAAAACTGATAGATTCGCTTAAAAAATTCTCGAGACTCACCGAAATATGCAAAAAGTAAAATTATCACTAAGGGTATCAAACTTTTACTGTTGTACTGAGCAAACTATTCGGATGAAATTTCCCAAATTGCTGTTACCCCTTATCTTTGGATGGCAAGGACTCAAATTCATTCAAAAAAAGTTATGTTTACTTAGAGAAAGTGCGTTTCTGAGACTGATTTCATAACTAAAAATACCAAGTACACTAATTAGTTAACTTACTTGAGGTCACCAGGGTAGATACTATATTGTGTAACACAGTGTTCACCACTGCGCTATCTTTGCATATAATCTTCATCCATAAAAATAGGAAAAAAGCAGAAATGTTTGAAAAATTTTATGCTCCATAGTAGGATAATCTAAAAGCAAAACAAAGTACGATTTACAACCATATTCAGCCATGCATACGTGAGAGCTAATTTATTTTCCATGCAAGTGAAATGTCGCTATCCGCTAAGTTATTTTTGTATTGTAAACATGAATCATACGTTTTCTGAATTCATAGTGCATTTCTAGCACCTTTCTTAGAAAAAGACACTGCCTATAAATTGGCTAAATAAATTTTTATCTTATCAGAATAATGGAAAAGTCTTAGAATAGAATCGGAAAAATAAATTCAAAAAGGCAGAATCATTTAAAAATTTTATAATTTATAGTGCAAAGATTTAAAGGAAAAATAAAGTAACATTTACAGCCAAACCCCGCTATGCATACATGAGAGTAATTTATTTTACCAAGCATGTAAAATGTCGCTAATTGTTAAATTATATTTGCATTGCAAGTATGAATTATACGTCTTCTGAATTTATAGTGCATTTCTGGGGCTGCTCTCAGAAATAGACACAGTTTATAAATTGGCTAAAATATATTTTTAGCTTTTCAGGATAAGGAGAAAGTCATAGTCATGGAGGTTAATCAGAAAACTAAATACAAAATGAAGAAAAGTTTAAGAAGTCAAACCAGAAAAAAAATTCGAGAAAAATGGCAAAGTTTTCTAAAAGAACCAGAAAAATAAATATAAAAAGGCAAAATCTCTTAAAAGCTTTTATAATTTATAGTATAAGGAGTAAAAAGAAAATAAAGTGCCATTTATCGCCAAATCCCGCCATAGGCGCTAATTTATTTTCCCAAAAATGTAATGTGTCCACTAATCGTTAAGTTATATTTTTATTGTAAATATGAATCATGCGTCTTCTGAACTTATAGTGCATTTCTAGCACCTTTCTTAGAAATAGACACTGTCTATAAATTGGCTGATGTATATTTTTAGCTTCGCAGATTAGAGGGATAGTTATAGAAGTTAATCAGAAAACTAAATACAAAAAAAGGAAAAGTTTAAGAGGCTAACTAGAGAAACAAATATAAGACTAGAGAAAAGTTTGAAAACCTTTGCAAATTATATTATACAAAGCATAAAATGTAGGGGAATTTGAAGTCAATTTCGAAGCTAGTCAGAAAACTAAATACAAAAAAGAAGAAAAGTTTAAGAAGTTAACCAGAAAAAAAATATAAAATTGGAGAAAAGCTTAGAAATCTTCGTAATTTACAGAAGTTAATCAGAAAACTAAATGCAAAAGGAATAAAAGTTTAAGATGTTTACCAGATAGACACATGTAAAATCGGAGAAAAGTTTGAAAACCTTTGTAATTTATATTATAAAAAGCATAAAATGTATCGAATTTCGCAGTCAATACAGAAGTTAACCAGAACACTAAATACAAAAAAAAGAAAAGTTTAAGAAGTTAACCAGAAAAACAAATATAAGATTGGAGAAAATTTTTAAAATCCTTGTAATTTAGAGAAATTAGTCAGAAAACTGAATACAAAAGGAATAAAAGTTTAAGAAGTTTACCAGATAGACAACTGTAAAATTGGAGAAACGTTTGAAAACCTTTGTAATTTATACTATAAAAAGCATAGAATGCATCGAATTTTGCAGTCAATACAGAAATTAACCAGAACACTAAATACAAAAAAAAAAGTTTTAGAAGTCAACCAGAAAAACAAATATAAAATTGGAGAAAAGTTTACAAATCTTCGTAATTTACAGAAGTTAATCAGAAAACTAAATGCTAAAGGAATAAAAGTTTAAGATGTTTACCAGATAGACAAATGTAAAATTGGAGAAAAGTTTGAAAACCTTTGTAATTTATATTATAAAAAGCATAAAATGTATCGAATTTCGCAGTCAATACAGAAGTTAACCAGAACACTAAATACAAAAAAAAAAAAAAGAAAAGTTTAAGAAGTTAACCAGAAAAACAGATATAAAATTGGAGAAAATTTTAAAAATCCTTGTAATTTAGAGAAATTAGTCAGAAAACTGAATACAAAAGGAATAAAAGTTTAAGAAGTTTACCAGATAGACAATTGTAAAATTGGAGAAAAGTTTGAAAACCTTTGTAATTTATATTATAAAAAGCATAAAATGTATCGAATTTTGTAGTCAATACAGAAGTTAACCAGAACACTAAATACAAAAAAGAAAAAAAGTTGAAGAAGTTAACCAGAAAAACAAATATAATATTAGAGAAAAGTTTGAAAACTTTAGTAATTTATAATATAAAAAGCATAAAATATAGCGCAATTCGAAGTCATTACCATATATGTAATGTCTATTAACTGCAAAAAGAAATTTTAAACCTTTCAGAATAGGGAAAAGTTTTAAAAGTTAATCAGACAAATTGATACAACAGAGGAAAACAGTTTGAAAACTTTTAAATTTTATAATAAAAAGCACATAAGAAAATACTGCTACTTGGATCCAATGTCAGATAGATTACTGTGCAGATATGACAGCTAATTTATTTTAAATTTGACCAACATGAAAATTGCCATTAACCGCTTTGTTATCTTTGAAGATATGAATAATAAATCTTCCTTCTGTGAGATTGAATTGATTTTTCTCTTTTAAATTATAAAGATGATTGCATTATCCTGAAATACGATCAAAATTCCGTTTACCTGCAGTAAACAAATCCCTCCTCTTTCTTAACAATTCTTTTTCTCATTATCTTCGATGAAATTGATGTTGAATAACTATACAATCACCATATACCCGCAGAGAAAATAAAGCACTAAGTATACCACTTAAGTAAATATCTACACTCCTTCACCAGTAAGATTCCCGAGCATTGCGGAAAGAAAAAGAAACAGTAAATTAAGCACAATCTAATCATAGCGTCAGATCTGGAACTACTTCGAAAAGAAAAAAAAATTAAGCTTGTAATACTAGTATGAGTAAATCTCCGAATTTTCTTCCTTAATCTTTCGCGAAATCGAGCAGCGGGAAAAATAAACAAATGCCACTGAATTCTGTTTGTTGTGACAGACGCTTTTCATGTGAAAAGAAGACTGCAGCACCCCCCTTTTATCACCCCCTGCTAAAGACGAATAGTCTTATCTTGATATTTTTTTTTATTCCTTCCCCATGCATTTGAAGTGGAGCTCAATAAAATGGACTCAATTCGAAACAATGTATGCTAAAAGAGCGGGAAGTATTAGAATTGTATCTACATGCAAATTTTGTATCTGCGTGCAAGGGCGATGGAGAATTCTGAATGGTACACGTGATACCTGAAGAATAAAACAGCCCTATCTGGGGCTGCAATTTCGAATAATGACGACTCCGTGACTTGCTCTTAATGCTTTTGCTGCCTCTTGACGAGGCCGAAGCAAGATGGAGGAACGAAAAAAAATTAAATTCACTGCGGTGAAAACGAAATGGGAATTGCAATTCAAGGAGTTTGGTAAGGATGTATGGGATGTGGTAAAATGAGTTATGATTCAGCGATTGAGATTAAGTAATCTTGTTCCATTGTTTTTCTCTTTCTTGTAAGTTTCTGACTGCTATGAAAAATTGGGAACTTAAAACAGACGCGTGATTTGATGTGGCTGTCTTACTGTTTTAGTTTGTGGAAGATTATGCGTTGCATTTGCATAATGAGAATGTATTGCATTTGTCAAAGGAAGCTCTGGAGCTTCCTTTAAAAATAAGCTTCTAACAACAAAATTTGTTTGTTTCATTCTTTTATAAAATCATATTGTGTTATTTAGGATTTAGCTTTTCTTTTTCAATATTATTTTTATGAAAGCAAGGGAATAACAGTTGCTGCTGCTTTTCTATAGACGTCGAAACTAGCATTAAAATATACTTTGACAAAGGAAACTATTATAAATTCCAGACAATATTAAAAAGACAAGGCAATGCAGTAAAATTGCGTTTAATTTTATTTTGATTATTATTTTCCTCAATGAAAGAAAGTTTTACGGTATATAGCAGTGAAATTTGCGAAGCTTTCGCCATTTGCACTTTTTCCAGGAAAAATGATTTCTATATTCTAAGTCCAAGCAAAGTGTTCATCAAAATGTGCAAATATTTGAAACTATGAATTTGATTGGTTTATTATTGGTATGGTATCTGTCTATTTCTCAAACATTTGTGTTTCTAATAAGAAATGTGTTTTTTTAATGAATAACGAAAAGGAAATTGCAATTCAAGAAGTTTGGTCTTTATGTATGGGAATTGGTAAAATGAGTTATGATTTAGCGATTGTGATTAAGTAATCTTGTTTCACTGTTTTTCTTTTTCTTGTAAGTTTCTGATTGCCATGAATAATTGGGAACTAAAACAGACGCGTGATTTGATGTGCATGACTTACTGTTCTAGTTTCTGGAACAGTATGCGTTGTATATGCTTAGTGAGAATGTATTGCATTTGTCAAAAGAAGCTCTAAAGTTTCTTTCAAAAAAAAAAGGATCAAAATTTTTTTTTTGCTTTATTTTCTTATAAAATCATATTGTGTTATTTATGATTTAGTTTTTTTTCTGTTATTATATTTTTAAAAGTAATGGAATAATAAATGTTACACTATGTGGTGGCCTTGGAAGTAGCAGTAAAAAATGAATGAAAATTACCATAAAGAAAAAATATTGATAAATAAAGCGATGGAATAAAATTGTGTTTATTTAATTCTCATTTAGTTTCTTTAGTGATAGAAAGTTTTACCTACAAGTATAACTACTACTAGTTTGGTAACTACTCGAATAACTACTAGTTTAGTGATAGTAGTAGTAGTATCAAAGCTTCCATATTTTCTTGGAATTATTATTTCCATATTTAAAGTGGTAGCAAAAGCATTTATCAAAATACGCAAATATTATGAACGATAAATTTGATTGATATATTATTAATGATTATCTGGATTGATATATTATTAATAATTATTATTAATAATAATCTGGCTATTGATCCTGCACTTGTGTTTCAAATGAGAATTGTGTTCTTTTATATTTATTTTCTATCGGTCGTCAGAAAAAGTAGTCAATTTCAAAATAGAAAACTCCTGGTTGATACAAATTTACAATACTGGTAGAAAACTTACATTACTGGAAATCACTATTTTAAGGATTCTGACTTAGCAAATTCTCTTAGTAAAATTCTCTTAGAGATATATTTTTTTCCAAAACAGTGAAAGTCACAAAATAATGAAAGTATCAGCATTTTTTTAATCTAAAATATGATTTTTTCAAAATTTATAAGACCTGCTAGAACCCTGAAAATATAAATACAATTACAAATACCTTATAAAAAGTACTTAAAACAAAATAAATATCGACATTTAAATTAATTGTATGACTATGTAGACATTTTACAGCAACATGACCAGTGTTCTATAATCTGATTGATATTTTTTAAGCTATCAGCTATTATAGCAATCAGCTATTATAGCTATCAGCTATTATAAGCAATTATACCTCTTGGGGTACTGAATTGTAGATTGATTATTCTCTGGTTCAGGTCATAATTATGATTTGTGAATGAATGAATCTATGCATGGATGAGTACGCCCTATAAACGGGTGTGTCATATGGGTGTAAAAGAAGTAGATTTCTTCTGGCCACTGAAAAACAAGAACAATCGCATCCCTTGCCTTAATGTCCCACGGCAACAACACTAGCTATTATAAGCCATCAGCTGCTAAGCTATCGACTATTATAAGCATCTATTTAATTGCTATCAGCCTGTATGCCTTCTTAGCTAACAGAGAGACGGGCAAAAATTTATTCAATCAGATAGAATTTCCTTAGGCTTACAGCAAAAAACTTTTACCGAATCCATTTGCAACAAACCTTCAACAGTCTAAAATGATTTGCAAACTGTCTGAAATAAATCTGGAGGATGAAGAAACAAATTCTTTATTTTTTTATTAGCCTAAATGTAGGTAGGATAATTGAAACAAGATATGAAAAATATTAGGCTGATTAAAAAATAATGGAAACTTTTCCAATTAGGCTGCACTTCGCAAAATGATTGGGCTGCTCAAAAAAAAAATATTAGCATAAAACGATATAAACATGGTTAAAAAACTCGTTATGTTCAATACATGTAATACGTGTTATTATGTATTTTGTTAATACATTATTCACTATAGATTATTATGCGTTATGTAGACAATGTGAAAACTTCTCATGAAAAAATCAAAAACCGTTCTTAAAAAGCAGAATTTTCACTCTTCCAGAAAAATTGATTCAGTGTTTTTGATCCTTAATAACGGTATCTTATCCATAATTTTATTCAAATATGGCGAGATTTTAGAAATATATTAAATTGAAACTAAAGTTGAACCATAGAATCGAATGTCAAAATTTAGGATGGAATATTTTACACTATGATATGGTACAACTGATATGGTTCGACAAAATGGTTGCTATAAAATCAGAAGATATTATTCAACACTTTCCAAAACTTTTATTACTCTCTTTTTCTCAATTAAATGACATCATTTATAATTTAAGGACAATTTTAAAACTCGACATACTTAAATGTCTAATTTAATTTTTAACCTTGTCTATATGTTCTTTTTCTTTAACTCTTTTTGTAATTGCTTTTTGATTAGAAAAACTATTTTCGGGTATGAAACTATAAATTCATTAAATTATAGGAAACAAACATTCTTTGCCATTTTAACTAGAAATTGAAATCGATAATAAATCACAGCTGTCATTAAAACTTATGAAAATTCTTAACTATTTTGCGCGATGAACTAAGCTCTCTTCGTGACAGAAAGTAATTTTTAACTAATATTTCATTCCATTTAATTTTGAAACAGTTTCCTTCGTATTTAATAAGCCATAAACTTCACTCTTAGCACTATTTGGTATTCGATGCAAATTTATAATAAATTTATATTTAGCGAAGCATAAAATATGTGTGCAATTCAAATATTTTAGCAGGTAGTATAATCATATTTGTGTGAAGCAAACTGCATTAAATCCTATTTGAAGTAATTGCAATTACTCTATTTTTTAATTCTTTTTTATTCATAGTAGGATAAATAAATGTCCATGGAAATAACAACTGTTTGATATTTTATATTGAAAATCTCCAGAAAAAACTCCAGCAATTCTAGTAAGTTAGTAAGTAGTATAATTACATTTCGTTGAGGTAAACTACATCAAACCTAAAAATAAATTATTGTAATTACTTGATTTTTTTCTTATCTATTAATACCATTCTGATTTCATAATAGGCATTACATAATTCCGAGTTTTTTTAATTTCCTTAATTTCATAAATTTAATGATTTTTAATCATTCTTAATCAAATTTGAATTAAATTAATCAAATTATTTATTTTTATTTCATTTTAAGAAAAAGCTAATATAAAGATTTTATTCTCTTCTTAACCAGCCATGTAATGGCTAACTTTTTATTTCAATACAAATGGAAAACTCATTAATTCTCTGTTTATTTTCAACTTTTGTTCTTTATTTCTCTGACCACAAAAATATTTCAGTTGCAGGGTTATAAAAATTCTCAAAATTTTTTTTTGGCCATTAGCTATAGCCAAATTAATATAAAATTTAATATTATTTACGCAGTGCTTGCGCTGTTTTTTACTATTTTATCTTTCCATTAATCACCAACCACGAAACTCTTCCCATGCTCCTAACTGTCGGTTCCGAACTATTTAATCACATTTCAATTTGGCTTTAAATTAGGTTGATCTTGAAGGATTTTTCTCCCATGGCCGGTCCATATTGATATTATTATGCAAAATTTTTCATTTCATTTAAAAAGTCATATGGATAAAATAAATTTTTAATATTGTATCTCGATCTCTGCAAATACTACATATAAAATTTTTATTATAATAATGATCAAGTTTTTATATTTGAGTGTCATTTTCATTACCCTGCTTTCATCACAATCTTCAATCAGTCAACTATACCATACTACTCCAACCGGGCCAAATTTCACCGTAATTAAATAAATTATCATGGCAATAACAGCTGCGCAATATTTATTTTATTTTAAAAGTCTCCAGAGAAATCTCAAACAATTATGACGTTATTCAACTATAAGCAATACTGCATGGAAAAACAAGAATTAGAATTGACAGTTTTAATTCATATTTGTGAAGGACAGAGAAAAACTGTTTTGCGAAAAACAGCTTTAAGCCGTCAAATGTACGGAGAAAGTCCGTAAAAAAAACATGCATTTTTAGCAGAGCTCTTGTAAGGACCAAGACCAAAAAAGCGACAACAACAAATATCGATCTTTAAATAGTTTTTTTCCTTAATTTTTTTCTTAAACATTTACATTTGTTAATCTATTTCTCATTTCTTATTCATTAATACCATTATTAAACACATTATTAGGGAGACAACAGCTGTTCGATATTTTATTTTAAAATACTACATCAAATCTGAAAAGAAATATTTGCTTTTATTCTATTTTTTATCAGTTCTTATTTTTTAATATCATAAGCAAATACATTATCATGGAGCTAACAGCTGTTTGTGATTTTACTTTAAAATTCTCCAGAAAGATCTCCAGGAATTCGAATAATTTAGTAAGTAGTTTAAACATCTCTGTATGAGGCAAAATTATTTATTAAATTATTATAGATTTAACTATTTACGTTTATTATTTCATTTCGTTACTTTAAGAATCCTTAGAAATGATGTACGTCCGTTTAAAAAGAAAACTTGCTTATTTATCATGATCCCGTGTAATTTATATATGGTTTCTTTTCACATATAATTAAATATATATTGTATATAAGATAAATTTTCCTGTTTTGATAAGTTCGTGATATTTCAACGATGAAGTCTCCCAATCTAAATAAAATATTTTCTACAAATCCAATTGTTTTTTTCTAGGATTGTCTAATTGAACTTAGAAAATTAGTTATATTCATTTAAAAGCAAATTATTTTTTTCGTCGTTTTGCTTCGAATTTGGATCTCTTAATGTTAATTTTACTTTTTGCGTATTTCTCCATATCTGCAGAACTTTTTAATCGAATCGTAAAATTTTTCCACTCATTTATAAAATTCATTTATTTAAAGATAATTCAATGCAAACAAAATATTTTTTAATAAATATTTGTTATTTTTTTACAAATTTATTTAAGTTCAGTCGAAAACAATTTAAGTTCCAAAGTATGCAATTTTTACTTAATTTTAGATATATAAATCTGCATTGATCGAAAAATCGGTTTCCTGAGAAATTTAATTTTTAAAAAAAAGTACAAAAAAATACTTATAGTTAAAAAAGTACTTGTTTATCTCAGGAACTATTCTACAAATTTCTATCAAATTTTTATATTTTTCCATGCAAAATTACATTAATTAAAATTACGTAAAAAATTGCGTACCTTACATTTCAATAAAAAGTAAATAAATAGCTATATAAAAAATAAAAAATATTTACGAAATAATAATAAACATTTACTAAAATAATAAATATTTTCTAAAAAAATAATAAGTATTTTTCAAAGTTAATAAGTATATGTACGCAAAAAGTAAAATTAACGTTAAGATTCACGAACTTTAGACCGGTCTCCTGTTGGACCACTAAACTATTGGCACCGTATTTCCAAGATTTCGGCTATCCACTCTAATTTGGGGAAGGAGCCAAATCCGTCGTAAAAAAAAGGTATGTTTTTGTGTCTGATTTCGTAACTTAAAATATCGTCTACTTTTATTAATTAACATCTTTAAAGTCTTCCCTAGGAATTTAATTCAGTTAAAAATTAATTAACCATTAGCAAAATGTAACTAACCATTTGAATTTAACCATTAACGGGAAGATCCAATCATTAGAAAAAGTTATTCAGTTGGATAAGTTTTTTTCTTTTACGCACTGTATAGTATTTTGTAGGTTTGGTAGGTATTTTTTAATAAATACCATTACATTTTTGAGTAAGCACAAATTCCTATTTTCTTCTTTCTTAAATGATAGAACTATTTTTTTAATCCTCGATTCAACCTTTTATCTCTTAAATAAATAAGAATATACTTTTATCCAAAGCAGAATATATAAGCTCAGAATAATAGAATTATATGTCGAATATTTATCTTTACCATCTTACAACGAGGAAAAAAACGCCTAACTAGATAGTGACAAACATTATATTATATTGTAAACAGACAACAATAAATATTTTATAAATAAAAAAATATAACCAATAAAAGCCCTTATTTTTCAACCTTTATCAATATAAAATAGAAGAAACAAATCTGGATATAGAAGTCGAATTCCAAAATGCTTAACAATAAATTGTAGTGAAAAATGTTTCATTTTTGATCCCTTGAGCTAGTTGATTCTGGCTTTTTCCTTTATAGCTTTAGGGTGCAATTTTTTTTTTCTATTTTATTGGCAATATGTAATCGATTCGTTTTACTATTTTCAAATATGAAAAAAATAGTTAATTTTACCACTGATATTTCTAAAATATTTTTTACTCAAAAAAGATTATTTTCTTTAAAAATATATTGGTACACAATTAAAATTTTAAATATGTTATCTTTATTGTGTTGGAATTTACATACAATGAATACAACATATCTATCTTCTTTGTGTATAAATTATATTTTCAATTCTCTTACTTGTGTATAAATTATATTTTCCACACTTCAAAGCAGTGGAGTTTTTTTTTAATGAAATTTTCAGTATATTTTTTGTCGAAATGTAGAAGTTTAAAAACGTTATAATAACAGATGATCATTTAAACGTAGCGACAGACTTCCTGGGGAGGACACATCATCAGGCTTAAAACTGCGTAGGAACCCATTCCTAGAAATGTCGTTGTGCGCGTAGAGAGACGTTTCCCAGCTATGAACTGCTTAAAAGCACTGTTCATTATAGAACAGTGCCCCTAGTGGCATATGACAACATTTCGTTCAGGAGATTCTCTGCAATTTCAATTCTGATGATGTGCCCTAACTCCCTTGTAAGATAGTTGCAACATTTATGTGACCCCAGGTAATATTAACATTTTTTAACTTGTACATTTGGACAAATAACAGACTAAAAGTTTCATTTGATAAAAAAAATCTGTAACTTTATTTTACCGATTATAGATTTGAAATTAGCGATATGAAAGCATATTAGATACATTAAAAAAATTCATGCAACAAAAAAAAAATATTCCCCAGTGCTATCAACATTTTTGTATTTTCTTTGCATCATGCGAGGCTTCTTTACATCTGTTTGTTCGCAAGAGAAAAAAAAAAGAAGAGAAAAAAAACGATCGAATACATTAAATATTATAATAATATGTAGCGTAAGTTATCAGCTTTAAGAAAACTGCTATGTACAATAACGAAAGAAGTAACTACACTAGGCTACCACTGTGGATAGGATTAGCCTAGTGCCCTCATAAGTCACAATTTTTCGACCACTGGCATAAACCATTCTTATGATTTGTCGTTAGACAAAACTTTCTTGTGACACACGTGGGTACATGCGAACATCGTTTCACTGACCTAAAATTTTGAATTTGAAAACAAACAAAAAAAATTATTAGTTACCTGAATATTCAGTTGCTTAATACGTGTTTGTTTATGCTGTGACATACATAGGAAAAATTAATTCCTGTTTTTTTTTTTACTTTATATAGACTTTTGTAAAAATAAACTATCTTTCCTCGCTTCCATAACACTAAGCTTAAATATAATTTAATTTTTTTGAGTCATGTTGTGATACCATAATAAGCATTACATACTTCCTGCCTTTTAATTTTCTAATTTAAATTTTTTTAATCATTCTTAATCAAATTTTAAAATAATTAAACCCATTATTTAATTTTTATTAAATTTTATGAAAAGCAAATATAAATATTTTATTCTCTTCTTAACAATCAATGTCACGGCTAACTTTTTAATTCAATCCAAATGTATAACTCATTAATTCACGGTTACGACTAAATCGAACTTCTTTTACTCTTTAACTATTTTTAATTCTTTATTCTTTATGTTACTTTATTTCTCTTACCACAAAAATTTTTCAGCTACAAGGTTATTTTAACTTCTCACGGCTCTAATGGCGATTAAGCTATAGCTAAATTATTTCAAATTTAATATTAATTACGCGGAGTTGGCTTTATTTTCTGCCATTTTATCTTTCGATAATTCGCCAACTATAGATCTCTTCCCATGCACCTAACTGTCCTTTGGGAACTTTTAGTTCTGAATTCCTTTAGTTTAGTTTTGAATTTAATTACTTTTAGTTTTGAATTCTTAGCTTTACACTGTAAAAAAACTCTGTAAATGTTTAACCAATACTTGGTGCAAAGTTTCTAATTGCACCATAAATTGGTTAAATGAAAAATAGTTTTATTTAGTTTCACCATTTTGGTAAATATGATCGAGAAATATGTTCATGGAGCAATCGATTGCACCAAACTTTCGTGCCATGAGAGGCGCAATACTTTTTAACTGTTGAATGATGGGCGATTTTGTGATCGAAGCATGCTATCATTTCATGCAAGTTGTCTCTGAAATAGTCTATTTCTTTTCCAGGTAAGTGAACTTTTCTTATTTATTTGCATTAATTACAGTTCATTCCTTTCGTATCATCTTTAAAAATTTTGTTCTCTGTTCTGAGAGAGTTAGTTTGAAATTTCTTCTAGGGAACTGTATTCATTGTATGAATAATTATGTATTTTAAAATCTAGATTAGCTTTTTTCCGTAAATAAGGAGATACATCTATTTTAAGGGCACAGAAAGTGCAATACCAATGCCCAATAAAACAGTAAATACAGCAATCTTAAGCTACGTAACTTTCTACCAAATTTATTTGAAACTTTTTTAGGTCCTTGTTTTAATTTAATTCTACCGAACAAAAAAATCTTATTTTATTAATATTGATATCTTATTAATATTATTAATAATATTGCTAATTTAAATTTATTATTATAAATCTTTCTTATTAATAGTTTTTAACTGATGGAAACCTTTAAATGAAACAAAATATTGGGTTTAAAAAGTTAATAAATAAATCTAAATAAAAAAAAATACTTACTCATACTTACTCAAAAAATACTTACTATGATGCTCATTAGTGCTTTGCTTCAATACTTATTTCTCTATGCAATCATTTTTTTGTTTTAGATTCATGTATATTACTTTAGTCCTCATTGGTGTTTTGTGAGGGGGGAAGTCAACATAAACATGAATTCGAATGTTTTCACTGATCATGAAAAAGGTCATATGAATTCTTTATATTATTTACAGTTTTTTTTAAAGTAATAATATTTTTAAAATTTTTTTTTTTCAATTATAAAAGTATTTTTTTAATCTGAAATATAGCTGCTTCTATGAAACAAAAGAAATTTAGTAGAAAAGATAATTCTCACAAACAGTATGCATATGGTGTCTTAATTACATGCATATGAATACTGCTTGTGTGTTTATCAGCTGCCATATCCCGCACTCGTAGACTCAACACAAACTCTTTGATCTTATCCAAGTGATTATCATGTTGTTCATTTTATATTTTAACAGTTGACTGTTTCTTCTGCAATTTTCTTTGCGAGGTCGCCCTGCTTAAAATTCAATTCACAATTTCTCATGAGGAGAAATTCTACTTAGGAGCTTAGTCACATTTGATCCCCAAAACAAAAATAATTAATAATTAAGTAAAATAAAATGATAATAATATTTTAGCATATAAGAACCTTCCTTCCCTTTCCAGTATCTTTGTGGGTGAAAGGAGGCTCAAGATAAAAATATCCCCCCCCCCCTCGACTCAATAGATGGTCTCGAAATATTTTTCAGATGGGGAAATAGTTTGAAGTTTATTTTTTACATACGAACAACAATTTCAAATACCTTTTAATATTGTATTTTAAAAATAGTAGTTAAAATATGACTTGCTTTGATTAATCTTTCTATGTTTTAAAAAAAATAAGGATTCAAATTTGATGATATTTCAATTCTTATACATTTTATTAGCATAAATTACATTATATATAGTTTTCTTTCATTTTAGCACAAAAGCACTTACAACTTCAATACTTTTAATCAAGAAATAGGCTTAGGAAAAAATATTGTTGTAACCAGTGCAAAGCCTATTGATAAAATAATTATTCTGCCTAAATTACCAGAATTCCAAAAGGTTACAAACAGTTTTCTTAAACTTCAAAACTACTAGTTTCAAGAACAGCTTACAAACAAGGATTGTGTATAATTTCAAGTTTTGAGAATGAAGAACCTGTGCTTGGAAAAACAATTATTATTTTGTGAAAAGGCTCCTAAGTTTTATTTGTGTGTAATTTTTTTTAAATCTTGTTGTGTTTTATACATAAGGGGTTATCAACTGAAAAATGTGATGTAGTTAAAGTAATAGCACCAGAAAATTTATAATAATGAATATATAATAATGAATATGTAATGAAAATATTACTTTTTCACAAATACTCACCACTACTTACTAATT
The DNA here is from genome assembly GCF_982258835.1 of Parasteatoda tepidariorum. NCBI lineage: Eukaryota > Metazoa > Arthropoda > Arachnida > Araneae > Theridiidae > Parasteatoda > Parasteatoda tepidariorum. The sequence goes on from NC_141766.1 coordinate 40,814,002, forward strand.
TGTAGGAAACTGACAGTAATTTTTTTCCAAACTGAGAGAAATTTCAATCTTTTATCAAGTAGTAAATTATGCTTGTAAAAATGTAATTTAGTTATATTGCAAATTTTAATTTAGATGAGGCAGAGTATATCAAGAAATTTAGTATCTTATTAAAATAATGAAAATTATTTTCAGATGATCTCAAATTTCAAAACTGTAAGCATTGAGGCATATGCTAAGATAATTTTTATTTTAAGTTACTGTAAATTAAAAATAAGTTTGAATTGAATGCACTCTCTAAGTAATAAAAATATACTATCTATTATATTTTTGAGTGAATATTTTGTATTTTTTTAATGAAAGCTGGGATATGTATAAAAAGTATAATATATTTAAATTTTCAGATTTTGCATGAAAATTATTACATTCTGCCTATGTATACAAACATCAAAGTGATTGTAAATGTATAAATTGTGTTTGAATATTGATCTGGATCTGTAAATTTTTCGTTAATATTTCCAAGTTGCGGTATTATTTTCACATTTCTTAATTTCCATACGTTAATGAAATTAATATTGAAATGCTTCCTTAACCCCTTGGGGACGGGTGATTCAGAAAAGCATTCGTACAAAATCAGAATCAAGTTGTAATTGAATAAAAAACGGTAACTTAAATGTAGTCGTTACTAATTTGACAGATTTACTTTGCTTTTGCTTTAATTATTGTTAGTTTAATCATGTATATAATCAATGTTAATTCAAAGTATAACTAAATAGTTTTATTTTGAGCTAAGTAATGGTGAATTAAATAAATCAAACAATTATAACTCCGCCCACAAATGAACTGCTAAAGAAATACTTTGATTACCAGTTTTATCTTTTTACCCTGATTGATACGGTTTTGTGCTGTCACATATTTGTGACAGTCGGCACGAAAGGGTTAATAAGAGATTGGGGGTTGACCAATACAATATTTGTCTACTATTTTCTATAAATTTTTATTTGTGAAAGTAATATTTTCATTTTTAAGTGATAAAATAATTACAAAATACTTAGTAATAAGAATTTGCTTCAGCCTGAAATTAAAATTCCTTTTATTTTCTCTTTAAAACATTAGTACTAACTCTATAGCATCTAACTCTATAGCATAACGAAAGATATGTGAAAAGAATTTTAATTTTATATATATCAACTTGAAGAAATTTTTATATGAAAAAAAATATTTTTAAAGCACCGAAAAGCAGAGAAAGTTAGCATCATTATTGAATATTTATGAAAAAAAGGGAAGATAATTTAAATAATCAAATTCATATGAATCAGATTATAATTTAAATCCATAAAATTTAAAAAGAAACTATTTTTATTTTATATGTGTTATATAATATATATATATATATATATATATATATATATATATATATAAATACAAGAAAACACTAAGAAAGTTAAGAAAAACAATAAGTTTCATTTATTGCGCTTAAGCTGCAAGTAAACAGCACTGATTAGAGAAGTAAAAAACAAAGAAAAATAATAGACATATGAAAAAAAGGAGGTGGGAAATAATAAGTAAAAAAATAACAAACAACAATATATATATATATATATATATATATATATATATATATATATATATATATAACATAACTAATTTCTAATTTTTATAGATTTAAATGATTAAATTATATTTTGATTTATATAAATTTGATTTAAATTATCTTCTCCTCTTTTTTTATAAAGATTTAATAATGACGCTAACTTTCTCTGCTTTTTGGCGCTTTAAAAATACTTAATAATGGTGCAATATTACCCTGCTTTTGAGCACTTTAAAAAATACCAAATCTTTTCATTCCCTTCAAAATACCCATTTTTGGTGCAACCTTCTCACGTTGCTTGGAGCTAGTGAAAGCGCCAATATATAGTAAAACTGAGCACCGTTTTATGTAGCCAGCAAATGAATACCAATATTTGGCGTAACATAGCTCGAAAGTTTTTACAGTGTACGACTGAGGGGTTTCATCACTTGGTCCAACCGCTAAAAGGACTTCACGAAAATCTTGAAGTTCGAAATATACGCATCTCTTCATCCCGATAAGTGAGCTTCTTTTTTTCCATGTATAGTGGTCATGGTGCATCTTATCATAATATTTCCAAAAGAAATAAAGCGACTTAAGGAATGAAAAGTTAAAAATAGATTTTGATGATGGATTTACTCGCGATAGTGAATTAATGAGCTATACATTTGTATCGAATTAAAAAGCTAGCATTGATTGTTAGGAAGAGAATAAAATATTTATATTTGTTTTTTATAAAATGTAATAAAAATTAAATAATTAGTGTAATTTAACAAAAATTATACTAAGAATGTCAAAGAAATTAAATTTATCAAATTAAAGAAATTTTAAAAGGTAGGAAATATGGAATGCCTATTATGGTATCACCCACGCATAGAAACTAAATATCCTTACTGGTTTTTTTTAAAGATGCATCTATAGAAAATAATTTTTTTTTTTGCCGATGCATCTCGTTATTTCCTCATTTAAAAGATTAAATATCCTTTCTTTACTATCGAGTTACATATAGAAAATGATTGTATGCTTAATCTTTTATAATGCTGCTTCCTTGAATTTTTTCCCCTTCCTATCCTTGCGTTTTTATCATATATCCACCCCTGCATTTTTGTACCTTTTATATTCTTAGTTTCCTAAAGAGGCACAAAAATACTGTCTTTAATAAAGATATTTCTTAGAAAATTAATTTTTTCTTATTGCTGAGTTATTAACTTTTCATCATTGTGTGACTCTTTCATTCATATTTTCCTATCGAGTTCTATCCAGGAAATACCTATTATATTATAACTATTATTCTTATAACTATGAAATACTATAAATAATATACTTGGTAAATAACTTCCTGATAATTATATATAAATATACTATTATCAGGAAATAATTAGTTTTTTGCTGAAGACATTTTTTCTATGGAAATGGTTCCAACCTTAAGTATTCTTAATTTCTTCTAGAGTCGTATTATTAGAAAATAACTATTTATCATGTTCTTTTTTTAAGATCCATCAATAATAAATATCTTTTATCCACGTATTTTAATCTCTCCCTCATTCTACTGTTTTCTTTCTTTTTTATATAGTCATACAGTGTACAAAAATAACCACCATAAATAACTTTTGGACTAATGATCACGTTCTAGGACTCAATTCACGTTCTGAAACTCAATATTGATGTTTCTTGAGGTTGACCTCAAATATGTTAATTAATAAGTGCAGACGATATTTTAAGTTAAGAAATTAGACACAAAAACTTAGTTTCTCTGAACAAACATACTTTTTTTCAACGGATACGGGTTTCTGATCTTCAAAATATTTTTTGAACCGCAATCTGAGAAATATGGTCCGAATAGTTTGGTTAGGAGAGCGCTCCTAAGTTTAGACCGTTTAATGTTAATTTTACTTTTTGCGTAATTCAAGATATATCTTGAGAACTAGTTGAGCAAATTTAAAATGTTTACACTCATTTTAAAAATTCATTTATCCAAAAATAACTCTATGCAAAAAAATATCTTTTATAAAATATTTATTATTTTTCAGTATATTATTCATTATCTTAGTAATTATTTTATCCTCATTTTAAAAAATTTAATTTTACATTGCAAAATACAAAATTTAACAGAAATTGGTCGAATAGTTTCTGAGAAATCGGATCTTAAGTATTTGACTTTCTCAAAATTCAATTTCTCAGAAACTATTCCATCGATTTCACTCAAATTTTGTATTTTGCCATGCGAAACTACATTCCTTAAAATGTTGCCAAAAATATATACCTTACTATTTAAAAAATTTTCTACATTCTTAAAATAATAATAAAAGATAATAAGTATTTATTAAAAGTTTTTTTTTTGCATGTAATTATTTTTTGATAAACTAATTTCATAATGAGTGCAAAAGTTTTTGAATATGTTTAAAAAAGTTCTCGAAATATAGTTGAATACGCAAAAAGTGAAATTAACATTAAGGGGTTCAAACCTGGGATCGCTATCCAGATTAAAATATTAGGATCATGTTTCCTAGATTGAGGGGCAACTCCCTATATTTTTGGGGTCAGAAATCCGAATCTGTTGGAAAAAACTTTAATTATTCAGGGAAAGTATGTTTTTGTGTCTGATTTCGTAACTTAAAATATCGTCCATTCAATCGCCATCGTAGTTGTAGCGTTACATTTCTGAGCATGCGTTTCTGGTGAATTGGCTGTTCACTTACATCAAGCCAACAGAGATGCCAACTGCTCCGGACACGCCAAAATAATTAAAAAAAAAACGGTAAATAACTACAAAGTAAATTTTGCAAATATTTGACTATTTTTGCCTGCTTTTTAAAAGGTATAGCATGACGTAAGTGCTATAAAATGGTGAATTATATAAGTCTACGAATCGTTCAGAAATAGTGGTGGAAAAAAATCTACTAAATTAAATTTATTAAACCAAGAATCACAATTGATAATCTATCACTTTAAAATTTATATTTGTTGTCCGGAGCAAGTTGGCATCTCTGAGCCAACGAACATGGGTGAAAGCCCTTATATAGCAAGACGGAAAAGAGAAAAACCTGGTACGTAAAACATTTCATTCCAGCATTTTTTTCGAAAAAAATGAAATATCTGTAGCTATCAAGATTTCTTTTATAATTCTGGCATATATATATAAAACTGCTTCTTTTCCAAGATAAAGTAGATATTGTTGAAAAATTTAAAAAAAGAATAAGTAAGCTCCTCCCCAAAACTAGCTATAACTGAAATGGTTTTACTACCAGCCTTTCCTCTTTTCTGTCTCGCTTTCACCCCTGCCAACGAATTGTTTAGAAATAATGGTGGATAAAAATCTAGTAAATTGAATTTATTACACCAAGAATCACAATTAATAAACTACCACTTGAAAATATTTATTCGCCGCCCGGTGCAAGTTGGCATCTCTGTGCATATAAATAAAACTATTTTTATGTGTTCTAAATTGCATTAATTTCTTCAAACCATTTTAGTAACGATAATAATATTAAAAAATTAAAAATTTACTCGAATCATGTGTTTCTAATAATCTTGGCTTCGCCGGTCACCGGTGACCCCCGTGGCGCAACGAACAAACACATGTTAAGTATTAAATAAATTCATTAAATTGCATGAGACCGATAAGATTTAGAATAAGGAATGAAAGTTAAGTAATATGTTAACATTTTTAAACATTGGAGACCTCTACTACACATTACCCTTTAAAGAAAATAATAAACTTGTATAAGATTACGCATTTGAACAGCAATTACTTTAAATTTTAAAGCAAAGAACCCCACAGTAACAAGAGAACCCCACGTATAGCCACTCAAGGGTTAATAATACCATTTCAGCACTGCATATATTGTTTAAATTGCAAGATACTAATAAAATTTAAAATAAGTAATGGATCCTAAATTAGCTGTCAATAGTTTGATACATTTATGACCACCATTACTTATTACCCTTTAAAGAAAATAATATATTTATAGGAAACTTATGAACAGTAACGAGGCCTCCCTGGCCAAGCAGTATCATCCGCCAAGCGCTGTACAAAGAGCGGGGATAGTGGATTCCAATATCACTGTTGCCCTGGGAGTATTTTTATGCTTTCCTACTTTGTATAATTCTACCAATCTTATTATCTCTCTTATAACCCTAAATTGAACATAAGCCTGCAAACGTTTGTAATTCCTATAAACCAATCTGAACAGTTATTAATTTAAATGTAAAAGCAAAAGTTTAAGCAAATAGTACTACAATAAGATTACTACCACTATTATTGACTTGTCCAAGAGAACACCGCGCATGGTCAATCAAGGATTAACCCTCCGCGTACGGCTCCCGCGATTTGAGCGGGGTATCTGTTTCGTCCCCCACTACGGGTCACGTGAAAATCGCAGGTGAAGAAATTTTTCCCCTGATTTCAATACGGATCCCGCCATTTCCCCGTGTACGACCATCATCCAAAACCATCATCTGATGCTTATTTTCGCTACTAGGTGGCACTAGAGGGTTCGAGAATTTCACAAATTATATAGAAAAATTCGTTGAAGGAAGATAGTAACGCCTACCTTTTAATATAGTAACCAGTAGATTGATGCTTTAACGTTGCATTTCATATCATATTTATAATTTTTGATATTTAGTGGTGAAAAAATTACTTAAAATGAAAAATATTAAACTAAAAGTAACTTAAAAATCTCCCCGTATTTCAGGACCGGAAAGTATAAAATCTGAGCCGAACGCGGAGGGTTAAGAACACTATTACAGCAATGTATATATTGTAAAAATTGCATGAAGCTAATAAATATATAAGAAGAGGAATAAAAGCTCAATATGATATCGATATTTTGACACATTTGTGACCACTACTATATATTACCCTTAAAAGAAAATAATTTATTTGTATGAGACTTCTGTATAATAATCTAATCAAGCAAGGTGCTTGATTTCCAATATCAGCCACCACACAGACTGCTGAACTCAAAATGTTTTTTATTATAATTTTTTGTAAATTTCATGATGTATGGGATATGGGCCTTCTGCGAGGCCCAGGTGCCCAAATTTGTTAAATAAAGTAAAGTCTGTATAATAATCTCATTAAATGTTAAAGCGAAATTTTAAACAAATGGTACTGCCGCAAAATTACTAACACTTTTATAAATAAGTCTCAAGACACCCGCACACATGGCTATTCAAAGGTTAAAAACACTATTCCGGTATTGTATAAATTGTTTAAATTACATCAGATTAATAAAAATTTATTATGTGAAGTGAAGGCTAAATAAGATGTCTACTCCAAAATACTTTAACGCCTTGAAATATACGCTTTTATTTAACAAAGTTGTTGAAAGATATTATTTTTTTAACTGCTAAGACTCAGCGAGTATTTAGTTTCTCTCTTTACGTGCTTAGAAACTCTGGGTTAACTTTAACGGGCAACTTCTTTCCATTCAATCATCCCACTTCTCTATCTACTTAAGATCGATTTTACTTCGTGTTGTTTTATCTTTCGACAATTAGGTTACCCTATATCTTAATTACTACGTTTTCCTTTACCGCATCCATTTTTTTCTATGGATGAGCAATCTTCAACATTTTCAATGGTTGAAGCACTCTCTCAAACTTTTATGGAATAATGAAATTTTTAACTCTGCCTGCGTTACTTACGTATCAAGCAAGTAAGTGATAAATGATTCAGAACATAGTTTTAGTGATAGACGCTTAGAAACTAGATGATGTAATAAAAGGTTACTCAATAATAATAAAAAAAATGTCGTGTAGGATTTAAGGTATTAAATTAAAACTTGGTAAAACTTATTGCTACTGGATCAATTCATGGTACACGAAAATAGTTTTTATTTACTTTCAAAAATTCTAATTTAAGAACTTTCGGATTATTGTGCAGTTATTATGAACTAATAATAAAAAACATTCATTGGAAGATTTAAGTTATTATATTAATTCTTAAATTATTAAGCCATTATAATCGTAAATTATTAACTTATTATATTCTTAGGATTTAAGGTATTAAATTAAAACTTGGTAAAACTTATTGCTACTTGATCAGTTCATGGTGCATGAAAATAGTTTTTATTTACTTTCAAAAATACTGAATTAAAACTTTCGGATTATTGTACAGTTATTATGAACTAATAATCAGAAAATTCAGTGGAAGATTTAAATTATTACATTCTTAATTCTTAAATTATTAAACCATTATATTCGTAAATTATTAACTTATTACATTCTTAAATTATTATCTAAAAATGGGCAATCTTACTTAGTTTACAATTCTCATATTGTTTACATATTTTGGTTGATTAAAATGTTCAGCTTCTTCAATTTAAACTTTAAGAAATAATTGAGCTACTAGTCCTTAACATTTTGAGTAAGATACGGAACAAAAATTGAGCATTGTCATTTTGGGTCAATTAAAATATATCTCTTTGCCGTGATAAGGCTCATGGAATTATGAAAATGTTTCTACTCATAGCAGACTTACTACTTACAGCAAGTACGAGTTCTTTCCCGCCTCAGTGATGACGAAAAATATCCTCAATGGTAGATGGATTATGGGTTAGGGTCCCCTTGCCGTCAGACTAACCACGAGAAGTTTTCGTTGTTTTCCTCTCCATTAAATGCAAATCAGTTAGTTCAATCAAAAGGTCCTCCGTGATGATGAATTTCTCCTAATACTCGATCCAGTATTTCCCTTGTTTTTTTTTATTGGGTTCAAAATAATGAGGTTAAGGAGTTTTTTAACATTGGTAATCATGTAGTCATCAACTCAAAATTTGGTAGGCTGTCCAATGACTGTTATATATATATATATATATATATATATATATATATATATATATATATATATATATATATATATATATATATATATATATATATATATATATATATATATATATATATATATATATATATATATATATATATATATATATATATATATATACATGTATATATATATATATATATTATATATATATATTCTTATTCAGAAAATTCTAGGTAAAACACACGTTGGTAACAGTAAAGTTAGAGACGGATTTATCGAATCGTTATTAGAAAGTCTGAAGTTGAATTGTTGGATTTTTTTTTTATATTAGTTTTATAACATATGCAGAGACGTCACCTGTTCCGATTACAGCAAAAAAAAAAAAAAAAAAATTTCGGGAGTCTAATGTTCGCTAAAAGTTTCATAACCTTTATTTCAAATTCGATTATCTTCGAGGATTTTTTACATAAATAATTTAAAAAAACAATTTCTCAATGGAATTCGAGATTCAAGAAGATGAATTGGATTTTTAAAATAAGTGGCATTTAGCAAAATCACCAAGAGAGATTTTTGTTTGAGATTCTCGTTAACGGTAAACACCCTGATGTTATAAGATGGTTGAAAAATAACGGATAGTAATGTAGCATTTTGTAACATTTTGTACCATTCTCCCGACGCATGAGTTTACAGGCATTGGACTTAGCGTTTAAGTGCACAAAATCCACAAAAAGACAAGATGCGTGAAATCCAAGTTAACTAGAACAAAGTTGCATAATGCTGAATCACGCGCAAAGTTCTTGCTGATTTCTGTAAGCGGAGTTCCAAAGGTTCGCAAGTGGCAGTAAAAATAAAATTATAACAGTCAGAAATCTTTTGCAAAACTTGTAAGCCTTGGTACTGCTATACAATGGTACCATTATTGTCATCCTTAGCCATTCTGTGATAAAATTGTTATGAAATATATAAATAGGCACATGCTTGCTACCTGGAAAAAGATCTATTTTTCCATTACTTTTTAAAATGTCAGGCACTTTGATTTCTCAGTCTTCGCTGTTTAGTAGATATTCGATACACGCTTTGTTTATATTTAGTCTGGATGTTTTTGTCTACTTAGTATGTCTAGACTGAAAACATTAGTTTAATTTTTATCCAAATTTGTACATGCCTGCGATTTTCTGTAACTAAAGCAAATTTACTTAGTAAAAAAGTAATAGTAATAGCCCTATTTTTTTGTTTACTTATTATTATTATTTTTCGAAAACAAAATGTTGCCTGGTTATGGTTTTGTTAAGGGGTGAAGAAAATATTTTAATAACATTATTAGAGCTAAGAATTCTTTTCCTTGTTTTATTTTCCGGTATGTAATTTGAAGCAAAAAATCGTGCAAATGTACTCAAATCTAATATGCATTAATTATGCTAAAATTAAAGTAAAAACGAAAGCAATTTTGTTATATTAAATGTACCCATATTGATGCAACCACTTACTGTTATTTCCCCTGATTAATAAATACCCTTGAAAATGTCACTAACCTACTTCATCCACTAAGTTCTTTAAATGATATAAGCAAAATATCTCTAACCTGCTCCATCCACTAAGCTCTTAAAGGGATATAAACAAAATGTCACTTGCCTGATTCATCCACTAAGTTCTTCAAACTTAATAAACAAAATAAAAATACTGCAAATAGAAATTTTTCTCAAAAATTTTAAAAAAATGTTCTTTGCCATCTAGAGTTGTAATAAAATAGTATTAAATGGAGAATTTAAAAAAGAAAAAAAAATCCTGGGCATTTTAAAAGGACACATGTTATGAAATAATTCGACTGATTGTTATACTTCAGTTCTTTTGAAATTGGTATTCTTTAATCAGTTACCAAAGTAATTTGAAAAAGGATTATTATGTAGTAGGAGAAAGGGACGTCGCTACGATGGGCGAAGAATGAAATTGCACTTTCTGCGATGCTGAAAAACAGTCAAGCACGGATAATAGGTAAATATTTAACAACATTTGCTGTTTTAAACAGCCGAACACTTATTTTAGTTACTAAATTCTACTATCTATGATAATAATCCATTTAAAATAGTCTTAATTTTATATCTGGGTGGTAAAAAATATATTTATTTAAAATGTGAAGTTTTCTTTTTGCAGTATAACTATTTTGTTTTTAACAATGATTTTGTTAATGCTTTTCTTGTAAGAACTTACTGTAATACGTGGAACTTAAGTTCAATTTCTTGTAATGATTCTTAAGGTACAATAGATAAAAGTATGTTTTTGTGATAATTAAAAAACAAGCAGTTCAGTTTTTCTTAGTAAGGTATTTCAAGTATTATTTTGCTCCTAAAACTAATAAAACATTTTGACATTAAAACGCTTTTTTTTATACTCTTAGCCATTTTAAGTTCTAAATATTTAATATATTATTCATGAAAAATTCTAAAATATTTATTTAAAAAAATAGCCTATTTTTTTTTCAATATTTTTTTTCGAAATTGATTTTTGTATAATAATGAAATAAGAAAACGAAGCAACGCAAGGATTAAGTTTGAAATAATCAAAAATATCTCCTAGATTCCCTTAACGAATTTTGACAGCTGTAACTTAATGAGCTGAAAAAATCTTACATTGATATGTTGATCTAACCAGGCTGGTGTATAGATCAAGAAGAGTGATTTATAAGCCAATAGCAAGCTCAAGAATAGATAACAATAGTTCAAGATATACATCACAAAAATATATTTAAATTTGCGATGAGATTCGAACCTGCAACTACCAAGTTAAGTGTTTCTAAGAAAAGCAAGAGTCCTCGACCAGCCCTGCTCGGCTTCGTCCCACCGTAATCGAATAAATTTATATCAAAATACAGATTTTTATATTTTTAAATTGCTGTAATCACGGCCAGTATGGATTTAAAACTTGGTGACATGTCACTTGAGTTTAAATTTGCCTCTTTAAATTTTATTTTATGTTAAACTTCAAAATGTTATTTGACTTCATATTCAAATACAAATGTTTATATTATGATTACATTATGGTAGACGAACTAATAGTGCTGCCACTCATTTTCTCAAAACAAAAAAGGAACCGACCTTCTGAAAGAACAAATGAGGTAAAGTTGTTTTTATTGAAAATTAATTATAAATGTGCATTCTGTCAAAGTTACGTAAAATTATGAAAAAAATCAATGTCTTAAAATATTTTTATGCCATCCCCCTTTTGTATTAATTATAGTTTTATTTCGCAATCTTTTTTTTCCTAATTTATTAAAGGTAATGATTGGATGTCTTCCCGCAACAGCATTATATTTTCTGATACCAGTAAATGCAATAACTATGGAAGAAGATTTTAAAAGAAAATTATCTAGTAAAACTCAATAAAAAGAACTTATGCCGAGTTTTTTCAGTTAAAAAAATACTTACCATTCTTCTCTGCACTACCATAACTGAGCGGAATTAAAGATAATGATGACAAATTCCGGGCATTTCCATAAGTCATTAATGCATACTTGATGACTTAGAAAATGTTGGAATTAAGTTGTATAAACATCATTATTTAATGAATTATATTTATTTGAATATTTGAATAAACATTATCAAATAACTAATTTATTGAAACAATATTATTTAATGAGTATTTTATAGAGGCTTTTTTTATTCTCTCTCTCTGTATATATATATATATATATATATATATATATATATATATATATATATATATATATATATATATATATATATATATATATATATATATATATATATATATATATATATATATATATATATATATATATATGCCGTATAGAAGTGGGTAAAATAAAATAAATATTAGGTAAGGTTTAAAAAAAATTCTATGTGTATAAATCACTATAATGAACTTTTGCCGAGATGTCATGCATCCCAGCGTCAACAAAATACTTACCATTCTTCTCTGGATCATTACTGAGCGGAATTAAAGATAATGATGGCAAACGCCGGGCAATGCACTAAGCCATTAATGCATGCTTGATGACTTAGAGAATGCTGCAAGTATGGATTAAAAAATACATAATAAGTAAACTCGAATGAATAAAAAAAAAAACGTACTTGATGTTAAGAGAAAATAATGTAAGGGGTGTAAGAAAACTGAAGAAATCTTCGTAAAATTTCATCTTGCTAACGGTAATTTCGTAGCTTTAGTGACAAGAAAGAAAAAAAAGTGACTAAAAATAATAATGCAAAAGAATTGGATTCCTTGTTATTTTTTCACTCCTTATTCGTTCATTCAATTTTTCTCATTTTAGCTCATATATCGTTGAATAAAATCAGCTCCCAAATGTCGTTTCATGTAATAAATTGATCTATAAGCTATCAACCTTATCATATTTTGAAAAATTGGCGGCTTTTCATCGTATGTGCTTTTTTTATTGAGTGCTATAAATTATACTCTTCTTTTGTGTTGGATTGTAGCATTTTGATACTTTTTTCTTCTGATTCTTTAGTGAGGCGATTTTTCTTTTCTTTTATACACATATGTAGTAGACAAGGAAGACTTTCTGGCATGGGTCATATTCCTCATGTCCATGTCTCATTCAACTTAGACGAGTCTTCAATCAGAAATGTTATTTTTTTTTTTTCGAAAGTAACTTTTTGGCACATTTCGGCAGTAGACTGTACATCTTGAATTGCGTTGTTAGCAATAAATTCAATTTTATAATATTTTGTGAAAAATTTGGTTTTAGTTACAAATATATTTTTTTGAACTTACCATCGTTATACTTTTTATTTTTAAGTATATTATATTTTATATTGTTTAATACTTTATAAAAAGTTCAGATCTTTTCTCGATTCAAGTCTTTAATTTTACTGAACAACTGTATTTTTTTGCAATCGATATTTTGAGAAAAATTTGGTTTTAGTTACAAATATATTTCTTCAAACTTACCATAGTTTTACTTTTTATTTTTCAGGATATTATATTTTATATTGTTTAATACTTTATAAAAAGTTCAGATCTTTTCTCGATTCAAGTCTTTAATTTTATTCAACAACTGTATTTTTTACAATCGTATCTGAGTTATTATATAGTTATGACAGTAATAATTATTTTTTCCTGTGCTTCATATAATCCTTTTACACAGTATAAAATACATCATAATCATAAATACTGATGCAATTGTAATGTTTATTAACACGTTCACGCCGGGATAACCCACCGGTGGGTCACGCTAGATTGTCTCATCTTGGCAGCGCACCGGAGTAAAAACTGGTAACAATAAATTTAATTTTTTAGTTTTTTTCCAGGAATAATAAAAATCCATAACTACCAAATGTTTTTAACTGATGCAAATTTTTATATAGAATTGCTTCTTCGCCGTGATAAATTTCCTTACAGTGAATTGTTACTGTTGAGAATAGATTAACTACTCCCGAATATTATCCAATATTGAAATAGTTCTTCCACCAGTATTTTCTCCTTTCCTGTACCAGTATTTTCACTTTTCCCGGCGTGAACGTGTTAAAGTTAAAATTCAAATCGAAGCATAGACAAAATATTTCTAAATTTTTCGAACTAAAGATCAAAAAGCATTTTCAATTATGAATTTCATTATCTGTCGACTTTCAATTTAATTTATAAATTTATTTGAATATTTAATTTTAGTTTTATTTTTAATGTTTTGTTAAATTTATTATTATAGTTTGATTTGTAATTACAGCCTCATTTTAATGAACTTAGTACATGAAGGAAGTAGGCACACTCGACAAAAAATGGCTAAGTAACAATTTATTTTACGTTTATTTTACCATATTTAAGCAAAACAGTCAAATAGCCATAAATAAGAAGGAATTCAAACTGTTTACTGTAAGAAAAACCGTTTATTATTTGATCTCACCTAATACGGTTAAATAACCTGAGTTGCACCAACAAGCCCATCTAGTGAAGCCACTTCGTTCCATGCTGCTGGGAGTAAATTTTTGGCAGTGGGGGCTAATCTGTCAATCTTATGACCGACAAAACAGGGGATCAGCCAAAGCCTCCTATAACTGTAAGCCTCCACACGGTTTTTTACAGGTAGATCGATCTGACCACTGTGAAGGATATCCACTTACCGAACGAGTCATTTAATACAGAATATAGTTAAAATAAGAAAGTGGTAGCAAATATATGACTAAAAATTTATTTTATTTATGAATATTATTGGTTTGCCTTATTCATTTGTCAATCCCTACAGATACAATTCTCAAATATATAAGATAAATTTCTCTCAATTACTTTTATAAAAGGTTTTGGGTTCAGGCGCAAAACTGGTTCACGCAGACTGTTTAAAAAAACAGTCTGCGTGGACTACTTATAAAAGACCGTGTGGAGGCTTCTTGATGTTGGAGGTGATGGATCAGCAGGACCGACAAAAGCAGGGGACAGACAAAACAGTACCACCATATTTCCTCCATTCCCTTAAAGACAGGAAGAGTTTAGAGTGTCCCGCACTCCACAATTTGTGACTCTGAACTATTATTACATGATACTCTCATTCACGCATAGATGGCAGCACTATGAAGATGATGAACACAAACAAATCTAGTATTTTCATGCCTGTTGCAAATAGTTAAGAAACAGTATAGATTCGTATTCATGGTTTTTTAACCATATTAGTTGTAGAAGTTTTCAAAACTATAATGGTAAAAAATGTTCTTTACCTAAAACTTTACTGTTAATTAGATGGACTGACTTCTGTCTGTCAATTTACCATAATTTCAGAATGAAAACTCCAACAATGCAAGAAAATATTCTGGCATGAGCAATACTCCTCGTGTCTGTGCCTGATTCAATTATTAAAAAACAATTCGGGGAGAAAAATTATTTTTTAGGATATATATATATATATATATATATATATATATATATATATATATATATAGTCATTTATATATATAGTCATTTATATTTTTTTAAAACAATTTATATAAACTCGAGAATTTTAATATTTTTATAATGATCTTGAAAGATTGTCCCGTTTGGAGTAAGACTAAAATAATTAAAGCATTACAAAACTTGCATAAAAAACTTGTAGAGTGCATTTTCAAGCATTCAGCATCGATATTAAAACTATGTTTATGAGCCTTGGTGTTCAAATTTGTGAGCATTTTTGTTAAAAAAAAACTGCAAGAAATCGTAGCAAATTTCTAATGAAAAATTTAATTTGACATTTTTTTTTATTTCAACATAAAACAAGAAATGATCTTTTGAAGAGAAATATGATATCATCATATTTAAATTCGAATGTCGCAGCTAAAATAACTACTGAATTAATTCTTACTTTCTGTTCTTAAGAAATGTAAATAAGTATGCTTCTATCGAAACAAAAGACAAGAATCCATGGATAAGTACTTGAGTTACGTCTGAAACCATAAAAAAGAACGGAAGAACTTTTCAATCTCAAGAATCTCATTCAAAGAAAGAAGAAATAAACACTAATCCGTAAATGTTAAGAAACTGTTCTCATATCGCTTTTTGAAAAGAAAATCTTTACAAATCTGGGAGAAAAAGAACAGAACAAATCCCCCTCAAAAAATGTATACAACGTTTCAACTCTTTAGAGAACCGATTTTCTCCTGAAGAGTTGTTCAAAAACAAGTTTGAATGAAAAAGTACCTATGTTTATCAGAAGTGATGGTTATAAATATTTCTAAGAAATATGTTTAAAAATGCCAAGTACATGAAAAAAACCTTCTCATTCAGTTGAATATACAATATAATACCATAATATTAAGCTTATTTATTCTAAGTTATCATACATATATATTTCAAATGTCATGCATTGCATTAGAAACATTAAAAGTATTAAAGATAGACAGTTAACAATATTTTCCACTTATGCTTTTAGGCATTATTTAGTTAAAAATGTCTCATACATGAATATCATTTTAAATTAAATAATAGACAAATTTGAATTTTTTACTGCCAGAAACTGCGTAATTCTGTGTACGCAAAAGGTGCTTGATTTATATATCAAACTTAAAATGATACATTACTTGCTGATTTTCTAGATGAAAAATCCGTCATCTTGCTTTCTAATGCAGCTAGAACTTCGAAACTTTGGGAAGGCATATAAGGCTTATGCTGCTAAAAATGTGACTAATATCGACAATAGCATCAAAATTGTAAAGTTGGTGATAGTCCACTCGTCAGTGAAAGCATCCTAAATTTACTTAAAGGTTGTTATTTTTGGCTGTTGAAATACTTTAAATCACAATAAGAATTTTGGACAAAATGGTGCAGGGTAGATAAGAATTATAGAGATCGTTATTTTTAGCCAAAAATATATAAGACGCATCACTGAGGGCAATTTTTCATATCTTACAGTATTATTTAATTAAAAAACGTTTAATTCATAAAGTAATGAAATTATTCAATTAAAATATGCATCCATAGTTGTTATACACTGATTAAACAAAATTGTTTTACACATAGAAATCACTACATATAATTAAATAAACATGTTTTCTACACACATATTTGAAAGCTTTTAACAAAAATTAGTAGTTTACTTGTAGACATTCATATTAGCCATGCAAAATATCCAAGAACTAACTATATGCAAAAATATATTACGACATTTAAACAAGATGGAATGTAAATTTAAATATTCTTTACTAAATTCAAATTGCTGCATTTAAGTTTCTAACTATTCAAATCTTTGAATTAAAATAAATTTTCAAGTAAGACTAAAGCTATTAATGAAAATATGAGTAGCTTTATTTGATATAAAATAGTATTAAAATGCATTTAAAACATAGATTTAAAAAATATTAGTTTTTTAGTATTCCCACTGTAAAGAACCGTTTGAAATATAATTTCAGATGCAAGATATTTGTGCATAAAAATATAACTTAACTAATGCATATAATATTATTAACATAAAGTAATTTAAGGGGAATCGGTAGATCATATACCATTAATGCTAAAGCTGACCTTTTTCGATGTATTTTTTCTCAGCATTTAAAAAAGATATTGCTTAAGTTTTTTTTCCCAGAATATTTACCTGCATACATTTACAGTGTGTTAATACATATCTTTGGCAGAGTTTTTTTTATAATAAATTATGAACTTTTTATTCCTTAAAAAATTTAATAATTTTTGAGCGAAAATCTTTTAGGACTCAGAAAGTCCTTCTTTTTACACTAGAAAATTATCACAGCATACAACTGATATAATCCCAAATATTCCCAAAACATTTCAAAGCAATATCATAATTAATTTCTTTGGAAAGGCACATCGATAAAGCTGCGTTTTATCATTAATGATACATACCCTACCGTCTGCCCTCAATAAATGACAATAATAAAAAGAGTTAAAAAATGAAAAGTTTGTAATATATTCAATTTAAGGAAAATAATTCGATAAATGCTGTGCTTGAACATATAATTAAACCAATAAAATGAAACTGCACAGTAATTCAAAATATAAATCGTTAGAGATCGCATCATAATTTCGAATAACAAAGACAATTTAGATCAATTTACATATAAAATTATTTAACTGATATTAAATTAATGCCCAGTATGAACGACACAAAAATATACAATGATAAGAAAATAATCTCGTTAAAGTGTTTTCATTTGAAAGCATCCTTTTAACGAAAATAAATCTTTAATGTATAATAACCTTTTTTTTTCACTTATGCAATAATAAAGACTCACAACATTAAAAGTAACAAAAAATTCTCCCTTCTCTATATAAATCTTTCTGTTATGCAATAATGGAAGGCCAACAGTGCGATAACAGTAATTTAAATTTTCGCTTCGTTTTTCGTTTTTATTATTATCTTGTTATTTTTTCATTAAAATGGGTGTAATAAATGCCTTTAGGTCGTTAAAAAGGAGTGAAAAAAGTAGAAAAAAAATATAAATTTAGTTTTTTGAACCGTATTCTCTAAATCCCTAAACTAGAAGAAAATTCGATTGGAGAGTTTTCTTTTCTCTTCTATCGTTCCCTAAGCCTATAGAAAGAAAAGAAAACAAGGCGCTGGAATAATTGAGTCCCGATTATAATCTGGCACGACTGATCGCCAGAATTGAAAAGAGTTCTTGAAATCATTTTTTCCTACTTTTTCTTTTCTTTTATTGAGGAAGAAAGAAGAGATAAATGAGGACTGAAAAATAAAACTATAACCGCAACTGACCATTGCGATCGATTTCATACTCGGTTTCTTTCCTTGAACCTTTTTTTTCTCTTTTCAAGCAATATCAGGAGGGCTAGACTGCCATTGTTAAACCAACAAAAGTGTTATTAGAGCGGCAAAAATAAGATCGGTTTCTACGGACATTGTTAGACAGAAAAGACAGATTTTCTTCATTGTTAAGACTGAAGAGGTGTTCTTGAAATTTCGAGGCGTCCTGTTGTAAGCAAATTTTCTTTCAAAATGTTTCAGCAACAGATATTTACATTAACACCTTTACAATTACTTTTACTATTTGCAGAGAGTTTGGTTTTTTTAACAAATGAATTAAGGGATGTGTTGTTAGCACGCATTGTTTAATGTCTCAAAGCCGAAATCGACTATACTGCGTCAAACGTAATTCATATTGCATGCTTCAGGTAATGAAAACAAAGGTCGTTATGGAGTAAGGTGTAAAAATATTGGATAAAATGAAGAAATGTTGTCGTAGTTCCTAGAGGTGATGAGACCTGTGTTTAAACGTATTTGGTAAGTATAAACTTATTATACTTGCCAACTTTTACGATTTTTGTGAATAATATTTTCTAGCAGAAGTGAGTTTTATACTTAATATTACTCTGGAAAAAAACTGGTTTAAAATTACTTTAACCATCACAACATAAAGAAATTAAAAAATAGTATGTACAGGAATCCCGAGAACTATGTTTCATGTTCTTAAAAGAGTGACAAAATTTTTAAAAAATTACTACTACTACTAAGACTACTAATTACTACTACTATTAAAACCATTTAACAAAAACCGTAAAAATTGGTAGCTATACTTTGCACAATTATACTAACCAAACAAAGTAAAATGGCTGACTAGGGCTGACAGTGGAATGCTTGGAGCATTCTCTTGGAGGCTGTTGTTAATTATGTCAGAAACAACAATGTTTCTCGTTGTAAAATCTTTAGCTGAGTTTGAAAATCACTGTTACGCTTAAGATTTCATGTTCTCCCCGATGAAAAACTCCAGTAAATTGAAATCCGGTAAGCAAGAATGTCAATTAACAGGTTCGACATGAATATGACACTATATTCTATAGAAAATATAGGCTATCTGGAAGGATACTACTACTCCTACTTCCTTGTAAAAGTACATTTGACTCATTCAGTATATTCATATCATAACTGTCGTACAGTATTGAGTAGAATATGGCACTATATTTCATAGTAAATATTGGTTATCTGGATGATACCGCTCTTACTTCCTTGTAAAAACACATTTGACTCATTCAGTATATCAATATCATAGCTGTCGTACTGTATTGACTAGAATATGGTACTATATTTCATAGTAAATATTGGTTAGCTGGATGATTACTACCGCTCCTACTTCCTTCTAAAAACAAATTTGACTCATTCCGTATATCCATATCATAGCTGTCGTACTGTATTGAGTAGAATATGACACTATATTTCGTAGTAAATATTGGTTATTTGGATAGGTACTACCGCTCCTACTTCGCTGTTAAACACATTTGACTCATTCCGTATATCCATATCATAGCTGTCGCACTGTATTGAGTAGAATATCACACTATAAATATTGAGCATGCGGATGAGCACTATCACTGCTTCTTCTGCGTAAAAGCATTTTCGATTCAACCCGTATATCCATATCATAGCTGTCGTACAGTATTGAGTAGAATATAACACTGTATTTCACAGTATTCTGGTTATCTGTATGAGTACTATCACTCCTACATTTTCGTAAAACACCTTTGACCTATCCCTTATATCCATATCATAGGTGTCATATTGTATTGAGCAGAATATAACACTATATTTCACAGTATTCTGGTTATCTGTATGAGTACTATCACTCCTACATCTTCGTGAAACACCTTTGACCTATCCCGTATATCCATATCATAGGTGTCATATTGTATTGAGCAGAATAGAACACTATATTTCACAGTATTCTGGTTATCTGTATGAGTACTATCACTCCTACATCTTCGTGAAACACCTTTGACCTATCCCGTATATCCATATCATAGGTGTCATATTGTATTGAGCAGAATATAACACTATATTTCACAGTATTCTGGTTATCTGTATGAGTACTATCACTCCTACATCTTCGTGAAACACCTTTGACCTATCCCGTATATCCATATCATAGGTGTCATATTGTATTGAGCAGAATAGAACACTATATTTCACAGTATTCTGGTTATCTGTATGAGTACTATCACTCCTACATCTTCGTGAAACACCTTTGACCTATCCCGTATATCCATATCATAGGTGTCATATTGTATTGAGCAGAATAGAACACTATATTTCACAGTATTCTGGTTATCTGTATGAGTACTATCACTCCTACATCTTCGTGAAACACCTTTGACCTATCCCGTATATCCATATCATAGGTGTCATATTGTATTGAGCAGAATATAACACTATATTTCACAGTATTCTGGTTATCTGTATGAGTACTATCACTCCTACATCTTCGTGAAACACCTTTGACCTATCCCGTATATCCATATCATAGGTGTCATATTGTATTGAGCAGAATAGAACACTATATTTCACAGTATTCTGGTTATCTGTATGAGTACTATCACTCCTACATCTTCGTGAAACACCTTTGACCTATCCCGTATATCCATATCATAGGTGTCATATTGTATTGAGCAGAATAGAACACTATATTTCACAGTATTCTGGTTATCTGTATGAGTACTATCACTCCTACATCTTCGTGAAACACCTTTGACCTATCCCGTATATCCATATCATAGGTGTCATATTGTATTGAGCAGAATAGAACACTATATTTCACAGTATTCTGGTTATCTGTATGAGTACTATCACTCCTACATCTTCGTGAAACACCTTTGACCTATCCCGTATATCCATATCATAGGTGTCATATTGTATTGAGCAGAATATAACACTATATTTCACAGTATTCTGGTTATCTGTATGAGTACTATCACTCCTACATCTTCGTGAAACACCTTTGACCTATCCCGTATATCCATATCATAGGTGTCATATTGTATTGAGCAGAATAGAACACTATATTTCACAGTATTCTGGTTATCTGTATGAGTACTATCACTCCTACATCTTCGTGAAACACCTTTGACCTATCCCGTATATCCATATCATAGGTGTCATATTGTATTGAGCAGAATAGAACACTATATTTCACAGTATTCTGGTTATCTGTATGAGTACTATCACTCCTACATCTTCGTGAAACACCTTTGACCTATCCCGTATATCCATATCATAGGTGTCATATTGTATTGAGCAGAATATAACACTATATTTCACAGTATTCTGGTTATCTGTATGAGTACTATCACTCCTACATCTTCGTGAAACACCTTTGACCTATCCCGTATATCCATATCATAGGTGTCATATTGTATTGAGCAGAATAGAACACTATATTTCACAGTATTCTGGTTATCTGTATGAGTACTATCACTCCTACATCTTCGTGAAACACCTTTGACCTATCCCGTATATCCATATCATAGGTGTCATATTGTATTGAGCAGAATAGAACACTATATTTCACAGTATTCTGGTTATCTGTATGAGTACTATCACTCCTACATCTTCGTGAAACACCTTTGACCTATCCCGTATATCCATATCATAGGTGTCATATTGTATTGAGCAGAATAGAACACTATATTTCACAGTATTCTGGTTATCTGTATGAGTACTATCACTCCTACATCTTCGTGAAACACCTTTGACCTATCCCGTATATCCATATCATAGGTGTCATATTGTATTGAGCAGAATATAACACTATATTTCACAGTATTCTGGTTATCTGTATGAGTACTATCACTCCTACATCTTCGTGAAACACCTTTGACCTATCCCGTATATCCATATCATAGCTGTCATATTGTACTGTCACGGTGAATGACGGTTAAAGTTGAATTAATTTCTGAAAATTTTGCTAACTAGCGAGCATTGAAGTATTAAATTAATTAATTTTTCATGCCTATATTCGAATTCTGAATTTATGACTATAAATGAAATAGTTTATTTATTAAACTTTAGAAATTAAGAAGCATACCTTAAGCAAAAAATATCTCTACCTCTGAAAAAACCTTTTTCAGTGCAAGTTAGCAATTATGCTGAAGAAATGGAAGTTAAAATTTAAAAAAAAATATTTCAAATTGGAAATGAATAAATATTATGTTAAAGTGAAAGTTGTCAAGAATTCTAAGGTAAAACTAGAACGGAAAAAAATCTTATTTGTTTATCTTTTATTTTTGAATCGTTAAACTTTTCAAATTATATGCATTACACAATTTGTCTGAAAATATATAGTTAAAAAACGAAAAAAAAGCAAAATGATGAAAAGATCTCGGTTTGAGATTGGTTTTTCATTTTTTATGGAATGCAAATAAAATACGCATGCATGTCCTACTACCCCATGTGTATTAAACCATTCGCAAAAATATTAGTTTATATTTACAAAAGAAACGTATATCGTGATACACAAAGAATTTATTTATGAATTCAGATTTTATATATAATAAAAATATATTTCTTGTGTTAACATAAAATTTTTGAAAGATGAGTACTTTGATTATAATAGTTAAAATACAAAATGCTTACATGAGAAGCAATGATGGATAAGCTGAATGTGATTGAAAGAAAAAAAATGTTAGAAAAGTTGTACTTCGATTAATTTATTTAGTTAGTGATAAACTATATAAATATTTTTTTTCCAGTTTTAAAAACGAAATAAGTTTTAAAAACGTTTATTTTTATGCTAGTTCTGTTCTGAAAAATTTCAGAAGGTGGTTGCATAAATGAAAGAAATGTTATTTTATTTATCATACCTTCCAACTCTAACATTTTTTTCGAAACATTACTATTTACGCCTTAAGTGATTATAAATTTCACATTTTAAACCTTGGTTTTGATTTTTATTAATTTGACTTTGATTTTCACTACCACTGCATGCAAATAGTTTAAATAATTATATAGATGTTTGGTATATCTTTCTAGTAGAATGTGAAGTGTTGTCAAAAATCAAAATAATTTCTGCTCGCCTTAGTCAATTTAGTTATGTGTACAACCCGTAAAGGAAACCTTACGTAAGGCTATGTAGATATTGTAATTATGTTTTAAACGCTTTTGGCCATCCTAAAATAGTTTTTTTTTCGTATTACTGGAATTTATGATAGTTGGTTCGAGAACCGATTAACCGGTTAACGCCCAGCGTCATATATTTAGGACAGTTCCTTTTCTCAAAGACATTCATTGTGGTGGGAAACTTTTTTCAGCATTTTTATTTATCTGGGTGAATTAAAAGATTCTCAGTTACCACAATGATTTAGTTATTTCTGATTAGATCTAGAATTATTAGGAGCAAGTACTTTTTGATCTATCAAAGACTTTTTGAATGCCCTTACAGTAGAAAAAACAATTAATTTCGATAATATATTATACCACTTTTTCCATAAAACCACTTTTTGTATCATTTCATTTTATAACTTCGGGACGAAACGGGTTAAGAGATGGCTAGATTATGTGTAGTAACCCCACTAAAAATAAATCTTGGTTCAAATAATTCTTGCTTTTACAAAATGTAATATAGATCGAACAATATTTTTAATAGATAAGTAATAAAGAAGGTAAGTAAATTCCTTTTTAAGTTGTT
Organism: Parasteatoda tepidariorum; assembly: GCF_982258835.1. Taxonomy (NCBI): domain Eukaryota; kingdom Metazoa; phylum Arthropoda; class Arachnida; order Araneae; family Theridiidae; genus Parasteatoda; species Parasteatoda tepidariorum. Next base: position 40,838,186 of record NC_141766.1, read on the forward strand.
TAAATTAAAGATACTAAATTACAATGAAGAGCGCATGAGTTAATTTGAATAACATGCCTTTATACTAACACTTATTTAAATGAATCATTCAAAATATTTTATTCATTGTTAATGCATGTTTATCTGGAATAATATTAAACCTATTGTTGATTTAAAAAATTATTTTGGGCAATAGATCTTGAATAAATGAATGTTCATTAAATAAAAATAGCTTTCAAAGAATATAATAAATTTGACTATTATCTTTAAATTTATCTGACTTATAAGTTAAAGCTCAGAAAATCTTTTTAGAATTTCTTAAGCAGTTTTTCTCACATTTAGAAAAAACCTTTTTAATAAACAATTTCATATCTAAAATATGATTATAATTTATTCTCTAGAAAATATAAAATAAAAAATATATTAATTATCTTAAGTTATTTAGTCCACATAAACCTATATTTCAAAGATATCTTCAGATTATACTTTGAAGATTTTCTTCCGATTATATTTTGGAGATTTTCTTCAGATTCTATTCTGAAGATTTTTTTCAGATTCTATTCTGAAGATTTTCTTCAGATTCTATTCTTAAGAATATCTTAAGTTATTTGGCCCACATAAACCTAAATCTTAAGAAAATCTTAAGCTTATATCTTGAAGATTTTCTTCAGATTATTTTCTTACGATTTTCTTCAGACAATATTCTTAAAAAAGTCTTAAGGATAAGTGGGCCAAATAACTTAAGATATTCTTACGAATTTTTTTTAAAGAAATTTTTAAGATTCTTTTTAGTGGGGAACCTTTAAGCATGGTTGTTTGATTATTGAAAGCAAGTCATGCTCTGTAACCATGGTTTTCCAGATATTCACCAGAAAGCATTACTAACTATTTAGTCAAGTCTTTGGTCATTTTTATTTTTTATCTTCTATTGTTAAGGTCTGCTGAAGTAAATAATGAATGGTCAAAGGATTGTGTCTTTTGGGTTTAACCTAGACTTAGTTTAGGTCTCGTGGACCCTCCGCCATGATTTTGGCAAATAGAAAGGACCAAATTTAAAATTGCAAAATCTCATTAAATGCTTTTTGTTGTGTTTTGCATTTGGAGATTTTGCCAAATTTGTTTATAACTATATTGGTAATTGTTTGTTCATTATACCGAGTTCTTCTGTTGTTCTGTATTGTTAAAAAGCTAATAAATGCTATTTGTATAGGTTTTATTGCGTTTGTCATTTTTAATAAATACGATCGATTAAATATGGGTCATTGCGGGTGCGTCTTCGGTATCCTTATAACAGATTTTTTTTGAAGAATACATAGATTCTGTTAAAAAAAAACGCAACGCTATAGATACTTATCACGAAAAATGACTTTTGTTGGAGTATGTTAGCAGTTATGTTAGCAGTTAGTAGATGTTAGCAGTTATGTTTCACACACATTTGATCACATAAAAATCTAGTTTTAAACTATTTGCACCTAACGTCGTTTTTTTAAGATAAAAAGAAAAGGGAAAGATAAAATGGAAGATAAAGAGCTTAATTTTTGTGATTTATTTCGAAGATACACTTGCCTACTTACATTTATAATATCATTAAGAGATAGATAGAAGAAATGAAAATATTTCACTTTGACATTTTTTAATTATCAAATTAATTAGGGAGCAATTATCTCCAATAACTTGAATGCTAAATAACATTTGTTTAACCAGATTTGAAATGAAGAAAAAATGCAAGGAATCTTGTAAATCCAAGAAAAACTTTAACAAAAATATTACAATTGTGACCAACAATACAAATTATTTCAAGAAAATAATGTATGAAAATTATACGTTGTCAATTCCCGAAACGTTAAAGTGATATCTTTAAAGAGGAAACTTCTGCTACCATAGAAAACAATTCCCTAGTTCATACGTTCACACAACTCGTGGGTGCCCTGTTCATAACTTACAGGATGAGACCAAATTCTATGATCAAAAATATATAATATATCTTAAAAATTCCCTTGAAGTAATTTTTCGTTATTAAAAATTATTCATTAGGAAAAAATGCAAACATGAAAATTCTTAATTATTAAATTTTAAACCTGGAATGAATCAAAATTTTTAATTATATACATATATATATATTTATATATGCAAAACCAAGTTATTCAATTCAAGATTTCAGATTTAAATATTTTATATTCAAGCTAATATGCTTGCGTCAAAATAAGTGTAGAAAATTTACATTTTCCCGCATTTAAATTATGTCGCACGATTAATTCAATTCTCTTAGAAATAGTTTTGTTTACAATTTTTATCTTCTCCTCTTTTTAAAGACTCACTGTAGTAAGCGAATTAGCATTTAGTTTAATGGTCGAAGAAATTTCAAATCATAAATTCCATCAAAAAGTAATTGTCTATATATAGCTCTCTACTTTCATCCGTGGATGCAACAGGAACTGATTCCCTTTTTCTTCAGCTACTGATATTGACTTCCTTCTTAGAGTTTTCATTCCTGGAATCAGTTCCTCCTTTTTTCCCGAAATAAAATTCAAGATTCGTCCGCTTGCATTATCCAGGAAAGAAAAGAGAGATCCATACATAAGGTCAAAGAAAAAAACGGGAAAAAAAGATGACAGAAAAAGCTATTTCCGGTCTGCGGAATTGCTTCCGTCCCTTGTGGCGTTATTACATTAGAGGTCGACATAAAGGTTTATGTTGCAATTCTCGTCTCAAGGTCTGCTGGATTCACGTAGAGCTCAAATTCTAAGCAAGATTTATTTACAAACATTGAGTTACTGGTGGGCAGAAACACAACAATTTTCCCCCCAAAAAGCTCATAACTTCTATCCTTAAAACGCCTCATGCTCTTTTCGTCAATATAAAACTACTATTTTCCCTTTTACAAGGTATTCTACAATTGACCAGAAAAAGCAGTTTAGAAAAGCAAAAATTGGAAGCAAAGTTTTATAAAAATGCATGTTGTTTGAAATAAATGTTTTTGGGAACAGATTTGAATTTCTTTCGAATCACCGATTTTCCAATATATTTTGTACTGTCTTACTTCAGCCGTTCAAATCTACTCCCAGTGTAGTGTAAGTCTGACTGATCTCAGTAGTCTGATCTTTAACACTAGAAAGACTGAAACTTAGAATATACCTATATTTCCGAAAAGCGGTCAAAATGACTACATCGTGAATGAATAGCTAATGTGTAAAGCAATTTGTTTAATTAATTTTCAATATTTTTTTATATTATTTACAGTTATATAACAAGTTATTAAAAAATATTAACAATAAAAAAATTTACTTCAGTTGGAAAGAAAATATTAATTTATGGATTATTATTTGTACATACTTTGCAAATGAAAAAGCAGTTAAAAAGCAGTCAAAATGACTTCCTTTAGACAACCTAGTGGTAAGACACTGTTCACAGTAGAACACCAAAGTCATGCATCACTGGCTGCAGTCAGTGCGCGGGTGGGTGACCGCTTTGATCAGCCTGCAAAAGCTCCGAGAGTATGCAGTATCGTGCCTCATTAAACTGTTCTACCATCAAGTGCTTGACATCACGCGCAAGTAGTCGGGCTACTGAAGCAAGGGAGCTATCCTCTCTGCAGAGGATCAAAATTGTGATGGCATATCTTCGGATAATCCTCGGGGATGCTTCCCAGACAGCCGCCAATAGCCCATTGTGTGACATAATCAACTCTTATGTGGCATAAACCAACGACATTGACATAATTTGCATAATTTAAAATTAAATTCTATTGACTAAAAATTAATGGGCCGTTTGGGTTCTGAATTGAGGAAACAGTTAATAAAAATCAAAACTCAACACTTTTACAAATGACAGTATAACATTAAAAAAATAATAATTAAATAAGAATAATATAAAAGTTGTTCAGAGGAGTATCATATGAAATATACTAAGCGAGAAGAAAAGAGAGTGTATGATATGATGCTACACTTTTTAAAATTTAGGAACAAATTACTAGAACTTGGCGTTTTAAAGTTCTAACCATGAATAGGCATTTTACAAGGCATCTACAATTGACTAGAAAAAGCAGTTTGCAAAGGCAAAAATTAGAAGCAAAGTCATATAAGAGTGCATGATGTTGCATGCATATTTGAGAGCTTCCGTTTCGTCACATATCACTTGATTAAGTGTCAAAATAATTCTCAAAATTAACGAAATTTTACAGAAGGATTGCTGAATCATCAATATAGAGAATTTTACTTCTGACAGTATTTTAATACCATGCAGTTAGTTAAAGCAAGAATTTGAAAAGTATGAGGATTTAGCATGCTACAAAATTTCTTACTGTGTATAGAAAACAAAATTTTCTCAAAGACTCAGTCAGTCATTCAGTCAATAAATTCAATCTTCCAATTTTATTTATTTTGCATGTCACCGAATAGTTTAAAATTTTTCTATTCACATGCAATGCAATACTAGAAAAGTATTTATAAATATTAAAAATAATATTATACTTTGCATTATTTTTGGGAAATCATCAGACATTTAGAGACGTAACTGTTATTTTTTTCTCCAACGCTAAGTAAGAGCGTTTATAATGAACGAGGGGAAAAGAAATGTAAATTCATCGAAAAATAATTTGCAAAATTGCCTTAGAATAATTTAAAAAATCCTGAGTAAAACGATGTTTAATGTTGCGTGTAAAATTATTAATATTACTTTTTATTTGCTATGATACAAAATTACTACGAGAGATAATTTTATTTTTATTATGCGAGAGATAGTTGCATTAAAAAAACCTGCACAGAGAAAGAATTTCGGATAAAATTACCGTACTATGGTAATCATATTTTCGGTAGAAAAAAAACATAATTCCGGTAAAATTTTACCTAGTTTTTTGTTCTTCCTATCGAGCCAGAAACACGGTAAACTTTACCATATTATGCTATAGTTTCAGTCATGCTGTTTTTTTAGTGTATGCCTTTAATCTTCTGGTATTTACTTTGTTTGAGTCAAACATTTTACAACTATTCTCTTAAAATGTATTATTAAAGTTTTTATTAGTGTGATTAACTGAAATTTCTGGCATTTTTTATGGTTTTTAATTGGTAATACATATGCGCAATCATCTGTATCAAATTAAGTCTTTGCATTTTACTTATTTTAAGATCTTGAAACAATTCCAGGAATGAACTTTTTTATTATTCAAAATATGAAAATTCTGATACGTCCAAAATATTCCTGAAATAATCAATAAGGGTATTAAATTAATAAAATTGTTTCCTCTTTTTAATCCTTGAAAAAGGACTCTTTCTGAATATTAATAAAATTCTTTTAAATTTTTTTGGAGCATGACAGAATGATGAATTACATCTAGAGGGTTTATTAACTAAATCCTCAAGAATTCATTACAGCATAAAGTTATTTTGTATCAAACTAATTATATACATTTTTGACAATATTTTTTTGGAGATGAGAGAGACAGTATTTGAAAATGCTGTAGTTAGGATATTTTTAATTATATAAGGCTTATTTACTTAAAACATTTAATTACCAATTTTCTTAGCTTTTATCATTAAATACGTATGAATTTATAAAAGCATGCAAAATGAAGATGAAAAAACAAAGCGTAAGAATGTAAATTATGAATGCTATAATTTCGAAACGTTAACAAGTTCCATAATGTATAATAATAAAGAACGTATGAATAATATAGGATTGTACTAATATTTGTTATGATGCATATTTCATGCTTATCTTTATTGTAATAGTATATTTTGAGTAATAATATTTGTTACAGTGAATCATGGATGATAAAACTTGCAATAATACATCTTTTATGATTCCCTGAGAAAAATGTACGGTCAAAAATACTGGAATACCGTAACATTTATATTGTCACTGGTTCTATGAGCTCCGTAGTTCATCAAAAATCACAGTAATTCTATAAAAAGCACGGTTATAATTACCAAAGCTATTCTGCAATGATTATTGGTAAAATCGATAAAATATGGTTTTATTACCACATTGTTTGGTAGTTACTGTAGTAAAAATTTGGTAATTTTATCATGATACCTTAGTGAAAGGCATAAAAACCATTCAGTCGGTTAAATTTACCTTTAAGTTTTGTATTTTTACTAAAGGAATGGTAATAAGGTTTATACGTTTAAATTCAGAATTTCCGGTATCGTATGGTAAACCGTTATCATATGAACGGAAAATTACAAAATGTATGGTATAAATAACTCATATATTTCTTTAGCAGAATTATGTCTTTTCTTTTTCTTTTTACCAGAATAGCCATTTACCTTACAGTGTAAAGAATTTGTATAGTTGTCACCATCTTTGGTGATGAAGTAAATTAAATTTTTTAGAGTGCGCGTAGTGACGTTTTTTTAATTTCCTCTTCACAGTTATAGTTTTATTCAGCGTTTCTCAACCTTTCAGTATTCGCGGCCCAGTTTTCAATCATAATTTTCATCGCGCCCCCCACTTGCAGTAAAATGTATGCAACAATAATGTATATTGAGTATTTTTAATTCTGTCTTTAAATTATTTTTAACTAACTACCAAATCAAAAGTTAAGTAAAAATCAGCAACAATTGAAATTGTAGTAACTATGTTTGGAGTTAATTTTTCAAAACAATTACAGTCCATACCTCCTTCAAATGATACTGTTGCTCGTCGAATTGGTGATACAGCTGAAAATGTAGTGTCAGCTTTTCTCGATGTTGCCAGACAAAATGTTTTCAATAAACTTTGAAGCAAGAGATATTAATAAAGATGCTCATTTCATTGCCTATGTTTGATTTTGTGATAATATGTCAGTAGTAGAACTACTTTTCTGCAAATCAATAGAACTCAAAACAACAGCGCTAGCATTATTTTCTATTTTAAATGATGTTATGAATGATGCAAACACAAAATGCAAAAATTGCATCGGAATATGCACTGGAATATGCATCGGAATATGCTTGTTCAATATCCGGAAGGTTCGAAAGTATACAAGCACTAGTAAAACAAAAATCACCTCAATGCGTCTGGACACATTGCATGATCCACAGAGAAGCTTTGGGTTCGAAAGAAATACGTCTTGTTTTAAATATTGTATTAACTGCGGTTATAACCATTTCAAATTATATAAAAATGAGAACCCTGAGATCGAGAATCTTTTCTGCTCTTTGACATTCAGAGTTACTATTTAAGTGTGAGGCAAGATGTTCATCACGTGAGAAATTTTTGCAACGTGCTCATGAATTAAGAGAAGAAATCGTCATTTTCTTAGAAGATAACAGACCGGAAACCGGGAATTTACACTGTTGTTTATTTGTGATGAAATTGAGATACTTGGTCGTCATATTCGAGAAACTAAATAACTTGAATCTTAAACTCCAAGAAGCAAATACACATATGTTGGATACGAGTGATGAAGTTAATGCTTTTTGTTGAAAATTAGAATTGTGGGGCAGAAATTTAAAGCAAAAAAACCTAACAATGTTTGCAAATGTGGATAATTGTACTAAAACTTATAAGGCTGAAGAAGAATATATGAAAGTTACGTTTGTAACCATTGAAAATTATTTAGCCATGCTGGCAAGGAATTTTAAAAAGTATTTTCCTGCTCATGACAAACCGCTAGCAAGTTACGAGTGGGTTAGGAATCCATTTCATAAGACTCCCGAAGGACTCTCAATTGATGAGGAAGAAAAATTCATAGACTTCACGACAAGTGGCGAAACTGAAATGCAATTTAGTAATAAATCACTATTTGAATTTTGGCATGAGGAGGATTTTTCTGCACTGAAACAAAGGGCATTTCGCATTCTATTACCGTTTTCAATATCCTACCTTTGTGAAACTGGAATTTCTGCTGTGGCTTCTTTGAAGATAAAATATAGATCACGGCTAAATATAGAAACAGGACGGAGAGTGGCTATTTCTAATATTAAGACTCACCTCAAAAAACTTTGCTCTGCAGGACAGACTCAAGGAAGTCACTAAAAATTATTATTTTTTTTTAAAAATTTAGTATGTGTGATTAAGTAAGGTGGGTAAGCCAAAGGTGGCCAGTGCTCCTAACGTAGCCCCCCCCCCCAAAGTAAAATGAAATTTATTTTGAATCATGAGATGTCCCTTCTGCATTGTAAATCTTGTATCTGGGGTGCACGAGGCTGAATTGGAAGATATTTCCTTGAATGGCCTCCATTGTATGAAGTGATTTAATTAATTGCAGTTGTCGTTCTAATTTCCAGGTGAGAATATAATGTGTTTAAATTCTTAGAACTTTGAGTTATAATATGTTTTCTGAAAGTTTATTTCCTTTTCCTTAACCACATTACTTTAATTCGAATTAATCTATCAGATTAATAGTTTTACGTCGTGCAAATGGTAAGAGAGACCTTATGTATGTTTCCAAGTGGCGCGACACTCGGGCCACTTTTGGAAGCAAACGTGAAATCTATAAAAGAGTTAATTATAAATCATTACGTAGCATATTATTTCTCAAAAAGGAATGCTTGAATTAAATGCCAATTGATTTATTTCATTTTAAGCAAATGTGGAACTTTGGTATTTTTTAAATTTTTATAATATTTTGACGTTCTCTGCACTTTAGTAGACTTTGCGATATTTTGTTTCAAGTTTTTTGTTTTGTTTGCATTTTAAAGTCATTTTTCAGGTATTTTTTTATTTTTGTGGTAGTTATGAGTGTTTTTGTGGTGGATTCTGGTATTTTCTTGCAAATTTGGGTATTTTTAGATTAGTTATGGGTTTAGTTAGTTAACTCTAGTATGGTTATTTAACTCTTACTTGTTGGCTAATCCTTCTGAAAAAATTAACTCAATAATTCTAGATTAATTTTAATGAGTGAACTCAAAAGAATCACTAGTGACTTCACACAAGAACTATTAAAGTAAAATCAATAAACAAATTATACACTCTGAAAACAAATATATTTTTTAAAGTCGGGAAACTTGTTCCTACCAGCAAGACACTTAAAGTGCCTTTTTAAAAGAAGTTTACCAGTCCAAGTGCTTCTTCTAAAGATAATTTGAGTAAGTGAGAAAGTGATTTCAAAACATGGCTCACCCTTGGAACCTGTGCGAAACCTTAGGTACAGAAGCAAAATTTTAAAATTGTACTATAATTTTATTTTACAATTAAAAGTATACGTGATATATATTAGAGATAGGTGTAAGATGTTACAGAAAAAATTCAGATACACAGACTTAATCAGAAAATTATAAAAAAATCCTTAAGGCCAAGCCACCCTTCCACCTTAAATTTTGATTTAATAAGTTGTTTCACCTTAATAAGTTATTAAATATGTCAAAATTTATTTTGTTTTCTATGTATATGTGCGCTTTCCTTTCATCCAGTTAATCAATTTCTTTAAATAATATTTTCTCTTGAATATTCTCGCGCCACCCCTCTGGTGTGCTCGCGCCCCCCTAGGGGGGCGCGCCCCACAGGTTGAGAATCGCTGGTTTTATTCATTTTTTCTTTGTTTACAGACAATATATATTTTCATGCTTTTTATAGTCATATCAAAAACATTTAGTTTAAAAAATATGTATATTTTTATACCTATTTTCTCACTACTTCTTCAAGCAAATTGTTATTATAATAACTTTATGTAATTGTTTGCAAGATAACAACAATTCTGTACTTAAAAAATTAAATTATTTGACTGCACCACAAAAATGGTAACAACTTTACCCTAAAGTGTTTTACAGTGGTAACTACAGGTTTGATAATTTTACAGGATTTTCTCACCGTATAATACTGTTTAATACACCATGTATGATAATACTTGATGTAAAACATTTCGGATGATATACTCTGCGTAAAAGACCGAAATCAAGAGAATGTCAGCTTTCATCGGTGAATGTCTACATTCACATAGTGGCTTTGGTGAATGTCTGAAATATTTGTTATATCCGTTTTGATATTAATTTTTTCGTTGATATTAATATTTATTCGCTGTTTTAATACCTGCTGAGGATAAATTAGGTGAAACATCAATGTTTAGAATTCGGGTTAAATGCATACTGGGCAGTGGCACCTAGACTTAGTATATATTCCGGATATTACTAAAGTGACTATGTGATTGTCAGCATTCACCCAGGTGGAAGTCAACAGCCACCACCTTCGGTCTTGCACAGTAACACACACAGATATATATATATATATATATATAGATATATATATATATATATATATATATATATATATATATATATATATATATATATATATTAAATAAATGCAAGAAAACACAAAGAAAGTTAAGAAAAACAATAAGTTTCATTTATTGCGCTTAAGCTGCAAGTAAACAGAACTCATTAGATAAGTTCAAAATGAAGAATAAAACAAAGAAAAATTATAGACATATGAAAAAAAAAGGGGGGGGGGGAATAATAAGTAAAAAAATAACAAACAGTTTATATATAGAAAAAAAAAAAAGATTGAAATTTTATTTAAAAAACCGGGGGAAAAAACCGGAAAAAAAAGATAAAATCTTTTCTTCAGCCCACACGATTATATCCGCAAAACAGAGTGCTTTCTGATATTGTATCAATAAAGCCAAAGCAAAATATATTAATACAATAGTGTGAAGAGCACTCAAAATTTTTTTTTATGAAAATAACAATAAATAAAATAGATCACAAAAAGTAAAAATAAGTAAAAATAACATGTAAAAACAGAAAATAAAATGAAATAAAAAGAAAAAACATTAAAAAGGGACTATAAAGCGAGTAGCAAAATCAGATCAGCTTACATGGACGAAAAATTTTTCAAGAATGATTTAAAAGTTTTTTCGCAGAAAGATTGCCAGATTACAAAATATGAAAACAAAAGCGCAAATTGAGTGTAACAGGAGGGTTTTAAAGTGTCGTTCTTACTGCACTGCTGAAGTGATTTGTTATTCTGAGATTTGATTTGTTAGTTACCAAGGATGGGCCCTGAAATGGATGTGCGCAAGGTAATATTATACTGGATAATTTTAAAAATTGATCATAAATAGTTTTAGAAGATAGATGATTATTTAAGAAAAAATATAAAATAGAAAAGAGAAACATAAATTGCCTGTTTTACAAATAATTTTAGCCGCGGATTTGCACGATATGGATCAGCACATAGTAAAATTATTTAAATTATCAAAGAAAAAAAATTTAATTGATAATTTTAACACGGATTTGCCCGAAATGGATTTGGACATGGAAAAATTGTATAAATTAATAAAGAAATTTTTAGCAAACAATTTCACCCACGGATTTGCCCGAAATGGATTTGCACATGGAAAAACTATACAAATTAACAAAGAAATTATTTAGTAAATAATTTTTTAGTAAATTTATTTTTCACTAAAAATTTATTTTAGTAAATTTATATTTACTTATTATTCCCCCCCCCTTTTTTTTTCCATACGTCTATAATTTTTCTTTGTATTATTCTTCATTTTGAACTTATATATATATATATATATATATATATATATATATATATATATATATATATATATATATATATATATATATATATATATATATATATATATATATATATATATATATATATACCACCGATTTCGCAATCGGTGGTTGTTGACTTTCACCGGTGAATGTCGACCAACACCAAATACGTCGATGAAAGATCGAATATTTCATTACATTCTTGTACATTCGGACCCTCACCTGTGTATGTCTACAATCACAGATATGCTTTGGAGAATGTCCGAAATATTTGTTACATTCGATTTGATATGAATTTATTCGTGGATATAATTACATTTATTCGATATTTTTACCCTACACTGATGTTTTTTTAAGGTTAAGTGCCGCTGCCCGGTATACCCTACACAGATGTTTTTTTTTTAAAGATTAAGTGCCATTGCCCGGTATACATTTGCCCGATTTAACCTACACTAATGTTTTTTTTAAGGTTAAGTGCCACTGCCCGGTATACATTTGCCAACACTGATGTTCTTTCAAGGTTAAGTGCCGCTACCCGGTATACATTTGCCCGGTACATCCTACACTCATGTTTTTTTAAAGTCAAGTGCCATTGCCCGGTATATATTTGCTCGATATTCCAAACACTGATGTTTCTTCTAATCTATCTTTAGTAAGTATTAAAATATAGAACAAATATAAATACATCAAATAAATATAATAATATTAACGAATAAATTAATATAATATTGGATGTAACAAATATTTCGAACATTCACCAAAGCGACTATGTCATTGTTGTCATTCACCGGTGAGAGTCAGAAATAAGGGTATTTAACAAATATTTCGGACATACACCAAGCGACTACGCGATTGTTGACATTCACTAGCATATATATATATATATATATATATATATATATATATATATATATATATATATATATATATATATATATATATATATATATATATATATATATACAACAAAATAAATAAATATAAGAGAACACGAAGAAAGTTAAGAAAAACAATAAGTTTCATTACACTTTTTTTGCGGATATAATCGTGTGGCCTGATGAAAAGATTATATCTTTTATTTTCCGGTTTTTTTAAAAAAATTTCATCCCTTTTTCTTTTTCTTTTTTTTCTTTAATCAGATGTTTGTTTCATTATTATTCCCCCCCCCTCTTTCATATGTCTATAATTTTCCTTTGTCTTATCTTCATTTTTAATATATATATATATATATATATATATATATATATATATATATATATATATATATATATATATATATATATATATACCATATATACATATGCTTATATACATACATATTAAATGGTCATTTAGAACTATTAACTATGTGAATCCTGAATATGAAAAGTAGCGTCCTCTTTAGGAGTATCAATAAATTGGCTTAAGGTATCCATTTCAATTTTTTTAAGCAATTGCTGAGATAATTAATTTTTTTAAAAATTTCAAATATTAAGTTTAATCAACAAGCATATAGTACAATGTTTTAGTATAATGTCGTCGTTGTAGAAGCTATAGCTAAACTAAGAGTAGAAATTACAGAGAATATGCAGGGAAACGAAGTTAGCACGACAAGTAGGGGTAACATCAAAGGCAATAAATATTTAACACCCCTTTCTGTCAAAAGGCATGGTGTTTTGATGTGTATGCATTAGAATATATGGATTACTAAAGTTACTTGAGATATTCTGCTATAAAGACACTTGCTGAATCTGAGAAAAGTGAATAAACCTTTAGGTATAATGTGGAAAATCTCTTTCCAAATGCGTAATTACTTAGAAATACTAGGATACAAATGCTCATCTTGTTCCATAATGTATATTTCTGATTAATACACGATAAATACTTAGCAATTTACAATTTACATTTTTAAGCAATTTACATTTTTAAAATATCACATTCTGCATGTATTTTTTTGCTTTTATTGGAACATTTTAAAATTTTAAAATTCGAATTAAATTTATTTCGACTTTAAAATGTATTTCGAATGTAGAAGGAAAAATATATATTTTTTAAGGTTCTTAATTATGATGAGTTATGTGAATCATTTAGGGATATTTATTGATCAGAAAAACTAAGATAAAGAGGGCGCATTATTAGGAGTATGTTTAATGTAACAGATTTGTTTTTGTTTTCTCTTTAGTGTTATCATAAAAACCCTACATTAGATTTAAAGATGCTCCCATGATTTTTAGTTCAAATTAGATAGTGGTAATTAAAATAAGGTAAAGAATAATTGGCCCCACTTTCTAATAAATCTGCAATAAAATAGTTCGGATGCCACTTTTTTTTCTTTTCTTTTAGCCCTGATTATAGCCACTCTAAAAATTTCACTCATACACTTCATTCATGGTCTGTTAACAATGACAATTCTACACACAAGTCAACGGTCTCCGTCACTAAATGCAGGATGTCGGCCAGTACGCTTTCCATGCCCAAGTCAAAATTTTTGATGGATTTCCTTTGATGGACCTACATAATCTTAATGGTAAATATCGATTATTCCATCCTGAACCATTTTATTTTCTGATGGTAACCAACATAAGTAACTATCACCTCAATGTAGAAATTCAGACTGATTTATGATAGTCCAACATAAGAATAACACCCTGTTTTGATGGTTTGTTCTTGTTGAACCATTACGAATTCCTTCATAGTATCTTAGAAATCAAATGGTGGAACAGTCATGATCAACAACCATCCCAATGTAGGAATTCGGCCAAGAAATTGTTCTGATGGTATATCCCTGAGAGCAAACAGGAATTCCTATTAAACCATCATGGAAATGTACAATTGGAACAATCACGGATCATCATGGATTGTTGGCTCATGGAAGTCAAACTTCTCTTGATGGTTAACCATCATAGTATTTAAGAATCATTTCCCATCATAGAATGATGCAAATTTGTTGGCATATCAAAAACCATGATTAAGTAATGGCAAATGTTGAAAGATGGTGACCATCAAATGATGTTGGACCATCATGAATAGCACTGAATCCAACATAAACCATCAAAAATTTTAACTCGAGTGATAGATAACACGGGTGATATAGGGTTATGCCCTAAATTAGGCATTCTCGGCCCACTCTGGACACTGCAGATTTAGGAAAGTCGAATTTCCTCCCGATTTCCGAAATTTAATGCCCCATGCGTCTAACTCCAACTACCATTCCAGGTTCAAAGTCTGTTAATTCTACATTAAATCTGTCTTTCGCTCATAATTACATTAGAAATATTCTCAGATGAATAGCTTGAACAAAGCTATCCCATGACTTACGCCACCTTTGTTCCAGAGGAGAATTTGCATCAATTATTCAGCAGTTATTTTTTAACGCTTTAATGCGATTCGTGTACATACCGTTAATGAACAACGTAGTGGAATTTTAATTTATTCGAATAAAAATCAAGCATGGTTATTTGTTTACTTGTGATTTAATATACCATGATTAATGTTCTTATAATTTGAGTTGCATTTTTACGAATTTTCGTTAGCAATGGTGAATCACGAAGTAAGTACGTTAAATATAGAACCTTGCACAAACTTCATTCTTATTTTATCTTTCCCTTATTTTCCTAGTTCTCCTTTCCCCCATATGTGTAATTAAAACTATACTAATAAAGAAAACATCAATTAAGAGTTTCCTTGGATAGAAATATTGTTCTGCAAATACAACAAATTTAAAATTAAACAAAAATTTGGACATAGTAAACAAGAAAGTGAATTTCCGCAGAATATACATATGGGTTGCACTTTTTTCCGAAAGTTTTGTTAAACATATATGTTTGAACATATACAAATTCTTTCATCTGGATTATCTAAAATGTTATTATGTTTTCTTTCTTATTGACGCAAAGCAACAAACGCAAGGATCTTCTCGAAACTTGCTCAATATTCCTTCCAGTTCTCTTTACCCTATTTTTCTAGTTTTACCTCATATTTATGGAATTAAAATAAAAATATACCAGATAAAAAATAAACATTGATTAATTAAAAGTTTTCCGCATAGTGAAATATTTTGTGCAAATATTTTACATTGCAAAGAAACATAAAAACTTGCGCAACATTCACTTTTGTTTCCTTTTGTCCATTTCTCTAGTTCTCCTTGCCCCTATATATGTAATTAAAAGAAAAAATATACTACTAAAGCAAACATCAATTAAGAGTTTCCCTACACAGAAATATTTTTCTGCAAATACTCATAAAAAATTTAAAAGGGAAAAAAAATATCAGACAACAAAAACAAGAAAGTGAAATTCTTCAAAATTATCTAAAATTTTATTACTTTTAGTATCTTATTGACTCAAAGTGACAAACACAAGGATCATCTCGAAACTTGTTCAGATTTCATTCCAGCTCTCTTTACCCTATTTTTCTAATTTTTTTCTCATATTTATAGAATTAAAATGAAAATATACTGGATAAGAAATAAACATAGATTAATTAAAAGTTTTCCGTACAATGAAAATTTGTGCAAATATTTCACATTGTAAATAAACATAAAAATTAGCGCAACATTCATTCTTGTTTTCTTTTCCCCATTTTTCTAGTTCTCCTTGCCCCTATATATGTAATTAAAAGAAAAAATGTACTACTAAGGCAAACATCAATTAAGAGTTTCCCTACAGAGAAATATTTTTCTGCAAATACTCATAAAAAATTTAAAAGGGAAAAAAATATTCGACAACGCAAACAAGAAAGTGAAATTCCGTAGAATATACAGATGTGTCCTACATTTTTCAGAAAGTTTTGTTACGCAGATATGTTTGAACATATACAAAAACTTTCATCTAAATTATCCAAAGCGTTAAAAATTTTTTTTTTTCATTTCTTATTGACTCAAAGCAACAAACACAAGCATCTGTTTGAAACTTGTACTACATTCATTTGAGATCTCTTTTTCCCACTTTTTTTCTTCCGCACACAGTTTGTTTTGTCAGTAAACTGAGCTCATCTTCCGATTTCGCTACCCCGCGGAATTGAAAAATTTGATGTTTTCTGTTGTCAAATAACTGATTGAAAAAGTCCACACGTTCCAAGTGTAATACTTCCGATAGAGAAACTATCTTTTCCTCTTGGATGGTATTAAGTCTGTTGTTGGATAGAACTGATGGAAATAGTGGCTGGAATCAAAATTGCCTAGATCTATTTCGAGATCTGTTAAGGATAAGCCTTTTTTTTCGATGAAAGCTATCAATTGTAATCTTGTTGAGTGTCTTTGTCATTACTTTAGGGTAAGAGAGGACTTTCAATTTCTCCCTCATAATTGTTGTTGTTGTGATAATGCTGTTAACATCAGCTTAGGAATGATGGGCGACAGAATTATTTCCCAAAAAGAAAATAATTTTTGCCGCGGGGATCAATCAGGAAGGCGTTAAATTAATGAGCCTAATGACACATGCTATTATCTTCTCTTATTAACTGTCATAAGTTTCTTCCGGTAAAAGATCGAATTTGGAAAAGTTTTAGAATTATTTCCGATCTGTTGCTCTTTTTCTTTTGCAGACAATTTTCTTTGTGTTAATAAACTTTTGAAAACTTTATTCCGTTTGTTTTTCCTTACCGAATAATCAAATACATTATTAGTTCTATTGAATAGGACCGTAATAGAAAATTCTTTAAAAAAAATTTTAGATTTACTTCATAACTTAATAATGCTATTATTTTCTGAATGCATTAAAAAATTAAATTTGCTAATAGAATGAAGTTTTAGTCTATGTTAAAATTTGTACATTAGTGCTTTTTTTGTTGATCATTATTTTTGTCATTTTTTTCTCCACTTATGAAACTATGCATCTCAAAAACTATTTAAAAAATATACAGGGCACTTAAGACATATATATTTTAGTTATTCAAATTTAATATGTCTTTAGAAAATTAAAAAAAAATTGGTTCATAAATTTTATACAAGGAATACAAAATATGTACAGTTCGTTTAAAAAATGCAAGAAAAAAATACACCCGAAGAAACTTACCTATTATAAATCGTGTAGATATTTTTGTTCTAAATACATGAAACGAGCCTTTAAAATTTGAAGCGTGACGATTTTAAGTTTTCCTTCTTTCTTTTTTTTTAAATTCGATTTTAATGTTTGGTACTTGATCAACAAAAAAATAAATAAATAAAAATAATGCTTTTAATAATATTGCTGCTTCTATTTTGCGAAAACTTCATTTGTTAATAATACGTTTTTTTTTCAAACCAAATTTATTTTCAACTAATAAAAATACAGCGTTCCCAAAAAAGCACATTTTTCAAAATTTTGAAGTTGCTGATGATTTTGCATATGAAGTAAATTGTTATCTTCAGCAATTTTATATTCTTTTGGGAAAATTTTGTCTTAAAAAAGAATCTATGAACATTTATCCCTTATTTATTTGTTTATTATATTATTTTAGATTTTTAAAGCTGAATAAATCATTGATCACCTCGAGAAATCGAGATCCCCGAAATAGATAACATTTCATTTGTACATGTTTACTGTTCCTGTTACATGTTTTTTTTTCATATTTGTTACCATGAAGAATTGCTTTTATATTTATTGACATGTAGTTTTCAACTGGAATAAAATTTTAAAAAGTTACCATATCTGTCTTTTTTTTTTAATTATAGTGATGCGAAGAGCTATAAGGTGTTATTATAATGATTATAAATACAGAATAGTATAAATCATTTTACCTACAAACTGAATTTAATTATTAATTGCACTGAAGTTTATGTTTGTTTTGCAATTACAATTTTCATTTTTCTGATTATTATGTGAGACACTAAGAATGGAATGGTATTTTACTTATATATATATATATATATATATATATATATATATATATATATATATATATATATATATATATATATATATATATATATATATATATATATATATATATATATATATATATATATATATATATATATATATATATATATATATATATATATATATATATATATATATTCCCTTCCAACTAATAAAATTCATGATGACCTTCTTCAAATTCATAGCATGTTTAATCTCAGTGATATTATTAATGAAGATAACTGGAACTTTCTAGTACATATTAACCTTAACAACAATTATATTCTTTTCAATGACCACCTTTTTCAACAAATTAATGGTATTCCCATGGGAAATAATTTCAGTACTAACATCTGCAATATTTTTCTTTTTCTACAAGAATATAGATTTGTAAAATCACATGTTAATCTTCCAATTGATTCTCTCTTTCTCAGATTCATTGATGATCTATTAGTTATTAATTTTAATGATTTCGATATTCTAGCAAAACATATTTATCCAAATGAATTAATTCTTAATAAAACAAATAATAGTAATTCTTCAGCAAATTTTTTAGATTTGACTCTTAATATTAATGCAGATAAAAATATTACATTTAAACTTTTTGACAAAAGAAATGATTTTAAATTTCCAGTTAAAAAATGCATAGATTTCTACTCTAACTTAGCCAATAAGGTTTTTTCTAATATTATTGCCAATCAAATTCATAGATTTTACAGGAATAATTCTAACTATAACGAGTTTTTATTAGATACTGATATATATAAAAACGATTTAATTTATAGCCATTTTCCTAGTTCATTTCTTAATTTCTATTTTAAAAAAATCCTAAAAAACTTGATACATTAATTTTTAATTTTTATGTAATTTTTCTGTTTTAAGAATAAGCTCTGATTTTTTCAAGGTAGGAACTAACTATGATAAACTATTCCTAAAGCCACTGGACGGAATAGTTTGGATGTATGACCTTTTATACTGGATTAGTTAAATATTTTTTAGTTACTTTTTAATATTTGTAGCCTCTTAAAATTAATTTAGTTTTAATTGTCCAGTATAATAAACAGTTTATTTATTTATTTATTTATTTAATTATTTATTATTTTTGTATAAGTGGAATGGGCTCTGGCTCGTAAAGAACCACCCCAAATGAATGCAGGTGATACGTGTATACTTTAAAATTATGTAAGGTTGTATGAATGAAGAATAAAACCTATAAACGGTTTTCTATTCCTATATGCAGGCTCTAATTTTTAAATAAGTCACCCTATGAAAGATGGATATGTGTATTCTGTAAAATTATGTTAGAATTTATGAATGAAGGATAAGTCTATAAACGGCTTTCTATCCAGACAGACTGACTTTTAAATTAATTTCCCTATAAATGATTTTTTTTTTTTTTAAGACTGCTAATTTATTCAATCCGTTAAACATTTTTATTATTATTTCAATTTTATTACCTTTTTACTAATTGTTTCTCATAGATGGCAGCACTAATATTTTACCTAAACATTTTTTTCTTCCTCTTCGATCAAATGTTTTTTTAATTTTATTATATTCGATTCAAGCTATAAGCAATATTTTACATCTTCGCGATTTTTGTTAACTGTTTTATTATTGTACTTTTAAACCTAAACCGCGTTTTAATTCACGCCGGCAAGTTTGATTTCCTTTTACATTTTTCTTTTATTTCATGATTTTTTACAACATAAGGTTTTTTGCGATATCGACACATATAAAGAATAATTTTTATCTTAGGATAATTATTCTTTATTCAGAAATATCGCATTTATAGCAATAGATGTGTCTTGACAACGACTATTTGCTTTTATCATTCTTGTTTCTCTACCATTTAGTTTTTTATTTTATTCATGTTAATTTGTATATATATATATATATATATATATATATATATATATATATATATATATATATATATATGCCCAATTTTGCCGACCCAATTTTGGGTTTACGACTACTAATGTTCAACTCGGTAGCCCTGTATTTTTGAACCCAATCCAGAAGATAAGGAAACCCCAGGATCAAGTATTGCGTCAAATTTTGCCTTCGTGGAGATCGTTTGATGGAACTAACCTGCATTTGCGTTATATGGAGAGAAAAACCACGAAAACCTCCCACATTTTGCCTGACGGAAAGGGGACTCTGACCCTCGATCCATCTACCACTGAGGATATTTTATGTCAACACTGTGGTCGATGCGAGCTGGGTGCGGAATTCGTATCAACCAGCCATCTCCGGGATTCGAATCCGTCAGTAGAAGGCGAATGCTCTACCCATTAAGCTAATACGACTCTTATTTTAGATCTTTGTATAATCACTGATTCTTTAGGATACAATAGGATAAATATTAAGTTCAGTGAATTGAAATTATTTGTTCCTTTCAACAGGAAAAGCACTGAAATAATTCAAGATTCTCTAACAGCCATAACGGAGAAAACCGCAATTGAATCAGCATTATAATTCATACAATACTTGAAAGCAAAATTATAAATACGTAATGATAAACTGTACCCTTAAAATTCAGTGTAGGAAAAGCCGGGTAATGAACCGCACTTGAAAGTGTATTTTTATCAATAAAAATTCTTTGTTAATTTTCACAAACTGTATTGTCATACAATTTTCTGGCATGTAACTATAGAATTATGAATGTAATGTACATGTTACTGTGAAACACCGAAACTGATGGTTGTTGATTTCTGCCGGTAAATGGTAAAAATCACATAGTCGCTTTGGTAAATGTCAGAAGCATGTACTAGGTCTAGTTAAGTGCCACTGCCAGATATTCTTTTGCCCGGTATACCCTACATCAATGTTTTTTTAAGGTTTGGTGCCACTGCCCGGCAAACATTTGCCCGGTATGACCTACACCAGTGCTTTTTTATGATCAAGTGCCACTGACCAGTATGCATTTATCCGTTACTCCGAACACTGATGTTTCTCCTAACCTATCCTCAGCAGATATTACAAAATGGAATAAATACAATAATATCAACGAATAAATTAATCAAATCTGATATAACTGCAATATTTCGGATATTCACCAAAGTAACTATGTGATTGTCGACATTTACCAGTGAAAGTCGACATTCTCATGATTTTGGCTGTTCACGCTGACATGCATACAATGCTACGTTTGTCCCATCACACGGTTTTGTCTATGACTGTTTTCAATGGCTTCCTAATGACAGGATACTTCATATGAACCGGTCTAAAACAAAATTTTTGTTCAAAACTCTCTTTGAAAATATTAAAACGCATTTTTCATAGATTTTTATGGTATATATATATACACCGAAGAGCCATTACATTATGACCACCCTCCATTTATAACAATTGGTTCTCCCAGGTTTTCATAATTTTTCGCCCAGGAACAATGTTTTCATGGGGCACGTTAGGACCCATAATCCTCATAGAACAATCCCTGACGTTTATAAGCTACTTGAACATAGTTGCAGACCAGGTTCACCTATTCATGGCAACAGTTTTTCCTGCGCGGAATGGTGTTTACCAACAAGATAATGCACCATGTTATAAGGGTCGAATCGTCGAGGAACATTCCAGTGACTTTCAAGTCATGTCTTGGCCCCCAAATTCACCTCACCTTAATCCTAAAGAGCATTTGTGATCCTACTAGGAAAACCAAATTCGTGCTGCCTCGCTACCCCTTCGTAATGTGAGGGAATTGCAGGACCAGTTGGTGAGCGCTTGGTACCAGATGCCTCAGACTACCTATCAGCTCCTTGTGGAATCAATGCCACGGCGGGTGCTATCAGTTTTGCCGGCTAAAGGTGGTCCTACATGTTATTAGCAGGGTCATCATAATGTAATAGCATTTCGGTGTATATATATATATATATTTAGCCTTACTTTTTTCAGACTAATCTGCCTGGCTTAAATACGTTTAAATACCTTAAGGCGATTAAAATTTTTATCCGGCTACTTCTTAATTTGCCTCTTTTACCACGAACGAATGCGCAGTAAACTATTGTCATTTTCTATTTCTTAACTTGCTGTAAAAATTCTGAATTTTTAAACCCATTTTCTAATCTTTCGTTTTTAAACTTTGATCCAATGTTAAGTTATAAAAAGAATCACAAGTTAAATATAATTTTTTAAGCAATGTCAACATAAAGTGAAAATAAGGAATGCTTTATGGAAGAAAATTAAGATTTTTAAGGATATAAGCTCGTGCAAAGTTTCTGGAAAGGTTTAGGATCATTCATCTAGGAAGTTTAATGAAAAAAAGCATGATTCCAGTA
The DNA here is from genome assembly GCF_982258835.1 of Parasteatoda tepidariorum. Lineage (NCBI taxonomy): Eukaryota > Metazoa > Arthropoda > Arachnida > Araneae > Theridiidae > Parasteatoda > Parasteatoda tepidariorum. Next base: position 40,860,689 of record NC_141766.1, read on the forward strand.
CAGCATCTAGTCTCGTGAGAATTTAAGGTTCTTGGGGTCTGCCTCTTTCATCTTGATGAACAGATCCTTAAATAGAACTTGATGGTGAATTAAGAATTTTTTTAAAGCTTTCAGTTCTTTATTCTTTGCAATTAAATAGCTCATTACTCTTTTGTCGTTTAATCTCATCTATCAACAATACTTTAGGCAATTTAATGTTTTTCGTTGTTTAGGTTTTGTATTAAAGTAATCTTACTTGTCTTAAAACAGTGCAGTATTTTCTAAAGTTTTCAACAAAAAGTAATGACTTTAGACGCTGTGTTATTTTTCAATCTAAGGTTAATTAAAAAATTTATAAAATACAAATCTCAACACCTAATATAAAATCATCCTACATTTAGAAAAAAAATTTTTTTTGAAGAATATGGTGGAATTTATCTAGTTTTTGGCTCTATGGGAACATTACAAATTACGGCAATTTTTACCGAATAGCTTTGGTAATGGCGTTTGGTAAAGTTAGCAATAAAATATGGTTTTATCACTATGCTGCTTGGTAGCAAATGTGGTGAAATTTTATAATTTTATCATGATATTTGGAGAGTGGCGCAATCCATTGATTCGGTTAAATTTACTTTTAAGTTCTTTGTTTTTACCAAATAATAATGATAAGCTAATGAGAACTATAATATTAAAAACTGGTAAAACCTATAAACCTTTTCCATATGAACTAATAAACTACCAATTAAATTGTTTACATACCGTATATTTCCAACGTATTACCAGAATCATGGCCTTTTGTTACCAGAATTGAGGTAATTTTACCAGATTTTTCTTTCTTATGCATGGTATAAAATTCGAATATAAAAATCTTTAATTACAAGTAAAGAGAGTTTGTTGACTTAAAGGTGCGAAATCCTGAACATTTATGGAATGATGTTTTTTTTATCGGCAAACATGCTTCTCACGAAACATTTAGACGGTTTGAAGTACTTTAACAATGTCAAATGTTCTTACAGCATTGGAATATAATTTTTAAACCTAAACACGCAGGTTGTTCCTTTGATATTTATAATTTATTTGCTATTTCAAAACGAACCTTTGTAATGTAGATTTGCACTTGTTTCATTATAAGGTTCACTTCAAGTACCGAAATTTCTATACCCGTAAGGTACAGAAAGAGTTCCTTTAAGGGGTATTTTTGCAAAATTGACATGGTGATACCCAAGTCAAAGTTCTTGATGGTCCCCTCATAAAAGTTTGATTGTTTGCGTTGACTTTAGTGCCAATATGCTAATAAGCTTTCATCTTTGCATGATGGAAAATGCTACTTAAATACTATGATGGTTAACCCTCAAAAGATGTTCAATGTTGATCCTTGATAATAAATTATGATCTTTGATGGTTCTAAATATGGTTTGATAGGAATTCTTGTTGGTTCTCAAGAATGCACAATTTGGTTCTTTTTTATGTTGGTTCTTCTTAAATCTGTCCAAATTCCAACATTAGAGTGATCTTGATCGCTAGAACATTTGATTTCTACGAAATTATGATGGAAATTTCTGATGGTTCAACGAGAGAAAACCATCAAAACATGTTGTTATTCTTACGTTGGACCTTCATGAATCAGTCTGAATTCCTACATCGGGATGTTGGTTACTATCAAAAAAGTATAATGGTTCATAACGGAATTGTTGATGGTTACAATCAAGATTATGTTTGTCCATCAATGGGAAACATCAAAAATTTTGAATTGGGTAGTCATAAGTGATGAGTTAACTATAGTTAGTAATAAGTTAACTATGCGAGTGATAAGTTAAGTATTGAGAAGTGGCACAAAGCGTTTTTGAAAAGACTTAAAAATACTTCCAATGCAACTAGAATAAAAACCTAAACTGCTTCAGAATTGTTAGAGGTTTCACTTTAAATGAAAATATACATTTAAATAATATGTAATTTTTGACCAAAAACGTGAAGTGATCCGTTTAAATACTTTTCATATTATATCAATATTCTTCTAAGTCGTGGTTTACTGTTAAAAATAATCGATTTCTTGAAGAAAATGAATTTTTTCATTAAGATTTTTATTTTTAAATCGAACGATTATTGCCAAAGAACAACCAATTTTTCTAAAGTTTTTCTGTAACTTTTGAGTCCTAAATAAATTGCGATTACTTTAATGACTGTATGTTTGTTATGTCATAATAAAACCGAGAGATAAAAACATATTAATGTTCGAAACAAACACAAACAAATGACTACGTAAAAAATTCAGGTGCTCTCATAAAAGATCAGAATGATTATTATTCAAATCAAATCAGAATGATTATTATTCAAATCTTTTTCTAAGAATTGTGTGTTATAATTTTGTCCTTAAAATACTATGATTAATAAGAAAACACATTTTTTTAAGATTTATTTAAGTTATACACTGAGATAAAAAGTATGGTCAAAACTTTCTGAATATGGTAACATTTACCGTTTTTTTTAGCTCTGAAGGAACACCAAAAAGCTTGGTAATTTTTTCCGAACAGCTTTGGTAATGATATTGGTAAAATCAACAATAAGATAAGGTTCTTTAGTTTGTGATAAAATTTGGTAAACGTGGTAAAATTGGTAATTTTATAATGATTCTTCAAAGCCTGGCATAAAAACCATTTATTTATTTAAATTTAGAATATGATCTGTATTTCTTATAAAATGTGTGGTAATAAAAACAAAATCTTATAAAACCAGAATTTCCGGAAAACCGTTACCGCATGAACAGAAAAATTACAAAATTTCATTTAAATACGTTGTATTTTTGTTTTAGTAATCATATTTATGGTTGTTTCTTACCAAAAACGCAGTACCATATAGAACCGTAATACCAGAATTCTCGTCTCTGTGTTTCAAACCAAGTAATAATAACGCAGATGAGAGAAACAAATGACCTTGTAAAAAAGTTAGACATTTTTAGAACTGAAGGACCAGAATCCTTATATAGCATACCAGAATGATTATATAGCATACCAGAATGATTATATAGAATACCAGGATGATTATATAGCATAGTAGAATGATTATATAGCACACCATAGTGATTATATGGCATACTAGAATGATTATATAGCACACCATAGTGATTATATGGCATACTAGAATGATTATATAGCACACCATAGTGATTATATAACATACCAGAATGATTATATAGCAAAAGGAGAATTATATAGCAAGCCAGAATGATTATCTACCAAATCAGAATGATTATATTACTTACAGGAATGATTATACAGCAAAACATAATGATTATATAGCATACCAGAATGATTATATAGCAAACCAGAATGATTATATAGCATACTAGAATGATTATATAGCACACCATAGTGATTATATAACATACCAGAATGATTATATAGCAAACGAAAATTATATAGCAAGCCAGAATGTTTATATGGCAAACCAGAATGATTATATAGTATACCAGAATGATTATAAAACGAGGAAAAATCTCATCTTGATAGTGTTGCATGTTGTAGTTTTTAACTTCTTAATCAATAACCATTAATTTAATAAAAAATTTTTGGACTTTTTAATCTTTAGTAAACGATGCAATAGTAACGAAGAAAAGTTGAAAACAAATAAAAACAAACAACCACGTAAAAATATTTAAGAAAATTACGGAAAAAAAACCTAACTAGAAAATATGCAAAAATTACTCAAACCAAAAGAATTCAAAGACATATAACTTCTTGATAGAGTTGTATGTAGTAATTTTGGACACTTCACTAATTAGATAAACGTGTATACTTTTACGAAATTTATAACAAACCATGTAATGTTAACGCAAAAGCGTTAGTAACACATAAAAATAAACTATTGCGTGCAGGCTCTAGAATAAATTAGAATAATTTCTATATAAATCAATGTAGATTACTGTAATTTAATTTTACACTCTTTTATACAGATTTAAAAACATATCTAAATATACTTCTAACATTTACTTTTTTTCTTTGGATTTATAAAGCATACCTCTTAATAGTTTTTAAGTAAAAATTTACTTCCGAAAATTTGACCCGCATTATTTTAAATTTAAGTTCTGTTTAATTAAAGTAATTAGATTTTTTTTCAATTCTTAGTGACGTGAACATGGATTCTGAACTTGGAGATATCGACAATGAGTTTCCCGATTATCGATAAAATATAAGGAGGAAATTCTTATAAAGTAACATATTTTATTGAAATACATAAATAGTTTTTAAATTTTAAAAGAAAACTTCGTGTTTTGATTTGAGAAAAATATACTCGTACTGATGAACAGAAAAAAATTTAAAGTTAATTATAGTATTATTTGTTCAGACTTACTTTAATTAAGTGTAACGAAAAATTTATTGGGATATACGCATTTTAACTTTTCTTCGTCACTAAAAGTTAATACCTTTAACTTGTTAATTAGTCGCAATTTCATCTAGAAAATACAGCAAAATTTTTATTTTCGAGGTCATTTTTTAACAGCTTTCTTTGAAAAAGTGTTCATGTAACATAAAGTGTAACATGTAACATAAAGTGTTCATGTAACATTCATGTAAGGGCGCATGTAACATCTTTCTAGAAAAAGTGTTTGATCAATTACTTTTTTACTGTGTATGTTAAACAAACCCTTAATTTTATGGATATATTAATGAAAGATTTACAGTACTGAGGTTGTTTTTCGAAGGCTCTGTCATCTTATGAAATCATGCCTTCTTGCGAATAATATGTTATTTTCATTACTGCTGTGAGAGTGCAACAGTTACTCGTGACTGTTAAGTCAAGTTTAGTTATGTTTATTCTGAAAATGGTGTAAAACGTCGATATTAAAAAAAGTCACAGTTTTGGGGAAATGAAACGCATTTGTAGCCTTAATGTTTTAATATATATACTGTGTATGTTAAACAAATCCTTAATTTTATGGCTATATTGAAGAAAGATTTTCAGTACTGAGGTTATTTTTCGAAGGCTCTGTCATCATATGAAATCATGGCTTCTTGCGAATAATATGCTATTTTCATTACTGCTGTGAGAGTGCAACAGTTACTCGTGACTGTTAGGTCAAGTTTAGTTATGTTTATTTTGAAAATGGTGTAAAACGTCGATATTAAAAGAAGTCACAGTTTTGGGGAAATGAAACGCATTTGTAGCCTTAATGTTTTAATATATATACTGTGTATGTTAAACAAATCCTTAATTTTATGGCTATATTGAAAAAAGATTTTCAGTACTGAGGTTATTTTTCCAAGGCTCTTTCATCATATGAAATCATGCCTTCTTGTGAATAATATGCTATTTTCATTACTGCTGTGAGAGTGCAACAGTTACTCGTGACTGTTAGGTCAAGTTTAGTTATGTTTATTCTGAAAATGGTGTAAAACGTCGATATGGAAAAAAAAGTCGCAGTTTTGGGGAAATGAAACGTATTTGCAGCCTTAATGTTTTACTATATTAAAACTTACTTCAGTGCTGCATTACTTGGGTTCTTAAAAATTTGCAAAAACATAAAATAACGCAGTTATTTTGATAATTTTCATCTAGGTGGAAAAAATTTTTTCCTTATTGTCAATTTTTAAGAAAATTAAATAACTTTTAAAATATTTAAGTTATTTGTCCGTTCTAAATCGCAGATCATTTTTTATGGCAAGATTATGTATGAAGTAAAAAATTATAGCTTTGAATCAAGCTTAAGATGCTTAAACTGTGGCTTTTTTTGTGTTCTTGGAGAAAGAGTTTCAAAAAACTAAGGTAAACATAATTCTTTTTCTTCTATTTAACGCATATATTGTTTTTCTCTTCTTCTTTATTATTTTTTCAGGAAAGGGCGCATGTAACATTTGTATAATGGCGTTGTTTTATTGATTCTGATTCTCCATCAGCATTATTCACATTCATCAAGTGTAATTTATAATATAATTAGCGTTATGAATTAGCGGTCTCTGGTCTGTCAAGCTCGTTTGAGGATCAAGAAATGGAGTTGCATGGGTAATTAGTAACATACTTGGTCCTTAATGCTTAACTATTACTATTTACTTCCAGCTTATCTCATTTGATTTATGAAAGTGGTGTCATCTATGCACAAACATAAGCATTAACATAGAGTGTATTCAGCTCTGAACTAAAAAGGCAAAAATACAGTATTTATGTGTTTTAAAATTTGAAAATTTATTTGGGTTTTGTGTTTCTGATCTGATGAATTCAAATTTAGTTTTATATTCATGTTTCATTACAAATTTTGTACTTTGCATCATAAAAAGTTCTCTGTCAAATATATTTGAAACCTTTTTCTTATTTCCTCTGTACTTTTCCTGCTATTTTAATAATTTTTAGCATTTTAATCGTTTCTTTTCTTTCAAAATCCTTCAAGTAAAAAATTTTGTGCCACTAAACTTTTACCGTTAAGTGAATACACTGCCTGCTGCCGGTTATGTTACTGTAATTTTGGAATAAAAATTCTGACAGTGAGTATCTAAAAGGGCAAAATTACCCAATTTACAATAATCAATTGACTTGTAAACTGGGTTTCGGATTTGTTTGGTTATTAAAATGGCACTGGAGGTACATTAATGAGCTATTGGAGACGGTCTTCCTGGTTAAATTCCGATAAAATGAATTGACACTTTAAGTGCAGCATCCGTGAAATCCAATTTACCGAAAAATCTATTTTTACCGTTACATTTTATACAGTAATATTGGTTTATTTTTAGTGGTTCTGTGTACAGTAAATGTCACTCCATATAAAAACTTCGGTGTCTCACATTTTTGTTCCATAAAGCTTTACCGAAAAAATCACTGCCATCCTGAATATCGGTACTTCTTACCGGAATTTGTTCCGGAACGAGTATCCTATACAAATAGAAATTTTATTATATTAAATACTAGTACTCATCTTTCATGATGATCTGAAAACTATAGTAACACAGGCGAACACTACGCTGCCACAATTTATATCGGAGAGCCAATAGTGGTTGTAATCAAATCCCCGTACCATGCTTCACAACGGCCTAGCGGCAACATCTCTGAAGTTAAGAATGGAACTTGAAGCACTTGGAAATGCCATTAGCCAATCAAATATAACAAATGTCAATTTAAAAAATATATATATATTCGAGCTTAAACATGTGTAGAAAACAAAACAAAGGATGTCGTATGAAAACAGAGGTAGTTTTAAAATTGCAGCAGGCTTCCGAAATGGGAGCTTTGGTGACTAATGACAGAAACCATGAAAATAATATTTTTCCTAACTCTTTCACTCCTAAGAGAATTATTTAAATTATATTTTTTTAACGTTTGATATTAAGAACACAATCGTGTCAAACATGAATTCAAAAAATAACTAATTCAGAATAAAAACATCAAAATAAAAACAACAAAATAAAAACATCAAAATAAGAACATCAAAATAAAAACATCAGAATAAAAACATCAAAATAAAAACATCAAAATAAAAACATCAAAATAAAAACATCAAAATAAAAACAAAAACAAAATTTTGTATTCCATGAACATATATATTCAATTTCTAACTTCATATGTGATCTACGTGTGAACATTTTTATGTGAGTTCAATAAGCATTTCATTCTATTTTTTTTAGCAAAATCTGCACAAATAGTTAATAACTACATTCTATTCATAAAATAAATTCATTTATACTTAAAAAAAATCACGTTTTTTTTTCATTCAATATTTTAAAAGCACGATGCTCTCGTCGTATCTAAATCTACTTCTGAAATATTACAAACATTTTCCTTGAAAACAAAAAAAAAATGTCCAACTGTACCTTACAGATTTCCAAAATACCTACGAGAAGATTTAGCATTAAAAATTTTAAATCACTAAATATGGACAATAATCCCATTATATTTAGTTTCAGTGTCAAGGGAAGAAAAAAAGAGTATTAGATTACATTTTCACGTTAAATATTCCATTCTGGAAAAGTAAATAAAAAAGGTAATTATCAACTGGTGTAACTATTTTTAATTAACTTTCGGCAGTATGAAAAATGACTCACTTTCAAATATTTTTGACAATAATAGAGAGTATTATGTTCAAGATATTAAGTATTATGTTTAAATAAGGCAATGAAGTATTGCCAGAAATTTGTCATTGCATATTTTTTCCGTAATAATTTCAAAACTTTTTTTTAATTTCCAATGGCAAGGCAAAAAGGTACAAATAGAAAGATGAAATAAATAACGAATACAAATATACGTAGGATAACAAAGAAAGAAGACCGAAGTCATTGCCTTAAAAGTTCTCTTGCTTCCCAATATCTTGAGGACTCAGGGTGTCCATGAAGGGTCCCACATAGAGGCAGGTGGTCCCTGCCCAATTTCTTTCCAGATTTACAAAGTGGACAAAAAGGCGTGGTGGAAAGGCCTATGCGGTATAAGTGAGCAGAAAGACAATCGTGGCCTGTATATAAGCGGAAGGCCGCAACTGCATCACGTCTTGGTTTGTCGGGAATTAAAGAAGAGCTTACATTCCTCCAACTTTTCAAAGCTGTGCGAGTCTGAAGGTCTCGCAATGAGTTGGTTTTACATGAATTTTTAAGGAACAATTTGATTTTCCAAAAGGAAGTTACCGTATTTGGTTGTTGTAGCAAATTGACACCTTTTTTGGCAAGTAAATATGCCTACTCATTGCCCAAACATCACAATGGGCTATAATTTGAAAACTTTATAAATAATTTTCATTTCTACAAAAAAAGTACTAAAATTTTCTTCATAGTTTATATTAGGCAGTACGTTAATAAAATTTCAACTAAACAGCAAACTTTAGGCAGAAAAAAGAATAGTATTTGTTCCTATGACTTTAACTAGGGAAATCGAGTTCTAGCCTAAGCCTATGGAAGACATGACTCCTGTCAACCACACCACTGTCACTTTTTTACTTTTTTACAAGACGACAATTGGTGTAGGACCATTTATGAATAATACACGAAATAATACACAAATGCGAAATATAAATGCTGAAAATTAGAAAATTTTTTTGATATACTGCACCTTATTTTCTTGCATCAAGAAAAGATAATAATTTCTACTATTATTTATAATAGGTTTAATAATTAATTTCGGAAATCAGTTGCAACATTATTAGTCACGATGTAATACATTTTTCCCGATCAAGCGTCTTCAACTTCCTTTTTTATTAACTTATTAATATCTTCACATTATTATTCTCTTCATGATCTTACTTTTCTTAACATTGTTCAGTTTATTTTAATAAGACATAGTTTATTGATAATGTAATATAATGATAATGATTATTTCCTTTAATGAGAATGAAACATAAAACCTTTAAATAATTTTCTTAGCAACAAAATAATACAAACGCTATCCTTATTATTTGCATCAGTTTTTTTAACAACTTTAAAAAATTTATGAACGTTTTTATCATTATCTTTCTAGATAAAACAATTAGATGCATATATTTATCTTTATATATCAACCAAAGAAATATTTTATTCATAATTGCAAAAAATATTACCTGATTAAATTTGAGATATTCTGAATGTTTGTGAAAAAACTGTGATTTGTTTTTAAGGGAAACAAAACTAATCAATGCCATTAATGGCTTACTTCATAAAGCAGATATTTTGAAGTATTGTTGTTTTTTTGTTTCTTTTTTTTTATCGAAAAACGTAGAAAGTTGGTAAATCTTTTAATAGACATGAAATGCTTATTTTTTTCTATAAACTTGTAATTTCCCATGAGGAAACTTTAGTTCGCCTTACATCATTAGTTTTCTACATCATTTTACATAAGAAGAAAATCTACTTTTTTTTTCTTCGCTCAGGAATACATAGATTGTAAAAGATGCGTCAATACATTGTAAGAAATATATTATTGGAAACCAAAGTAAATCTCATTAATATACTCGCGCTCATACTTTATTATCGATATGCCAAAGTAAGATTTTTATTTCATTACAAGATCATTACGCCCACTTTTTTTTTTACACAAAAATGTCCTATTTTCTATTATTGCTCATAAATGGCAAGATATATAATTCTCAATTTTCTTCTAATTTTATACATATATATATATATATATATATATATATATATATATAAGTAGGGGAAAATTGAGCGTTCAACCCCACTTTTTTTACTATGGGATGAGCGTTCAACCCCACTTTGGGTCGATGTCCTCTTTTACTCTAGTTCTATGGGATGAGCGTTCAACCCCACTTCGGATCGATGACCTCTTTTACTATAGTTCTATGGGATGAGAGCTACACCCCACTTCGGATCGATGACCTCTTGTCTACGAGATCCCCTCTTTAGATAAAGTTTCATCAAAAGGAAGATTTTTATTATCTCTTCTTTGGAAAGTGGAAGAATTATTTTTATTTTCGGGACATAGAAATTTTTCGCAAACTAGTATATTTTATTATGCTTTCAATATTTAAATTAATTTGTGAATTATTATTTTCTCAATTAAGCATTATAATTTCAATGATTTAATTTTAAAAATGAGCCTTCAAAGATTACATTTTTATTAATTTTATACTATATAACTAAAAATTCTAAACTAATTAAATAGTTTCATGATCAGAATGTTTATATTTAATTAGTTTTCTTCAGTGAGTTCGCTAATGTGAAGAGGAACGTTTTTTTTCCCCAAGGACTTAGAAATTTTTCGCAAGCCAGTATATTTTTCCTATGTTTTTATTATTCAAATTAATGTGGGAATTATTATTTTCTCATTAAAGCATTATAAAAACATTAATTTAATTTCTAAATGAACCATTCCTTAGAGATTAAATTTTTACCAATTTTAAATGATATGTCTAATAATTCTAAACTGATGAAATAGTTTATTAGTCAGAATGCTTGTATTTAATTAGTCGAGATATAGTAAATATGTAATAATCATTCTAAGAGTTCTAAGTATATGTAATAATCATTCTAAGAGAATATGTAATAATCATTCTATATATAATCAGTTGAAGAAAATGGTTTAAGAGTTCGAAAAAACTTGATGAATTTGTCTACTCATTATCAGTTATAAAGTGTAATTATTATTCATTAATATTTTAATGAAAACTAATTAAGTCACTAAAACTCGTAATTCATATTTTAATGAAAATCCGTTAAAACTCGTTTGATTAAGGCAGTTCTTGGAAATGTCGATGAAATACTAGCGTCTTTATCATTAACCTAAGAAAATTAAGTAAACTCATATCGTCACTCTGAAACTGAAGTTTTCGATAACTATGTCTTGTTTTTAATCATCTGCGTTCCAAAACACTTCAGATTGGTTGTTAATTTGAAGTTAGAAAAATATTCAAAATGTTTGTACTTTGAAAATTTCCAATGTTATTGGTACTTGGAAAATTTCTGAAGTTCTTCGTACTTTGCATAACTTTCAAATTGTTTTGAGTTAGAAAAATTTAAAATTTTTTTGTACTTAGAAATACCCTGAAGCTGTGTGAACATATAAAATTATTTTAGTTGATTAATACGGTACCCTGGTAGTTATAAATTTTCATTAAGCTTGATGGGAATTTGAAAAACTTTAAATTCGGATGTATTGTTGGTAGAAAATTTCCGAAGTTGGTTGTGCTTTGAATTATTTTTAAATTGTTTTAACTCCAAAATATTTTCGAAATTTTTGTCCTTAGAAATATTTTGTAGTTTTGTAAACATGTAAATTTTTGAAGCTGGAAAAAATGCATTTAAAAAGTAGCAAAAGTTTACATTTTAAGTAATTTTCAACTTGCTCCGGCTTAGAAAAATTTTACAATTATATGTAATTGAAAAAATTCTGAAGCTCTTTGAACATAGAAAAGTATTTTAGTAGAAAAGAAACGCGTTTATTTAAAATCACAGAAGTTTAGTCACGGAAAAAATTCGAAACTGTTTCGGATTTTGTAAAATCTTCTAATAATCTGCAGTTTTCTTCAGTGAGTTGATCGCTAATGTGATGAGGAACGTTTTTTTTTCCTCAGGAAATTTTTCGCAAGCTAGTATACTTTTCCTATGTTTTTATTATTTAAATTAATGTGTGAATTATTATTTTCTCATTAAAGCATTATAAAAACATTAATTTAATTTCTAAATGAACCATTCCTTAGAGATTAAATTTTTACCAATTTTAAATGATATGTCTAATAATTCTAAACTGATGAAATAGTTTATTAGTCAGAATGTTTGTATTTAATTAGCTGAGATAGTATATATGTAATAATCATTCTAAGAGATAACTATACATATTCAGTTGAATAAAATGGTTTATGTTTTCATTACTTAAATTAATGTTCGAATTATTATTTTCCCATTGAAGCATTATAATAACATTAGTTTAATTTCTAACTGAACCCTTCTTTAGAGATTACATTTTTACCAATTTTAAATGATATGTCTAATAATTCTAAACTGATGAAATAGTTTATTAGTCAGAATGTTTGTATTTAATTAGCTGAGATATATGTAATAATCATTCTAAGAGATAACTATACATATTCAGTTGAATAAAATGGTTTATGTTTTCATTACTTAAATTAATGTTCGAATTATTATTTTCCCATTGAAGCATTATAATAACATTAGTTTAATTTCTAACTGAACCCTTCTTTAGAGATTACATTTTTACCAATTTAAAATGATATGCCTACTAATTCTAAACTGATGAAATAGTTTATTAGTCAGAATGTTTGTATTTAATTAGTCGAGATATAGTAAATATGTAATAATCATTCTAAGAGATAACTATATATAATCAGTTGAAGAAAATGGTTTATGAGTTCGAAAGAACTTGATGAATTTGTCTACTCATTATCAGTTATATAGTGTAATTATTATTCATTAATATTTTAATGAAAACTCGTTAATTAAGTCACTAAAACTCGTAATTCATATTTTAATGAAAATCGGATAAGAGTTTGGTGTTAAAAAATGTTAGATTTGATTCGACTTTTCAAATAATTTGCACTTTTAAAAAATTCCGAAGTTGTTGGAACTAGAAAATTATTTTAGTTGGAAAAAACAAGTATACAAGAAGTAACAGAATATATTTTTTTTCCAAATTGTTTTGACTTTGAAGTTTTTTAAAATTATTTATACTTTGAAATTATTTTGAATCGGATCGTGTTAGAAATATTCTGGAGTTACATGTACATAAAATTGTTTTTAGTTTGCAAAAATGGCTATATATCTAGCAGCAGGTGTTTGGTCGTGGAAAAGTTTTTGTAATTTGGAAAATTTTCAATTTCTTGGTTTTAAAAAAATTCTGAAGTTGTTGGTATTTCTAAATTTCTGAAGTTTTTTAAGAACAGGTATATTAAGAATCGCAGATGTTGTAAGTAATACTGTCGTACTGTTTGTAAAAACTCTTTGTACTTTGAAGAATTCTGATGTTGTTGGAACTTAGAAAATTTCTCAAGTTGTTTGCTCCTTAAAAAATTTTAAAATTGTCTTGACTTTGAAAAATTTTAAAATTGTTCGTACTTTGAAAAATTTTTACATTTTTCGTACTTCGAAAAGTTTCGATGGGAAATTCTGATTTCTTGAAAATTCTGAATTCTTCTTGTTTTGTACTTAGAATTGTTTTTGAATTCTTTGAACATAGAAAACTATTTTAGTTGGGAAAAATGGGTCTATAAGAAGTTGCAGTATATTTAAAATTGTTTAGACTTCGAAAAATTTTCAAATTATTTATACTCTGAAAAATTCTTACTCTGCAGGTTTTAGAAATATTCTGAAATTGTTTGAACCTAGAAACCTTTTTTTAGTTTTTTTTTTAAAAAAAAACCCAGATAAATAAAGAGTCGCAAAAGTTTGAAGTCTGAAAAATTTTCAACTTGCTTAGATTTTGAAAAAATATTCAAATAGTTTATACTAAGGAAGATTTCTAAAGATGAGTGAAGTCTATAAAACGTTTCAAATTTTTGTACTTAAAAATATTCGTAAGTTGTTTAAATGTAGAGTTTTCTTTTCCTTTAAGTTGGAAAAAAAACGGATTTATAAGGAGTAGCAGGTGTTTGGACGAGGAAAAATTTTTGAACTGTTTCGACTTTTAAAAGTTGTCAAATATTTCGTGCTTTGATAAATTCTGAAACTTTTGATTTTAGAAAAACTCTGAAGATGTTTAGAATCAGGAAAATTCTGAAGTTCTGAAAAAACGGATAAATAAGGAGTCGCAGAAGTTTGAAGTTAGAAAAAGTTTAAACTTTTAATACTTTGAAAATTCTGATGTTTTAGGTATTTAGAAAATTCTGAAGTTGTTTGTACTTTGAAAAACTTTTCTTTTTTTTTGTACCTAGAAATATTCTGAGGATATGTGAATTTGAAAATTTCTGAAGTTGGCAAAAAGAAAATGTATATAAGGAGTTGCAGAATTTTAAAATTAAAAACTTTTTTTAACGTGTTTCAACTTTGATAAATTTTCTAATTCTTTGTACTTTGAACAATTCTTAATCTGTTGGTTTTAGAAAAGTTCTGATGTTGTTTGAACACAGAAAATTTTCTGAATGTGAAAAAAACTGCTGTATAACGTATAGCAGAAGTTTGTTCTTTGAAAAATTTTCTAATGTTTTGTAATGAGAAAAACTCGGATATGTTCATTACTTAGAAAAATTCAGAAAATGTTTTACCTTTGAATAATTTTCAAATTCTTTTGGCTTTGAAAAATTTTCAAGTCGCTTGTATTTTGTTTAAACATAGAAATTTATCTATGTCGGAAAAAGCAGCTTTATTACGCCTAGCAGAAGTTTGGTCTCGGAAAAGTTTCAATATGTTTCAGCTTAGAACATTTTTCAAATTACTTGCACTTGTTGGTTCTAAAGTTGTTGGTACTTGAAAATTTTTTTAAATTGTTTTAAGTTAAAACATTTAAAAAATTTCGCTACCTAAAATTATAATGAAGTTGTTTGCACTTTGAATAATTTTAAATTGCCTTGACTTCGAAAAACTTTAAAATATTTTTTCTCCGAAATATTCCAAAATTGTTTGAATATAACACAATTTTTGAAGTTGGAAAAAATGGGTATATAGCGAGTCAAGATGTTCGGTCTAGGAAAATTTTTCAAATTGCTTCGATTTTTGAAAATTTTTTTGAATTGTACGTACTTTGAGAAATTATGAAACTCATGGTATTTTGAAAAATTCTAAAGTTATTTGTACCTAGAAATTTTTTTAATTTGTTTTGATTTAATTTTTTGGTGATACTTTTAATGTTTTTGGTTCTTTTAAAAATTCTGAAGCAGTTTGTACTTTGAATAATTTTAAAGAGCTTTAAGATTTACAGAACTTTCAGACTGTCAGTACTTAGAATTATATCTTAAGTTGTGTGAACTTAGAAAAATATTTCGAACTATTTGGACTTTAAAATATTATGATATTCTTTGAACGTAGAAAACCTTTTAAGTTGGAAAAAATGGCTATATGCTGAGAGTAATCAGTAATACCTAACGAGTGGGGTTGAACTCTGATCCCTGCTAGGGAAGCGGATTGTAGCTCTTGAGTCATTTTCAAACTGTTTTGACTTTAAAAACGCTTTCGAACCATTTGTATTTAGAAATATTTTGCAAATGTTGATACACAGAAATTTATTGAAGTCGGAAAAAACAGTTATATAACGAGTAGCAGAAGTTTGGTCTTGAAATGACACTGAATAATTTTCAAATTAGCATATAAGAAGTCGCAGAAATATTTTCAAATTATTTTGTCATCAAAAAAATTTTCAAAGTGTTAGTACTTGAAAAAAAAAATTTCTGATGTTATTGGAACTTTGAAAATTTCTAAAGTTGTTTGTACTTTGAATAATTACAAATTATTTAGACTTTCGTAAACTTTCAAAACTTTTGTTCTTAGAAATAATCTGAAATCGTTTGACCTTACACAATTTTTGAAGTTGGAAAAATTAGCAGATAACGACTCATACTTGCTTAGGTCTAGGAAAATGTTTCAAATTGTTTCGATTTTAGAACAATTTTCGTAACTTATGTACTTTGAAAAAGTATGAAGCTGATGGTAGTTTGAAACATTCTGAAGCTGTTTCCATTTTTAATGCTGTTTCCATTGTTTTGATTAAAAAAAGTTTCAGAATGTTTCAAACTACCATCAGCTTCATACTTTTTCAAAGTACATAAGTTACGAAAATTGTTCTAAAATCGAAACAATTTGAAACATTTTCCTAGACCTAAGCAAGTATGAGTCGTTATCTGCTAATTTTTCCAACTTCAAAAATTGTGTAAGGTCAAACGATTTCAGATTATTTCTAAGAACAAAAGTTTTGAAAGTTTACGAAAGTCTAAATAATTTGTAATTATTCAAAGTACAAACAACTTTAGAAATTTTCAAAGTTCCAATAACATCAGAAATTTTTTTTTTCAAGTACTAACACTTTGAAAATTTTTTTGATGACAAAATAATTTGAAAATATTTCTGCGACTTCTTATATGCTAATTTGAAAATTATTCAGTGTCATTTCAAGACCAAACTTCTGCTACTCGTTATATAACTGTTTTTTCCGACTTCAATAAATTTCTGTGTATCAACATTTGCAAAATATTTCTAAATACAAATGGTTCGAAAGCGTTTTTAAAGTCAAAACAGTTTGAAAATGACTCAAGAGCTACAATCCGCTTCCCTAGCAGGGATCAGAGTTCAACCCCACTCGTTAGGTATTACTGATTACTCTCAGCATATAGCCATTTTTTCCAACTTAAAAGGTTTTCTACGTTCAAAGAATATCATAATATTTTAAAGTCCAAATAGTTCGAAATATTTTTCTAAGTTCACACAACTTAAGATATAATTCTAAGTACTGACAGTCTGAAAGTTCTGTAAATCTTAAAGCTCTTTAAAATTATTCAAAGTACAAACTGCTTCAGAATTTTTAAAAGTACCAAAAACATTAAAAGTATCACCAAAAAATTAAATCAAAACAAATTAAAAAAATTTCTAGGTACAAATAACTTTAGAATTTTTCAAAATACCATGAGTTTCATAATTTCTCAAAGTACGTACAATTCAAAAAAATTTTCAAAAATCGAAGCAATTTGAAAAATTTTCCTAGACCGAACATCTTGACTCGCTATATACCCATTTTTTCCAACTTCAAAAATTGTGTTATATTCAAACAATTTTGGAATATTTCGGAGAAAAAATATTTTAAAGTTTTTCGAAGTCAAGGCAATTTAAAATTATTCAAAGTGCAAACAACTTCATTATAATTTTAGGTAGCGAAATTTTTTAAATGTTTTAACTTAAAACAATTTAAAAAAATTTTCAAGTACCAACAACTTTAGAACCAACAAGTGCAAGTAATTTGAAAAATGTTCTAAGCTGAAACATATTGAAACTTTTCCGAGACCAAACTTCTGCTAGGCGTAATAAAGCTGCTTTTTCCGACATAGATAAATTTCTATGTTTAAACAAAATACAAGCGACTTGAAAATTTTTCAAAGCCAAAAGAATTTGAAAATTATTCAAAGGTAAAACATTTTCTGAATTTTTCTAAGTAATGAACATATCCGAGTTTTTCTCATTACAAAACATTAGAAAATTTTTCAAAGAACAAACTTCTGCTATACGTTATACAGCAGTTTTTTTCACATTCAGAAAATTTTCTGTGTTCAAACAACATCAGAACTTTTCTAAAACCAACAGATTAAGAATTGTTCAAAGTACAAAGAATTAGAAAATTTATCAAAGTTGAAACACGTTAAAAAAAGTTTTTAATTTTAAAATTCTGCAACTCCTTATATACATTTTCTTTTTGCCAACTTCAGAAATTTTCAAATTCACATATCCTCAGAATATTTCTAGGTACAAAAAAAAAGAAAAGTTTTTCAAAGTACAAACAACTTCAGAATTTTCTAAATACCTAAAACATCAGAATTTTCAAAGTATTAAAAGTTTAAACTTTTTCTAACTTCAAACTTCTGCGACTCCTTATTTATCCGTTTTTTCAGAACTTCAGAATTTTCCTGATTCTAAACATCTTCAGAGTTTTTCTAAAATCAAAAGTTTCAGAATTTATCAAAGCACGAAATATTTGACAACTTTTAAAAGTCGAAACAGTTCAAAAATTTTTCCTCGTCCAAACACCTGCTACTCCTTATAAATCCGTTTTTTTTCCAACTTAAAGGAAAAGAAAACTCTACATTTAAACAACTTACGAATATTTTTAAGTACAAAAATTTGAAACGTTTTATAGACTTCACTCATCTTTAGAAATCTTCCTTAGTATAAACTATTTGAATATTTTTTCAAAATCTAAGCAAGTTGAAAATTTTTCAGACTTCAAACTTTTGCGACTCTTTATTTATCTGGGTTTTTTTTTAAAAAAAAAACTAAAAAAAGGTTTCTAGGTTCAAACAATTTCAGAATATTTCTAAAACCTGCAGAGTAAGAATTTTTCAGAGTATAAATAATTTGAAAATTTTTCGAAGTCTAAACAATTTTAAATATACTGCAACTTCTTATAGACCCATTTTTCCCAACTAAAATAGTTTTCTATGTTCAAAGAATTCAAAAACAATTCTAAGTACAAAACAAGAAGAATTCAGAATTTTCAAGAAATCAGAATTTCCCATCGAAACTTTTCGAAGTACGAAAAATGTAAAAATTTTTCAAAGTACGAACAATTTTAAAATTTTTCAAAGTCAAGACAATTTTAAAATTTTTTAAGGAGCAAACAACTTGAGAAATTTTCTAAGTTCCAACAACATCAGAATTCTTCAAAGTACAAAGAGTTTTTACAAACAGTACGACAGTATTACTTACAACATCTGCGATTCTTAATATACCTGTTCTTAAAAAACTTCAGAAATTTAGAAATACCAACAACTTCAGAATTTTTTTAAAACCAAGAAATTGAAAATTTTCCAAATTACAAAAACTTTTCCACGACCAAACACCTGCTGCTAGATATATAGCCATTTTTGCAAACTAAAAACAATTTTATGTACATGTAACTCCAGAATATTTCTAACACGATCCGATTCAAAATAATTTCAAAGTATAAATAATTTTAAAAAACTTCAAAGTCAAAACAATTTGGAAAAAAAATATATTCTGTTACTTCTTGTATACTTGTTTTTTCCAACTAAAATAATTTTCTAGTTCCAACAACTTCGGAATTTTTTAAAAGTGCAAATTATTTGAAAAGTCGAATCAAATCTAACATTTTTTAACACCAAACTCTTATCCGATTTTCATTAAAATATGAATTACGAGTTTTAGTGACTTAATTAACGAGTTTTCATTAAAATATTAATGAATAATAATTACACTATATAACTGATAATGAGTAGACAAATTCATCAAGTTCTTTCGAACTCATAAACCATTTTCTTCAACTGATTATATATAGTTATCTCTTAGAATGATTATTACATATTTACTATATCTCGACTAATTAAATACAAACATTCTGACTAATAAACTATTTCATCAGTTTAGAATTAGTAGGCATATCATTTTAAATTGGTAAAAATGTAATCTCTAAAGAAGGGTTCAGTTAGAAATTAAACTAATGTTATTATAATGCTTCAATGGGAAAATAATAATTCGAACATTAATTTAAGTAATGAAAACATAAACCATTTTATTCAACTGAATATGTATAGTTATCTCTTAGAATGATTATTACATATATCTCAGCTAATTAAATACAAACATTCTGACTAATAAACTATTTCATCAGTTTAGAATTATTAGACATATCATTTAAAATTGGTAAAAATGTAATCTCTAAAGAAGGGTTCAGTTAGAAATTAAACTAATGTTATTATAATGCTTCAATGGGAAAATAATAATTCGAACATTAATTTAAGTAATGAAAACATAAACCATTTTATTCAACTGAATATGTATAGTTATCTCTTAGAATGATTATTACATATATACTATCTCAGCTAATTAAATACAAACATTCTGACTAATAAACTATTTCATCAGTTTAGAATTATTAGACATATCATTTAAAATTGGTAAAAATTTAATCTCTAAGGAATGGTTCATTTAGAAATTAAATTAATGTTTTTATAATGCTTTAATGAGAAAATAATAATTCACACATTAATTTAAATAATAAAAACATAGGAAAAGTATACTAGCTTGCGAAAAATTTCCTGAGGAAAAAAAAACGTTCCTCATCACATTAGCGATCAACTCACTGAAGAAAACTGCAGATTATTAGAAGATTTTACAAAATCCGAAACAGTTTCGAATTTTTTCCGTGACTAAACTTCTGTGATTTTAAATAAACGCGTTTCTTTTCTACTAAAATACTTTTCTATGTTCAAAGAGCTTCAGAATTTTTTCAATTACATATAATTGTAAAATTTTTCTAAGCCGGAGCAAGTTGAAAATTACTTAAAATGTAAACTTTTGCTACTTTTTAAATGCATTTTTTCCAGCTTCAAAAATTTACATGTTTACAAAACTACAAAATATTTCTAAGGACAAAAATTTCGAAAATATTTTGGAGTTAAAACAATTTAAAAATAATTCAAAGCACAACCAACTTCGGAAATTTTCTACCAACAATACATCCGAATTTAAAGTTTTTCAAATTCCCATCAAGCTTAATGAAAATTTATAACTACCAGGGTACCGTATTAATCAACTAAAATAATTTTATATGTTCACACAGCTTCAGGGTATTTCTAAGTACAAAAAAATTTTAAATTTTTCTAACTCAAAACAATTTGAAAGTTATGCAAAGTACGAAGAACTTCAGAAATTTTCCAAGTACCAATAACATTGGAAATTTTCAAAGTACAAACATTTTGAATATTTTTCTAACTTCAAATTAACAACCAATCTGAAGTGTTTTGGAACGCAGATGATTAAAAACAAGACATAGTTATCGAAAACTTCAGTTTCAGAGTGACGATATGAGTTTACTTAATTTTCTTAGGTTAATGATAAAGACGCTAGTATTTCATCGACATTTCCAAGAACTGCCTTAATCAAACGAGTTTTAACGGATTTTCATTAAAATATGAATTACGAGTTTTAGTGACTTAATTAGTTTTCATTAAAATATTAATGAATAATAATTACACTTTATAACTGATAATGAGTAGACAAATTCATCAAGTTTTTTCGAACTCTTAAACCATTTTCTTCAACTGATTATATATAGAATGATTATTACATATTCTCTTAGAATGATTATTACATATACTTAGAACTCTTAGAATGATTATTACATATTTACTATATCTCGACTAATTAAATACAAGCATTCTGACTAATAAACTATTTCATCAGTTTAGAATTATTAGACATATCATTTAAAATTGGTAAAAATTTAATCTCTAAGGAATGGTTCATTTAGAAATTAAATTAATGTTTTTATAATGCTTTAATGAGAAAATAATAATTCCCACATTAATTTGAATAATAAAAACATAGGAAAAATATACTGGCTTGCGAAAAATTTCTAAGTCCTTGGGGAAAAAAAACGTTCCTCTTCACATTAGCGAACTCACTGAAGAAAACTAATTAAATATAAACATTCTGATCATGAAACTATTTAATTAGTTTAGAATTTTTAGTTATATAGTATAAAATTAATAAAAATGTAATCTTTGAAGGCTCATTTTTAAAATTAAATCATTGAAATTATAATGCTTAATTGAGAAAATAATAATTCACAAATTAATTTAAATATTGAAAGCATAATAAAATATACTAGTTTGCGAAAAATTTCTATGTCCCGAAAATAAAAATAATTCTTCCACTTTCCAAAGAAGAGATAATAAAAATCTTCCTTTTGATGAAACTTTATCTAAAGAGGGGATCTCGTAGACAAGAGGTCATCGATCCGAAGTGGGGTGTAGCTCTCATCCCATAGAAAATGTTTCATCCCTCTAGGAAAATGTTTCAAATTGTTTCGATTTTAGAACAATTTTCGTAACTTATGTACTTTGAAAAAGTATGAAGCTGATGGTAGTTTGAAACATTCTGAAACTTTTTTTAATCAAAACAATGGAAACAGCATTAAAAATGGAAACAGCTTCAGAATGTTTCAAACTACCATCAGCTTCATACTTTTTCAAAGTACATAAGTTACGAAAATTGTTCTAAAATCGAAACAATTTGAAACATTTTCCTAGACCTAAGCAAGTATGAGTCGTTATCTGCTAATTTTTCCAACTTCAAAAATTGTGTAAGGTCAAACGATTTCAGATTATTTCTAAGAACAAAAGTTTTGAAAGTTTACGAAAGTCTAAATAATTTGTAATTATTCAAAGTACAAACAACTTTAGAAATTTTCAAAGTTCCAATAACATCAGAAATTTTTTTTTTCAAGTACTAACACTTTGAAAATTTTTTTGATGACAAAATAATTTGAAAATATTTCTGCGACTTCTTATATGCTAATTTGAAAATTATTCAGTGTCATTTCAAGACCAAACTTCTGCTACTCGTTATATAACTGTTTTTTCCGACTTCAATAAATTTCTGTGTATCAACATTTGCAAAATATTTCTAAATACAAATGGTTCGAAAGCGTTTTTAAAGTCAAAACAGTTTGAAAATGACTCAAGAGCTACAATCCGCTTCCCTAGCAGGGATCAGAGTTCAACCCCACTCGTTAGGTATTACTGATTACTCTCAGCATATAGCCATTTTTTCCAACTTAAAAGGTTTTCTACGTTCAAAGAATATCATAATATTTTAAAGTCCAAATAGTTCGAAATATTTTTCTAAGTTCACACAACTTAAGATATAATTCTAAGTACTGACAGTCTGAAAGTTCTGTAAATCTTAAAGCTCTTTAAAATTATTCAAAGTACAAACTGCTTCAGAATTTTTAAAAGAACCAAAAACATTAAAAGTATCACCAAAAAATTAAATCAAAACAAATTAAAAAAATTTCTAGGTACAAATAACTTTAGAATTTTTCAAAATACCATGAGTTTCATAATTTCTCAAAGTACGTACAATTCAAAAAAATTTTCAAAAATCGAAGCAATTTGAAAAATTTTCCTAGACCGAACATCTTGACTCGCTATATACCCATTTTTTCCAACTTCAAAAATTGTGTTATATTCAAACAATTTTGGAATATTTCGGAGAAAAAATATTTTAAAGTTTTTCGAAGTCAAGGCAATTTAAAATTATTCAAAGTGCAAACAACTTCATTATAATTTTAGGTAGCGAAATTTTTTAAATGTTTTAACTTAAAACAATTTAAAAAAATTTTCAAGTACCAACAACTTTAGAACCAACAAGTGCAAGTAATTTGAAAAATGTTCTAAGCTGAAACATATTGAAACTTTTCCGAGACCAAACTTCTGCTAGGCGTAATAAAGCTGCTTTTTCCGACATAGATAAATTTCTATGTTTAAACAAAATACAAGCGACTTGAAAATTTTTCAAAGCCAAAAGAATTTGAAAATTATTCAAAGGTAAAACATTTTCTGAATTTTTCTAAGTAATGAACATATCCGAGTTTTTCTCATTACAAAACATTAGAAAATTTTTCAAAGAACAAACTTCTGCTATACGTTATACAGCAGTTTTTTTCACATTCAGAAAATTTTCTGTGTTCAAACAACATCAGAACTTTTCTAAAACCAACAGATTAAGAATTGTTCAAAGTACAAAGAATTAGAAAATTTATCAAAGTTGAAACACGTTAAAAAAAGTTTTTAATTTTAAAATTCTGCAACTCCTTATATACATTTTCTTTTTGCCAACTTCAGAAATTTTCAAATTCACATATCCTCAGAATATTTCTAGGTACAAAAAAAAAGAAAAGTTTTTCAAAGTACAAACAACTTCAGAATTTTCTAAATACCTAAAACATCAGAATTTTCAAAGTATTAAAAGTTTAAACTTTTTCTAACTTCAAACTTCTGCGACTCCTTATTTATCCGTTTTTTCAGAACTTCAGAATTTTCCTGATTCTAAACATCTTCAGAGTTTTTCTAAAATCAAAAGTTTCAGAATTTATCAAAGCACGAAATATTTGACAACTTTTAAAAGTCGAAACAGTTCAAAAATTTTTCCTCGTCCAAACACCTGCTACTCCTTATAAATCCGTTTTTTTTCCAACTTAAAGGAAAAGAAAACTCTACATTTAAACAACTTACGAATATTTTTAAGTACAAAAATTTGAAACGTTTTATAGACTTCACTCATCTTTAGAAATCTTCCTTAGTATAAACTATTTGAATATTTTTTCAAAATCTAAGCAAGTTGAAAATTTTTCAGACTTCAAACTTTTGCGACTCTTTATTTATCTGGGTTTTTTTTTAAAAAAAAAACTAAAAAAAGGTTTCTAGGTTCAAACAATTTCAGAATATTTCTAAAACCTGCAGAGTAAGAATTTTTCAGAGTATAAATAATTTGAAAATTTTTCGAAGTCTAAACAATTTTAAATATACTGCAACTTCTTATAGACCCATTTTTCCCAACTAAAATAGTTTTCTATGTTCAAAGAATTCAAAAACAATTCTAAGTACAAAACAAGAAGAATTCAGAATTTTCAAGAAATCAGAATTTCCCATCGAAACTTTTCGAAGTACGAAAAATGTAAAAATTTTTCAAAGTACGAACAATTTTAAAATTTTTCAAAGTCAAGACAATTTTAAAATTTTTTAAGGAGCAAACAACTTGAGAAATTTTCTAAGTTCCAACAACATCAGAATTCTTCAAAGTACAAAGAGTTTTTACAAACAGTACGACAGTATTACTTACAACATCTGCGATTCTTAATATACCTGTTCTTAAAAAACTTCAGAAATTTAGAAATACCAACAACTTCAGAATTTTTTTAAAACCAAGAAATTGAAAATTTTCCAAATTACAAAAACTTTTCCACGACCAAACACCTGCTGCTAGATATATAGCCATTTTTGCAAACTAAAAACAATTTTATGTACATGTAACTCCAGAATATTTCTAACACGATCCGATTCAAAATAATTTCAAAGTATAAATAATTTTAAAAAACTTCAAAGTCAAAACAATTTGGAAAAAAAATATATTCTGTTACTTCTTGTATACTTGTTTTTTCCAACTAAAATAATTTTCTAGTTCCAACAACTTCGGAATTTTTTAAAAGTGCAAATTATTTGAAAAGTCGAATCAAATCTAACATTTTTTAACACCAAACTCTTATCCGATTTTCATTAAAATATGAATTACGAGTTTTAGTGACTTAATTAACGAGTTTTCATTAAAATATTAATGAATAATAATTACACTATATAACTGATAATGAGTAGACAAATTCATCAAGTTCTTTCGAACTCATAAACCATTTTCTTCAACTGATTATATATAGTTATCTCTTAGAATGATTATTACATATTTACTATATCTCGACTAATTAAATACAAACATTCTGACTAATAAACTATTTCATCAGTTTAGAATTAGTAGGCATATCATTTTAAATTGGTAAAAATGTAATCTCTAAAGAAGGGTTCAGTTAGAAATTAAACTAATGTTATTATAATGCTTCAATGGGAAAATAATAATTCGAACATTAATTTAAGTAATGAAAACATAAACCATTTTATTCAACTGAATATGTATAGTTATCTCTTAGAATGATTATTACATATATACTATCTCAGCTAATTAAATACAAACATTCTGACTAATAAACTATTTCATCAGTTTAGAATTATTAGACATATCATTTAAAATTGGTAAAAATGTAATCTCTAAAGAAGGGTTCAGTTAGAAATTAAACTAATGTTATTATAATGCTTCAATGGGAAAATAATAATTCGAACATTAATTTAAGTAATGAAAACATAAACCATTTTATTCAACTGAATATGTATAGTTATCTCTTAGAATGATTATTACATATATACTATCTCAGCTAATTAAATACAAACATTCTGACTAATAAACTATTTCATCAGTTTAGAATTATTAGACATATCATTTAAAATTGGTAAAAATTTAATCTCTAAGGAATGGTTCATTTAGAAATTAAATTAATGTTTTTATAATGCTTTAATGAGAAAATAATAATTCACACATTAATTTAAATAATAAAAACATAGGAAAAGTATACTAGCTTGCGAAAAATTTCCTGAGGAAAAAAAAACGTTCCTCATCACATTAGCGATCAACTCACTGAAGAAAACTGCAGATTATTAGAAGATTTTACAAAATCCGAAACAGTTTCGAATTTTTTCCGTGACTAAACTTCTGTGATTTTAAATAAACGCGTTTCTTTTCTACTAAAATACTTTTCTATGTTCAAAGAGCTTCAGAATTTTTTCAATTACATATAATTGTAAAATTTTTCTAAGCCGGAGCAAGTTGAAAATTACTTAAAATGTAAACTTTTGCTACTTTTTAAATGCATTTTTTCCAGCTTCAAAAATTTACATGTTTACAAAACTACAAAATATTTCTAAGGACAAAAATTTCGAAAATATTTTGGAGTTAAAACAATTTAAAAATAATTCAAAGCACAACCAACTTCGGAAATTTTCTACCAACAATACATCCGAATTTAAAGTTTTTCAAATTCCCATCAAGCTTAATGAAAATTTATAACTACCAGGGTACCGTATTAATCAACTAAAATAATTTTATATGTTCACACAGCTTCAGGGTATTTCTAAGTACAAAAAAATTTTAAATTTTTCTAACTCAAAACAATTTGAAAGTTATGCAAAGTACGAAGAACTTCAGAAATTTTCCAAGTACCAATAACATTGGAAATTTTCAAAGTACAAACATTTTGAATATTTTTCTAACTTCAAATTAACAACCAATCTGAAGTGTTTTGGAACGCAGATGATTAAAAACAAGACATAGTTATCGAAAACTTCAGTTTCAGAGTGACGATATGAGTTTACTTAATTTTCTTAGGTTAATGATAAAGACGCTAGTATTTCATCGACATTTCCAAGAACTGCCTTAATCAAACGAGTTTTAACGGATTTTCATTAAAATATGAATTACGAGTTTTAGTGACTTAATTAGTTTTCATTAAAATATTAATGAATAATAATTACACTTTATAACTGATAATGAGTAGACAAATTCA
Organism: Parasteatoda tepidariorum; assembly: GCF_982258835.1. Classification (NCBI taxonomy): domain Eukaryota; kingdom Metazoa; phylum Arthropoda; class Arachnida; order Araneae; family Theridiidae; genus Parasteatoda; species Parasteatoda tepidariorum. Next base: position 40,887,677 of record NC_141766.1, read on the forward strand.
TCAAGTTTTTTCGAACTCTTAAACCATTTTCTTCAACTGATTATATATAGAATGATTATTACATATTCTCTTAGAATGATTATTACATATACTTAGAACTCTTAGAATGATTATTACATATTTACTATATCTCGACTAATTAAATACAAGCATTCTGACTAATAAACTATTTCATCAGTTTAGAATTATTAGACATATCATTTAAAATTGGTAAAAATTTAATCTCTAAGGAATGGTTCATTTAGAAATTAAATTAATGTTTTTATAATGCTTTAATGAGAAAATAATAATTCCCACATTAATTTGAATAATAAAAACATAGGAAAAATATACTGGCTTGCGAAAAATTTCTAAGTCCTTGGGGAAAAAAAACGTTCCTCTTCACATTAGCGAACTCACTGAAGAAAACTAATTAAATATAAACATTCTGATCATGAAACTATTTAATTAGTTTAGAATTTTTAGTTATATAGTATAAAATTAATAAAAATGTAATCTTTGAAGGCTCATTTTTAAAATTAAATCATTGAAATTATAATGCTTAATTGAGAAAATAATAATTCACAAATTAATTTAAATATTGAAAGCATAATAAAATATACTAGTTTGCGAAAAATTTCTATGTCCCGAAAATAAAAATAATTCTTCCACTTTCCAAAGAAGAGATAATAAAAATCTTCCTTTTGATGAAACTTTATCTAAAGAGGGGATCTCGTAGACAAGAGGTCATCGATCCGAAGTGGGGTGTAGCTCTCATCCCATAGAACTATAGTAAAAGAGGTCATCGATCCGAAGTGGGGTTGAACGCTCATCCCATAGAACTAGAGTAAAAGAGGACATCGACCCAAAGTGGGGTTGAACGCTCAATTTTCCCCTACTTATATATATATATATATATATATATATATATATATATATATATATATATATATATATATATATATATATATATATATATATATATATATATATATATATATTCTTTTTGTCGTATGCCTGTATAGGCAGTGGGGTTGTGATTGTTCCTGTTTTTCAGCGGCGCCATCTATGGCCAGGAATTCAACTTCTGCCACGCCATTCACACAGCCACAACCCGTTTATAGGGAGGGTCACATTCACACACAAAGGATAAAGAACATAGAACACACAGAGAGAGAAAGAAAGCATCCATGCCTTGCCCGGGATTCGAACCCTGGACCTTTCTGAAGCAAGGACAGTTTCCTGCCCCCTACACAGGCCGGTCAGCGTATATATATATATATATATATATACGCCGACCGGACCATCGATTAAGGGGTTAAGGGGCACTGAAATGTCGTTCTCAAAAACAGGGGTTCACTCCCATGTCAGGCCTTGGACCCCACCCACCTTCACACCTTCAGATCCAGATCGATTGGTACCAGCTTGTCAAGGTAAAGGTGGCTTGACCACATTGTCACAATCATGCCGTTGGTCACGAAATTGTAGAGGCTTTAATGTAATTGTATCGGAAATGCTTTACCTTTTACATATTACACACACACACACACACACATATATATATATATATATATATATATATATATATATATATATATATATATATATATATATATATATATATATATATATATATATATATATATATATATATATATATATATATATATATATATATATATATATATATATATATATTAACTTGACTGTTATTCTTCGTGCAAGCCCAACCTTATTATTCTGTCCTCCCTCCTGATACCTTTCTAATCAAACTACTTACTGAAATGCAATCTTTCACTATCAACATTGTGCCTCAGTGCATAAATTACCCCTCAAAACCCCAATTTAAATTATGCTATCCCCTGACATCGATTATTTTAAATAGAGTTATGAGGTTTCAAGTAATAGCATTTTTACCAGGTTTCAAGTAACAGTTTTTTTTTTTTTGCTAATGTAATAGTTTTTTTAAGGGTTCAGTGCTCGAAAAAATGAACCAACCTGAATTTTAAATATATTACTTTTTCAAAATTTGATTTCTCAGGAACTATTCAATCAATTTTGCTCAAATCTTATCTTTGGCCATGCAAAACTACATACTTTAAAATGATGTAAAAAATTTTATATTTTGCAATTAAAATTTTTTTCGACTATAATTAAATTATATATATATATATAATAAATGCATAATAATTTTTTTAGCATAAGAATTATCTCCGGATCACTCTCCCGACCAATTTCCGATATATATATATATGTATATATATATATATATATATATATATATATATATATATATATATATATATATATATATATATATATATATATATATATATATATATATATATATATATATATATATATATATATATATATATATATATATATATATATATATATATATATATATATATATATATATATATATATATATATATATATATATATATATATATATATATATATATATATATATATATATATATATATATATATATATATATATATATATATATATATATATATATATATATATATATATATATATATATATATATACACCGAAGAGCCGTTGCCCAGGTTTTCATGGTTTCTCGCCCAGGAACAATGTTTTCATGGGGCACGTTAGGACCCATAATCCTCATAGAACAATCCCTGACGTCTGTAAGCTACTTGATCATAGTTGCAGACCAGGTTCACCCATTCATGTCAACAGTTTTTCCAGCTGGGGATGGTGTTTGCCAACAAGATAATGCACCATGACATAAGGATCGAATCGTCGAGGAACGTTCCAGTGACTTTCAAGTCTTGTCTTGGCCCCCAAATTCACCTGACCTTAATCCAATAGAGCAATTGTGGTCCTACTTGGCGAACCAAATTCGTGCTGCCACGCTACCCCCTCGCAATGTGAGGGAATTGCAGGACCAGTTGGTGAGCGCTTGGTACCAGATACCTCAAACTACATATCAGCATCTTGTGGAGTCAATGCCATAGCGGGTGCTAGCAGTTTTGAGGACTAAAGGTGTTCCTACATGCTATTAGCAGGGTGGTCATAATGTAATGGCTCTTTGATGTATATACATTAAATATATATATATTTAATCACGTGAATTTTGACAAAACGTGCACACTCAAATACATGAAAAAAATGTTGTTTCATTCTCCTGCCATCTCAGTACATTCTAGGAATTGTCAAAGAATTTCTTTTTCCGATTTCAAATCCATTTGCACAGAATGGCGTTCTAGTCCAAGGCTCTGCACTATCATTCATTAAGAAGTTTGCTGGTGCTAAATTACCGGAAATGACTGTTTATAAAATCACTCGAATTCATTTTATTTCATTTTCTGACGAATTTTATTAATGGCATTATATCTATTGTTCTCAACGAAAATCGTCTCCTGAAGCAAGTGAAGAAAGTAATTTCCAGAAATTGACGAAATGCTCACTGGCGGCATTTTTAAAAGAACCATTTCGTTCTTCAAAAACAAACAAAATGTCACAACTTTTAAGTAACCAACAGTTACAATTTAGAATAAATATAAAAATTAATTCTCAATAAAGATAAATTATCAGATCAAACTCTGGTTTAAAACTACATTTAAAATATGGCTAATAGAACCAGAATTGTATTTAACACTTAAACATAAACGATTTAAAGCAAAAAAACAATGCTAATAAAACACAAATTAAAGTACAGAAATGGACATACTACAGTTTAAGTTCAATAAACAAGACACTTTCTCAAGGTCTAAGCATCAAATCTTGATGTTCAAACACTGAGGAAGGTCCTTTTTAAAAAAAACCGAAGCAATTTTTTCCAATTCTAACTCATATATTACCATTTCGTCAATAGAGTATCAGAATTGCAGATGCGTAGACCATTCTTTCACGGAGTGCCATATTAGGTGTGACAACGTTACCCCCACATTATAAAGGACATATAGTGCAGTGAAGAGTGCAAGAACATCCATGTTTCTGACCAGGATTCGAACCCGGGATCTTTCTGACTAGAGAACAGCTTCCTGACTACAATTTAGGCAGTTAAGCGGAGCTGAAAATATAGTATGTCCAGTTCTGTGATTTTATTTGTGCTTTATTCACGTAATTATTTTATTTCATTTATTTGTCTTATTTTACATAGCACAAAATATACAATATTCTATCCTTTTTAGACATATGTCATTTGTCTTCAAAAAATATAAATCTGTATTTTAATTCCTAAGAGAAAACTCCTCTACTATACATTAGGAAAAAACATAAAATTCATCAGGGTATTAACTTAGATTTCTTCACGTTTCACATAATCCAAAGTATAAATTTGAGAATCACCCCTTTCTACATCTCAAACTTTTGCTTTAAAGGAGAGAAGAAAAAAAAGGAACAAAAAAACTTCTTCTGTCACTTGAAATCAATCTGGCTCATCTTGTCTAAGAAAACAATAAATCAACATTTTGCCTGTGGATGCAGAGAATGAGAAGAAAACGAACACTAGCTATAGAAAACGAACAAGAAAACACAGAAGAAAAGAATGGAAAAAACTAACACAAAACAAAACGTGTTGGCAGACTTTACTAATGAGGATAAATAAAAAGAACAGTAAGAGATGCGAAACAAATACTGAATTCTGCTTCTGAAATAGAAAGGCTGTAACTATTACTGGTCTATAACTGTATCGACCTCTATTTCTAATGATGGTGAGGCATTTATATAAGAAATACCTTTAAGGATTTTCTTTGGTGATATGGCCTCATTTATATGGAGCGAACGGAATGTCAGTTTTTATAGCTTAAATAAAATAAGGAAAAGAGTTTTATTATTTACTATGGAATAGATGCATTTATTCTTCTTTGAGGTTCACATTTATAGATGTGAGAAAGTATTGTGTGAAGTACTGGAACAAATGTAACAAATATATATTTATGAAGTTAATAATCTGTTATTCTAAAGAACAACGTAAAAAGAAATGAAATGTTTCATTAAATTTGATGTGTATCCTAAATCTTTTGGAATTGTTTATTATTCTATAGAATAATTTATTACAATAATGGTAAAAAAATTAAAAACTTTTTAAATGTAATAACCTGTTTAAATAGCTTAAATAAATTAATTATAAAATGGGACTGAGAATTTAATGCTACTTTTTATAGTTTAAATAAAAAAAGGATATGAATGTAACTATTTACTATTGAATCGATGCATTTATTCTCCTTTAGGGTTTACATAAATAGATGCGAAAGAGTATTGCGTAAATTACTAGAACAAATTTAACAAATACATATATATTTATAAAGATATAAATATGTTTTTTAAGAGTTACGTAAAACGGAATGAAACGTTTGATAAGATTTGAAATTTCTTAATCATTAAGAAAATGTTTCTTATTTTTTGCAAAATTATTTTTCTTATAATAATGGGACAAAAAGGAAAAAAAATATATGAGGAATAAGGAAATAAAGTAAGGAAAAGAATTTTGCTAAATGCATTTATTTTTCTTTGAGGTTCATTATTGATAATTGTGAGAGAGTATGTATTGTGTAAACTAATCAAACAAATTAAACAAATATATATTTCTGAAGTTAACAATTAGTTTTTCTAAAGAGTAACGTAAAAATTAATAAAATGTTTCATTAAAATTGACTTGCTTTCTTACTCTTTAGAAAAAGTTTAATTTTTTTCTCATCTGAACCTTTTTTATATATAATAATGGAAAAAGAAATTAAGTATCTTATTAAAAGTGATACCCAAATAAAATTGTTTCAATGATTTAATAATAGAAAAGGAACAACGGAAGGTCACTTTTTATAATTTAAATAAAGTAAGAAAAAATAATTTTATTCTTTATATAGGAAAGATGCATTTATGCTTCTTTTATTTTCGCATTTATAATTGTGAGAGAACGTTGTGTAAAATACTGGGACAAATTTAACAAATATGTTTATGAATTTTATTAATATTGTTAAAGAATTTAATAAATAATTTTAATTAATTTAATTATTGCTATTAATTTAATTTAATTTATAGCAATAATTTAGTATTTTTTATTAATTTAATAATTTGATTTAATGAAGAACTACGTTAAAAATATGAAACTATTTCGTTGAATTTGATATCTTTAATTAACATTTGTATGATTTTTAGCAAAAAATTTTTTGATAATTTTTTTGCGAACAGACAAAAAAGTTACTTTTTGCAATGTGATAACTAGATTATATAGTTTCAATGAAATAATAATAAGAAATATTAATATGCTTTATAACATAGATGAATTCAGCTATTTAAGTACCATGTTTCATTAATTTACTTTCATTTTGCTTTACTTTCGTTTCCTTACTTACCTTCGAACATGAATTTAGGTTACATTATGAACCTCAGACTACGTAATATGTGTTATTAAACTTATATTTTATAAGTCCGAGAAATATAAGTACATCCCTAACATATTTTAAAATTTAAAGCCTCGTTTTAACTTGTTTTTCATAACGAATCCCATTCCACAATTCATGTGTTTATTATCATTAATATTATTTATTATTATTATTATTATTATTTATTTTGTTATCTGCCTATTCTACTTTATGATTTTTTTTCAGTACTATGCATAATTACATTTCTTGAAATATTAAAAAATATATACTAACACATAATAAGAAAGTTAATGACTAATATTTTTAAGAAATATGAATATAAAATTGTCTAACTTACCTGTTTCTAGATCTTTTGTTCAGTTACGTCCGTTCTGTTTAAGTATGTTCTGATATGTCGTCTCTTAAATGGTAAATAGGAATTAAAAAAAGGTAAAACAGATTGTTTTGGACTATCTATGTAAATAAAAATTGACTTCTTTATAAATATAAGTATTAAAAAGTTAAATTATAATAATTATAATTATAATAATTATAAAGTATTATAATATTACACTACTAAAAACATACAAACATATTTTAACGAAGAACTTTTGTTTCAATAGACTAACTCTCGCCGGCACTAACTTGATGTAAACTAACTACTAGCGAAATCCAAAATGCGCCAACGTTTGTGCTTTTGGAAGCAGAAATGATTCAATGCATCTGATATTGATAATTCCTTTTTTCATGCATTGGAGTATGCATTTAACCGCACCCTTTAAAGTAGTATAATTGCTTGATATGCTAACTTGAAATAAAACATGATTTTTAGAGTTTCTTAACAACAAATTCAGATAGGTATTACCCAACAGTGTTTACAGCATATAAGGAAACCTTTTCTGAATGTTTCTGATCGGTTAATACTCTTATTTTTTTTAAATAAACACTAGAGAGCTACACCGGTAATATGTGCAATAAATATAATGATAATCAACATGATGATAATGATCATGCTCTAATTTTCAGTTTAAAATGATATCTGAGATATTTCATATTAGGAACTTTTTCATCTTCTCAAACGCAGAGAGCGTTTGCGATTTTGCTGATCATGTTGCTTATATAAAGTTTAATAAATAAATTGTAGCGTATTTATGAAACACCTAACAACATGTGATGACATACTTTAGGTGTTTTATGAATACGTGTTTTAAAACATGCTTTAAAAATGAAAAAGAGTCTGAAGCTTAAATTGTTCACAAATTTAACAGATTTATTTTCTAACAGATTTTTTGAATGAATGAATAAATTATAATAAATAAATAATAGAAATAAATTAGTTTAATAAATAAATATATAATTTGTATATATATATAGTTTAATAAATAAATTATAGCGTATTTATAATACACATATAAACATGTAATGACATATTTTAGGTGTTTTAAAAATACGGGTATTAAAACATGCTTTAAAAACGAAAAAGAGTCTGAGGCTTAAATTGTACACAAATTTAACAGATAGATTTTCTAACTGATTTTTTGAATGAATATTTCAATTCGCGCTCGAGCACCATGTTTAGACATTTTATGCGGATAACTTAAATAAACTAAAACAAATGAATTACAAATTTTTGCCTGGATAGGCATAAAACAACAATATCAATGTTATTTTTTTAAACAGAAAGATAGTATTGTTCCGCATTATTGCTATACTGTTTATTTCAAACTGATTACTTTTATAGCAATATTTTAATTAAATAAAAATATAAGAGAATTTCTAAAAAAAGACGATATAAAATGACAAAACAATTGTAAAGCTTGAAGCAACTTCTTGACAGATACTAAAACATGGTTTCCCTAGTTGTCAAAATAAATAAAACTTCAAACTAACGAATTTTCAGATAAATTGAAAACAATATTTTTTTTTAAATAGAAAATGTTGCAAAAAGATATATTTTCAGTTTAATATCTTCTAATACTACATTTATAAGCTATGTTTAATATATATTCACACGAATTATATTATTATTTTTATGCGTAACACATTCTTAAAAAAAAACATGGCGCATAAACACCTTTATTCTTTTTATTAATTATCTTAGAGATGAAAATGACACTTTCCCGTGAACTTGCTAATTCACTATTATTTTACTAAAACTCTCCTTTATTTTAACAATAGATTTAAAATTTGAAAATTATTTAATATTATTAATTTATTTAACAATTATTGTGTGTGTTGAAAAGTGCTTTATTTCTTATTAATGAATAGTAATCGGGGATAGTTTTTTTTAAAAAAAAATCTTTTTTATCAAGTTATTATTTAATAAATTCATTAATATTTTATTTTAACTGTTTTGAATTTAAATTACATCAAAAATCAAACAGAATTTATTTTACAAATTCTACTTGAATATCTCTTCTATTATCCATCCTATTTTTTCCATCCTGTACTATTAAATTTTCATAAATAAAAGAGTTTAATTAACAATTGTTATTATTTTCTCACATGTTTATACCGAAACTAAACTATTTCTGTTTTCATTTGAGGTGATTTTCCTATGCTTCTTTTTCAAAATTTGATGATTGACCCAAACATTTTTTTTTTATTTATAAATTATTTTTACCTTTACTCGCGATGACTTTTCCGTATACATCATAACAAATAAATACATGATCAAGATTTTCATAATTTTATATGTATATACAAGATATATATATATATATATATATATATATATATATATATATATATATATATATATATGTATACATGCATGGACAAAAAATTAGGGCACCAAGAAGGAGTCGTCAAAATGAGACGAGATTTTATATGCGTAATGACTACTTTGATAAAAGTAAATTATTAGAAAATCAAAGAAAGCCGATAATCTTTAATTTTCTAATCAGTTATTTATATCAAAGTTGTCAATACGTATGTAAAATTTCGTTTCATTTTAAAGACTCCTTCATGGTGCACTAATTTTTTTGTCCATGAGTTTTTATTTTCCATTTACTACTATTATCCCATGTATTTTCACATATTAGCTCACAAGCCCATCCTGTTTTTAATTATAAAGAATTTCTTACGTTTTTGTCATGAATATATTAAACGAGTAACATAAAACGGCGAAAGAATTGTGTTTACAAATAAATAGCAGACTCTTGTTTTTGTTATCTAAACATTATTAAAGCATAAACTTTGTACTATAACTTTGCATTATTCAAGTCAGTATTTCAAAACTTTTAATCCTTTAATCATGTTTATTTGATTTTATTTTTCTGAATAATAATAAATGTTTTCGCAAAGCAATAGCGAGTCTAATTTTAGGTCATCTTTCATTTCGTGAAAACCTGGGATGTATAGATTTAAAACACAATTGTAGGCGCCTCAAAAGGTAATAAAAATTAACTATCATGTGTCTTAAAAGCTAGCATTGTTTCGTAAAAGAAATTAAAGATAAAAGCAATGAGACTAGAATACAACATTTGCTGCGTTTCTCTTAGGAAACTCACTTCATGTTTTTCAATTGGTTGCAAAATTTGTCAACAGATGGCGCTGATGATTTGCAAACAAGAAATATAAAAAAAAAATTCGGCCACATATCAGACCATTTCAAAAGAAACATTTTTTACTAGCATCTGTTGATTAGTTTTTGCCAATTTAGGTTATATAAAATTGATTTGATTATCTCGTTAATCGGCACCATCTACTGTCGAACTTTGCTATGAATTTGGAAACTTCTTGGGAGTAAATGCCTTGATTTTCTAAGCAGACGCAGCAAACCATGCACTCATATTCCCTGTTGTTTAACTTTAATTCAATTTTCAAATCATTGGTGGAATATTTGATTTTACTTAGTTTTAAAATAATACCAGAATTTGGAAGACTCTTTAAAAGGCAGTAGTAGATAAATCAATACCTTTAAAACGTCCCTTTTACATTTTTTTACGGTTTCGTAGCTTGTAATTTTAGTAGGCAAAAATACTTCTGATCAATTCTTCTCCAATGTTAAAATTTCCTATTTTTTTGATAAATGGTGTTAAATGTTGGCAGATCTATACAACACTACTCAAACAATCAAACAACAACCATAGTAAATAAAGCTACATCTATTGTAATATTTATCGAACAATCAGTAAATTTATATATTTTCTCAGTTGATAGGAAGTAATTCTCTTTTCTTTTATTTAAACTGTGGCAGCAATTAAGTTGTATGAATGTAATATTTATGAGTTATCATTTAATAAATTGCATTAATTTAGCTATGAATTATGCATTATTTTGTATGTAGCCCTCTAAAATATAAAAGTATCTAAAAGGTCGTAATATCTATTTGTGTACAACAACTTCTTTAAATAATAATTGTCTAACTACTTTCTTTTGTTAACTATGAGTACATTCGTGTGGTTTACGGCTACACTTTAAAAAATTCCGGATCAAATTACGATAAAAAATACGAAATGTCAGGGTGCCAGTGCTTTTTACCGCGTAGTCCATTTTTACGGTAGTCTACGCATAGTCTATGGCAATTTGAACCGGAATTTTTTACACTGTACATACTAGATGCAGCAATAAATTTCATGCACTTGGAATTTCACGGTATGATATTTTACGGTATGATTTACGGTATGATTCAAAGCAGGCAAAGAAATGTATTTTTTTTCCATAAATATAATTCTGTTACAATGGAATTACCCTTTTGTAGAACAATAAAGAATACTGTTATATTTTGATAGTATTATTTTAACTTGGCCATTTTGTTGTAAAACGTAATCTACCAAATGCTTTGAAATGTTTTATAGGAACTAAACTTTATCGCTTACCCAACACGAAAATTTCAAGATATTATCAATATTTAAACTTTAATATTATCACGTGAATGCCCTAAAATGATTATGATAATTTTACCTTTGTCATAAATAACTGGTCCCTCTCTACCTACAATCGTTAGCCGGGACGTTACGGAGCATGTAAGATGGAGCCTCGGTCTATTATTTGGATTCACTGCCGTAACCGCTCTTCGGAAAACTATATAATACATATTCTGTTCGCTTACTCGCCACTAAAACGGATGTGTTAGAAGGAAAAAACACCGTTCGCATAGCTGACCGTAGGAATATGGTTAAGACAGCTCTAAGAAACGAAAACAGTTATCTTAGAATAGCCTTCAAAAGCAGTTTCTGGCTCTCTCCCAAAGTGTTTTCTTCGGAATTTCTTAGTAGAAGGAAGAAAGTCATCTCTTTTGTTTACTCATAAACGTATCTTTCTCGAGTTATGTATCTTTATTTTAGTTTTATGTGTCACTTCGCACATCCAAGTTCTTTCAATAATAATAACTTCTTTGCAAATGTATTAGTTAAGAAATAATGCTATTAGAAATATGATAAAAGTATGGATTGATTGCAAGCGTAATATCTTGATTCAAAATGCTTTTAAGCGTGATGCATGCATATAAAAGTTTGTGCAAACCTTTTAACTCTATATCATCACACGGGAATAACTAATCTTTATGAGTTATAGTTGCAATGATGTGAAAGAATGTAGGAAATATTCACTTTTCATCGATAAATTAAATTCATTGAAAATCTTTAATCTTCAGTGCCGGCTCTTGATGATACAGATTCTGAAGAACAATCAATTCAATCTTTCTAAAATTTCCCGAATGTATCAATTAAATATATTTATATTATATTATTTTATTTAGAATCTACCAGTATATATCACCGCCTTACCTTCTCTTTTGTTTACTTATAAACATATCTTTCTCGAGTTATGTATCTTTATTTTAGTTTTATCTGTCACTTCGCACATCCAAGTTCTTTCAAAAATAATAACTTCTTTCTTGTATTAGTTAGGAAATGTTATTAGAAATATGATAAAATTATCGATTAATTGCGAATGGAGTGTATTGACAGCGATATATATATATATATATATATATATATATATATATATATATATATATATATATATATATATATATATAAATATATATATATATATATATATATATATATATATATATATATATATATATATATATATATATATATATATATATAAATATATATATATATATATATATATATATATATATATATATATATATATATATATATATAAATATATATATATATATATATATATATATATATATATATATATATATATATATATATATATATAAATATATATATATATATATATATATATATATATATATATATATATATATATATATATATATATATATATATATATATATATATATATCATAGTATTTACTAGATAATTTGCAATATATCAATTAGTAATCAATGTAATCAATTAATTAATTAAGTTATTTAAAAATGAAAATTACAATAAGAGGAAAAAACGCCTTTATTACCTACCATTTAATACTTATGAGATTATGCATACTCAAACCAATTGCATGAAGCAAGTCTCGTAATAAACACCACCAATGTCCCAAAATCGGCAAAATCTACCAAACCAGGAGAGCCATCCCCTCTACCGAGGATAAAATTTGCGATGCCACGTCTTCGGATCATCCTCAGGGATGTTTCCCAGACTGTCGCTAATAACCCATTGTGCACCTCTAGTGCTACGTAAATAAAGTACCTACCCATCTCAAAATTGAGCAAAATTATGTCATAATAACTCCGAAACAAATATTAGTCGAATATGGGAACCCAATGTATTCAAATTGAAACAGCATAATTTGAACAAAATGCTTAGTCACAAAAGTGATGTGGTTGGAGAAATGCGTTAGAGAGATGTTCTTTGACTGCCAGCAGGATTCAAACCCAGTTGTCCCGGATCCTTAATATGAGGTTCCAACTACCACAGTTGTACACCTCAGTTTAGGCAGAGTCAGGAAGCTTTCTATAGCAGCCACCGCAATGCCACATCATACCATACTAATTTGAAATTTCAGTGGTAGAAGGGTTGCAATTTGAAAAGTATGGTCAAAATAGTCCTGTCAGGAGTTCGGTAGTTTTAATTTTTCTTTTTGTTTATCTCGCTTATCTTAAATGCTTTGAAGCAGATGGAATGAATGTCATGATATGTCATTGTGGTGGCCACTAATTAACGATTCCACTCCTCCTAGACTAGGGTGTACATCTATGGTGGTTAGAACATCCTACTACGATCTCAGAGGTCCTTGGTCCGAATTCTGTTAGCGCAGTTAAACGAACATTTCTCATCCACATCACTTTTGAGACTATGCATTTTTCTTTAACTTAAGTGAATTAAATTTAATGTATTAAAAGCCTTCATTCCTCTTGGACTGAGGTGTCCGACTATGGCGGTTTGAGCAACCTACTACTATTCCAGAGGTCCTTGTTTTGAATTATGTCTGCATCTAAGCGGACGTCTCTGTCACACATTTTTTTCTCCACATTACTTTTGAGAGCATGCTTTTTTCTCGAAGATAAATGTATACGGTTTAAAATTTGAACCCGACTATTTGTGTCAAAGCTATTTTCACACATCTTTTTGCTTAGTTTTGCTGAACCCTTTTTCATAGCGTGGATAATGTAAATTTTATTTTCAGCGCCCTGCTGTGTCCAAAATTAAATAAGCGGTAAGAACAAATGAAATTAGAGGAAGAGAGCGAATTTGTTGCAACCTTAACATTGTATCACGTTGAACCATCCTGCCATGCAAGCTAAACTATCTTAAACGTGATTACACCGTCATATGATTTAACTGAGTCGGAAACATAATTCATAGCAATGCAATTTTAAAATTAACTTACAGTGTTTGAAATTTTGGTGAATGTTGAAGCACAATATTGAGCAAATTTATCGCAACATTAATATGGTTCCGAATCAAACTTACATGGTTAAACTTATTCGGACATTTTTCAGATTAACACGTTATTAAAGTTGAAACAATTTTGCTTCATATTATGGTTCAAAATACCGACATTATTATCTAACAAAAAACTGATTTCTTTTATAGCCCTTCAAAAATCATTTACAACATTTTCCTGTGAATCACAATTAGATAAAATTAACCAGCAATTATTTCAAAGAACTCTGACTTAATTTATAAATATTGATATAAAAATCTTTAAATGACTGTTACTTTAATAATAGTTGAATTTGAATTTTGATTAACAAAAGGCTAATGCCATCAGGTTTTGGTTAATTCTAATGAAATATTTACGCATTGAATATTAGTTTTATTTTGAAGTGGACTTAATTTAGAATATTGCCACAGATATTTTAATTTAAAACAAAACACTATTAACTTCACTGATCCAAACTTTTGAACTTTAAGAAGTAGATAATGAGAAATCATTAATTCATCAACTAAATCCAATAATTTGCAGTAATAAAATCAGCAATAAAATTAAACTTAATTTTTAGGAATCCTTTTGCGAGCTAACTAAATTGAAAATGTAATGCCTTATGCAATTAAAGTTTAAAGCCTGTCTTTATTTCAAATGAATAGTTTAAAACTCAATTATCAAAATACTATTCCTCGAATTATTTCAAACCTTATCTTCTTTCCTTTAATAAGATCTTATATTTCTTAATAAGACCTTATCTATACCATCTTCAATAAGAGATATCAAATAAAATCAAACACTAATATCATTGCGATTTAAATTTAACTTAAGATAGAATTGATTTTATACATATTTTAAAATAGAATAATAATTCGCATTCACTTTAATAAAACACAAGTGTCACCTAAGATTATCGAGAATTTACGCTGTAAGTTTTCGAAGTTTAGTTTTAAATAAAACCAGCAGGATGCAATTAATTGTAAGCCAAACTCAAGCTCAAAAAGGGCTATATTTTTTTTTCTAATATTTTACTCGTAATTAGTCAAATAATTAAGTCATCACGTGGGTATTTTTCCCTAAGGGACTTTAAGGGTGGGATAATTGAAATACAAATCGCAAAATCAATAAGGAAGGTACAAAGTAAGAAGATTTAAAATTTTTCCTCCACTACGAATAAAATGTGCTAGACTTGAAATCAATATCTCAATGGTGCATGAGCTAGGAATATCGATACAAACAGCTGTATCTGTATAAAGGACCATTTCCCTCATTTCCTCTGCATCGACTATCGTTTCAGATCTAATAGTTCGTAAAGAAAAGCTTTGTTACATTCGAATTCTAATTCTAAATTAACCAGAATAACTAGAAAGTTTAAAACATTTTATTTAAGTACAAATATATAACTATTCCATTTTGTTAACCGTAACATTTTTAGATGCAAAACTTGTTTTCAATTTACCAAATTATCAACAAATTTTATGTACTGATACTTTACATAGTTGATTGTTATAATAAAATGGATAAAATAGAAATAAATGCTACTTTATTTATGATTTATTCTTTCTTATTTTATTGTAAATACAATCACTTCAGCTCACTTAATTTTTAATATTATTTTAAAAGTTGTTGTACGGATTTATTAAATCATGTAAATTATTGATAGGAATATATTTTTTTTTAACATAAAGGTAGCTTTAATGACATTTATTTTCAGGTAAATCTTTATTTGCTGCTAACTCTGTGAAAAAATATTCGATATATTTACTGTAATTTGAGGCATTTAAGTTCTTTTAAGCAAATCACCCCATTCTCGAAATTTATGGCAACCATGAAAATTTATTACAGCTATAATTCTGAGCAGCTTCAAGTAATTGAGAAAAAAATTGAGCAAATATATTTAAAAATATTGCTTAAAAATAAAAAGGAGATAATATAATAACTTATAATATAAAACAAATGTATAAATGTCTAAGATACCAAAGTATTTTGCTAATCATAGAGAATTTTTTTGAAAAATTGAGATTTGGTTATTTTGAATGTTTTTGAAATTTTCATGAACTTTTAATTCCCCCTTCTAAATTAAATATTAAATTTACCATAAATTGGCAAAAATTTTCATTAAGTGTATATTTTGATTTTGAGATTTGGTTATAGCATTTCTATATATTTCTCTAACACCTTTGTGTTGTTTTCTAACCCCTTCTAAC
Source organism: Parasteatoda tepidariorum (assembly GCF_982258835.1). Lineage (NCBI taxonomy): Eukaryota > Metazoa > Arthropoda > Arachnida > Araneae > Theridiidae > Parasteatoda > Parasteatoda tepidariorum. The sequence continues at coordinate 40,904,009 of NC_141766.1, forward strand.
TTTTGTGCAGTACAATGTTGTAACTAAAGTAAGTTATGTATATTCATATATGTATATATCTGGACAATAACATATGTATAAAAAAAGGAAAAACATATAAAGATTTTTTAAAGGACACGAAAAAAAATTAAGAAAAATATAAAACATATATTTTAAAAATATTTACGAATTTTAAAAAAACTTTAAATTGAAAAAATTCGAAAATAAAATCAAATAAGTCAAATATATAATCTTGTCATCAGCTCACGCTATTATATCTAAAAAAATTAGTGCTTTTTTATATTATACTAATACAGTCAGAGTAAAACATATAAATACAATAGCGTGAAAAAATCTCCCTTTCATTTTATCCTTTTTGTCTTTATTATGTAATTACATATATATATATATATATATATATATATATATATATATATATATATATATATATATATATATATATATATTAATTATTAATCTTAAACTTTCTTCCAACTAATAACTCCTTTCTCTGGTTTATTGATATTTTTTTAGTTAGTAATTTCGATGATTTTGAAATTTTAGCTAAGCAAACTTATCCAAGCAAATTACTACTTAATAAAAATAAAATTTGAAAATGTTCGGAAAATTTACTCGACGTAACTTTAAAAATTATGGAAGAAATCCATTAAAATAATGTATTCCTAGTTTGCACCTGTACGTTAAGTCCTGCAAAATTACTAATATAAATGGTGCTAAAAGAGAAAAAACTGTGACTATGTTGCTTCCGAAACAAGCACCATATTGCTGTAAAAACAAGATACAGTCTGTTGATAATCAGACTATTTACAGTAAAGAACGTGGTGCAGTCTGATGAAAAGTTTTATAGGTACAAAAAACATTACTACGGTTGGAATGGTCGGATATGCAATCAACAACAAAAACTGTAGTAGAAATTTGTAAAGAACTAAACTTGAATTATGCTGAGCAAACTTATTATGGTTTTACGCAAAATACAGTAAACCTTAGAGTTCATTTAATAAAATTTTAAACCGTCTGTCATTTTGGTATTAATGGTTTGGCATTTATATTGCATTTAACCCTTTTGAATCAAGCGCTCTCTTAAAAAGACGATTCCTCCTTTTTAAGAAGAAGAAAAAAAACTGATCACATTAATTATTATCTAGATTTATTTTGCAGAAAAAAGACAGTTCTGTCTACCATTACATGCACAAGAAGTTTTATGGATAAAGAAGGTAAGTTCCATTTTCAGGTGTATTTATTAATCCAATGAAAATAAAATAAAGCTTTAGTCTCAATATGGGTATGTTTCATGCGACAGAAATGTTTTTGTTTTCGCTTTAATTTTAACATAACTAATCCTTATTGGTATGCTTTCACAGTTTTTATTTCATATTAGTTAGTGGTAAATAAAATGAAACAACGAATACCACGCCCGACAATCTAAGAAATCTATAATAAAATAATTAGGATGCACCTTTTTTTTCTTTTTAGCATGATTATAGTTTTTCTGAAAATATCATTGACTAAATATACTTTAATCTTCTATTTTTCATTTGCATACTGTTAGAATTTTCATTCCAAAATTATGATAAAATAGCTGGCAGCAATCTGCTCATCCAACTAACCGTAAAGTTTACAGTAAAGAACCATTTTTACTTTTAAGGTTACGAAACTGTTTACAACTAGTATAATTAAAAATACCATGACTACAAAACTATATGGTTTTTTAATCATTTACAACAAGCATGACTTTTAAACCTTAAAGTTTGTTTAACTGGACATTGGAGATAGTTTAGCAGCTTTATGGTGCTGCCATCTATGTTTGAATGAGAGTATCATATTCTTATTGTCCAGGGTTACAAATTGAAGAATGCAGGAAACTGAAAACTCTTAATTTGTTAAAGGAATGGAAGAAATATTGAGGTGCCGTCGCTGGGATTCGTATCCCTGTTCTGCTGGTCAGATTAGCCCTCCAGGCTGGTATAAAAAAAATTCTGGTTGTTTAACTGTATTAGGGGTAAGCAGTTAAATGGTTCTTCTCACAGTTAAAATTTTGTAATGTGATTATTTGACTGCTATGTGTGAATATAATGAAATAATAATTATATAAATTATTATTTTACCATTTCTTACGAAAAATCTCTTACAGTGTGACTTTACATTTTCTTTTTATCTCAAATCACTTTTGTTTCTTCTCATTCGCGTCTGTCAAGTCTTTAAAATGGGAGCCCATTTTTGAATGACTTTAAGCATGTCATGAAGCTTGAAGCATGTTCAAGTAATGGACCAAAAATTTTTTCAAATATATTTAAAAAAGTTCATGAAGCAGTTATTTACTATTTATATATTTTTAAAACGAATGAAGTTATTATTCATTTAACATCTTACCGCATCAATTTCTTCCAATTTTCTAGTTCATCCTACTATAATGGAAGATATAACTTACCCTGCAACAATGGACTACCCTGCAATAATGGTAGATATCACTTACCTGGTTGATCCCCTTAGCTCTTCATATTAGGAATTAAAAAAGTGGATATAAAGTCAACGTGCAGTGCTAAGCTAAGGATGTAAGTAAAAGAAGAAAATTCCACCTAGTATATACATTTTATTATTCAGTTTTTAATTTGTATTAATAGTTCACTTTTTGTGGCAGAAATGAATCAAACAAACATTTAAGCACTGAATTTTCCATTGCACTGACTTTGATTGTGAAACTTTAAATAAAATATTATTTTTCATGCACGAGACTTTTTTTTTCTTAATGAATGTAATTAAAGCATATTTCAATGAAAATAATAAAATTTTATAAAATTTTTATCCTTGGTCTAAAATGGGTTAATTATTTCGATATTAATGCTAAAGAAATATTTCATGCACGAAACATTCTTCTAAGAGTTTCATATTTACTATTAATTTTATTACTCAATTGTAAGAACTTTTATTGCATATTTTGGATACAGCCCCTCATACAGTTCAAAAGAATATGGTATTGGCGCCAGATTTCGTTTGAACAGCTCAGTTTATAGGCAAGATGCAGACTTTTAATGTTTTGTGGAACACCAAAGTCAGAGTATCTAACACAAGGATGGATATTTTCCTTGCTTTCTTTATGGCTTGTATAGGAACTTTGAATGGTTGAAAAAAAGAGGTATACAAAAACTTTTTCGCAGTTTTCTAGGTCACATTGGTTGATTTTTTTATATATATTGACAATAGAAATCATATCTTCTACTCAATATCTGTTTAATTTTTTTCAAGCTTTCAAGTGATCAATAATGGAAAGAAAAAATATATACTTTCAAAGCTATCAATAGAATATTTCTTAAGGATTACAATTCTTCTTTTTCACTCAGCTGATGCAACAGCCCTACTTCAAAAAGTTATTTTTAACATTTGGTTGATAGCCATTTTTAAATTGCTGCAAATATTATAAAGAAAGGAAATTGATACTTTCAAAATAACGATAAATTGACTCATTTTATAGATACACTGTCAGAAATTTCTCGGAATAAATGGTTTTATGACAATTTATTTAATTGTTATTTTATCATATTCAAACAAAATAGTCAAATAATCATACGTAATTCAAACTTCATTCTGTATGTATTCAAACTGCGAGAAAAAAACAGTTTATAACTGCTTTTACCTAACAATGTTAAAAAAAACAAAATTTTATCATACCAAATTGACCCAACTAAAGAAGATATTTAGTTCCTTGCAAATAGTTGCAGACAATAGCAGAGAGGGCAAATTTTTGTAAGATCATGACCGACAGAACGATGGTTTCAACTTTTAGCATTAATATCAGTATATCCTACATTCTCATCAACAAATGAAGAGTTTAGTTTTCAGTGTCCCACACTTCCCAATATGTGACCCTGGACAATTAGAATATGATACTATAATTAACGCATAGATGGCAGCACCGTTAAATTGCTGAACGAATTTTGTCCAGTTAAGTTTCTTTTTTACGATTTTGAAATCATGCTGGTTGTAAATAGTTTAAAAACCACATAGTTAAACTTGAATGCAAAACTATGTGGTTTTTTAACCATACTTGCTGTAAATGCTTTAAAAATCATGAAAGTTAAAAATGTTCTTTACCGCTGTGGTGTGCCTCGGCAAACACCCAGTCCCCAAGTATGTACCTCGACAACCCTCCTGACCACTCCAAAAAACGAACTGAAGTGAGGTAAATCCAGCCAGCATAACCGGTTGTAAACCCCCCTCATACTCACTTCCAAACTGACTCGCGTGGAGAGAGGACGCGTTCCTCAACCCTTCATTAAAATTATCTAATTCTTTACAATGTAAGTTTTCATTATATGTTTTTGTTATAAATTAAATTTTTCCTTAACTTAAACTTTTTTTATTTTTGTAATTAATTATTTATTTTAATTATTTATTTTTGTAATTAATTATTTATTTTTGTAATTAATTTTTAATTACGCAATTTAAATATAGCATGTTATTAACTTTAAAGCACACACGTGCTATAATTGGTAGACCCGGACTTAAAATTTAAGTTGATTCTTTATTTAATCGGAACTTTCCTTGCAATATAATGAATTTAAATCTATTAGCAATATGTTTATTTTAATTTTATTCATATTCTTTTATATGTTCAAAATTTTGTATGTTATACCCACGTGTTTGTGTCTGATTCTGTGGTAGTACTGTGCGCGTTTTTTTTTTATCTCGTGGATTAGTGTGTATATAGCGTAAGGAATGCTTTAAAATTAATTTATAAATATTTTACCTTTATTCTATTTATTGTTGTGAATTTTTTTTTGTCAAAAAATGCCGGAAAACGAACAGCCAGGAGACGTGGTGAATGAAGGAGCTTTGGTTAACATTCAACCTTCTCAAATTTCTCGCGTAGCAATTAAACCACCTCCGTTCTGGAAAAACAATCCAGTGTTATGGTTTGCACAGTTGGAATCGCAATTTTCAATTTCTCAAATTTCTACCGACGCTACCAAATTTCATCACGTTGTAGCAGCCATTGAATCTGATATACTTAACTCTGTTCAGGATTTAGTTTTAAACCCACCTGCTGCAAACAAATATACAGCTTTAAAAAATCGCTTAATTAGTATTTTTACAGAGAGTGAAGCTTCTAAAATTAGAACACTTTTGCAAGGACTAGAGTTAGGTGATCAACGCCCTTCCTATTTGTTAGCTCGAATGCGAGAACTAGCAGGATCTCATCTTAGCGAAAACATTCTTAAATCGCTGTGGTTAGCCAGATTGCCTCAAAATATACAAGCTATTCTTGCTGCGTCAAACGAAAATTTAACTCAGTTAGCTGCAATGGCCGATAAGATTATTGAACTCGCTAGCCCTATCCAAATAAATTCTACTGAATCGGTTGTAACTAGCGTTAATCCTACACTTTATGATCAAATTTCTGAACTTACTAAACAAATTAATGAACTAAAAACTAGTTTTCAGGAAGCTCAGCAAAACAGACAAGGACGTGAGCGAACTAATACCTATCGGGGTAATAGAAATCATAGTAGGTCTCGTTCTAGACAAAATTATTACCGTGAACCGCAGAATAACATGTGTTTTTATCACACTAACTTTGGAGATAGAGCTAGAAAATGCAAACCCCCATGTACTTTTCAAAATTCGGGAAACCAACAGGGCAGCCACTCCAGGCCATGAGTGGCGAACGCCATATTGATCGTATTTATTTGGCCGATCCCTCTACGAAATTAAAATTTTTGATAGACACAGGCGCAGATGTTTCAGTCATTCCGAAATTTTGTTCAAAAGCTAATTATCCAGAATCTTTGGTCCTATATGCTGCAAATGGTTCTAAAATCCAAACATATGGTACTAAATTAATAAATCTTAGTTTAAATTTACGCAGGAAATTTTCTTGGAACTTTATTATAGCCGATGTAACTCAGGCAATCATTGGAGTTGATTTTTTAAATCATTTTAATTTATTGGTCGATGTTCGTAACAACTGTTTAATTGATAAATTAACTAATTTAAAGTCAACTGGTTTCACCTCAAATAAATCAACTCAAATTATAGAAATTACTCCAGTTCTAAATGACTCACCCTTTCAGCAAATTTTAAATGAATTTCCATCGTTGACAAACCCTTCAATAGTAAATAAACTAAATTCAGAATCGCTGGTTTATCACCATATTGAGACTCTCGGACAACCCGTTTATGCGAAACCCAGAAGACTCTCACCCGATATTCTTGAGGCAGCAAAGAAAGAATTTGAGTATTTGTTAGAACAGGGAATTATTCGCCCATCAAAAAGCCCCTGGGCTAGTCCGCTTCACATGGTAAAGAAAGCAAATGGCGATTGGAGACCATGTGGGGATTATCGTCGTGTTAATGCAATAACCGTCCCCGACAGATATCCCGTTCCACATATCCAAGATTGTACACAGCAATTTGAGGGCATGACAATATTTTCAACTCTAGATTTAACCCGAGCGTACCACCAAATTCCTGTTTTTCCTGGGGATATTCCAAAAACAGCGGTTACAACGCCATTTGGCCTCTTTGAATATGTATATATGCCCTTTGGCTTGAGAAACGCTGGTCAAACTTTTCAACGGTATATACATCAAGTTTTGTCAGGGTTTAATTTTTGTATCCCATATTTTGATGATTTGTTTATTGCATCCAAAAATGCAGATGAACACAGAGAACATTTAAGACAAATTTTCACAAGGCTTGAAGAACACGGGTTAAAACTTAACCCTTCAAAATGTGTTCTCGGTAAACCGCAAGTTTCATTTTTAGGGTGCTTAATTACATCATCTGGTGTTAAGCCTTTACCCGAAAAGGTAAAAACGATCACTGACTATCCCCAACCAAAAAATATTGCAGAGCTTCGCAGATTTTTAGCAATGATTAATTTTTACCGGCGATTTTTACCAAATGCAGCTCAAACTCAAGCCCCATTACACGATTTTTTGAAAAACTCCAAGAAAAATGATAAAACTTTGATCCCTTGGAACGATGTCGCAGTGGAAGCATTTAATAAATGTAAACTTAACCTAGCCAATTCTGCTACTTTGTCATATTTTTCCCCTAATCATAATTTATCAATAATGGTAGATGCATCTGATTCAGCCATAGGTTCTGTGTTACAATCCCACACACCATCTGGCATCCGCCCTATAGCATTCCATTCCCGCAAATTAACGACAACAGAAAAAAACTACAGCACTTATGATAGGGAGTTATTAGCCATTTACAGTACTATAAAGCACTTTAGGTATATTTTAGAAGCCCGACAGTTTATCATATTTACTGATCATCGCCCTTTAATCTTCGCCTTCAATAAAAAATCCGAATCTTGTTCTCCACGCCAACTTCGGCAGTTAGACTTTATAGCACAGTTCAGCACTGATATCAGACACATTTCCGGTTCGGATAACACTGTTGCAGATGCTCTTTCTAGAATAAACGCAATTAACCTTTCAACAACTGACTTAAACTTAGCCGATTGTCAAAAGACTGATGAAGAACTAAAAATTTTAATCTCTTCTAATAACTTATCAATAGACTTAAAACCTTTAAAAATGGGAAATAATCTCGAAATCTTCTGCGATGTCAGTAAGGAAAAAGTACGTCTTTATATACCCAAGAAACTTCGCCATGAAGTATTCTGCTCATTGCACAACTTGTCACACCCTGGTATACGTGCTACCAAGCGTCTAGTGCAAGATCGATTCATATGGCCGTCCATGTTGAAAGACGTAACAGAATGGACTCGTTCCTGCCTATCTTGCCAACGAAATAAGGTACAAAGACACACTGTAAGTCCATTACAGCCTTTCAACCTACCTTCTGAGAGATTCCAGCACGTGCATATCGACTTAGTTGGACCCCTTCCTCCCTCTGATGGTTTTAACTATTTGCTGACTTGTGTTGATCGCTACACTAGGTGGCCGGAGGCCATCCCTCTCAGTGACGTCTCAGCGGAAACAGTATCCAAGGCCTTCGTCGCTCATTGGGTATCTCGGTTTGGAGTTCCTGCCATCTTGACTACAGACCAAGGCCGACAATTTCAATCCCACCTCTTCTCCTGCCTGAAGTCTATGTTTGGAATACAGCGAATTCGCACAACCCCTTACCATCCTTCTTCAAACGGTATGGTTGAACGGTTCCACCGTTCTCTGAAACAAGCTCTTCGGTGCCACAGCACCAAATGGACTGAATCTTTACCAGTAGTTTTACTAGGACTGCGAACTTGCTTCAAGGAGGATCTCAATGCATCTTGTGTTGAGATGGTCTATGGACAAACTGTCGTCTTACCTGGAGAGTTCTTTGAACCGCCTTCCGATGCTCCAAGTGATCCTTCAACTTATCTTTCGAAACTTAGAGAAACCTTCAGAACTCTAAAACCTACACCTGCGTCCTGCCATTCAAAATCGTCATGCTTCGTACATCCAGCTTTAGAAACGTGCTCCCATGTGTTCGTAAGAATCGATACCTTGAAACCTGCGCTGTCATCACCTTATGATGGACCTTTTGAAGTTCTCCATAGAACTGAAAAACATTTCACGATTCAGAAAAATGGGAAGGAAGCCACCATAAGCATTGACCGGCTAAAACCAGTCTTTCTTTTAAACATAGACTCAACAGACCCCGTACTAGAAGAAAGAGTTCCAACGCCAGCAGTTTCAACTCCACAAGTTCAATGTGAGCAAAGTGACTCCTTACCGGTTACGACTCGTTCTGGAAGAAAAGTCCAGTTTAACCCTCGATACTTGTAATCACTCTATAGACTTTCATAGACTGTTTCGTACCTTTGGTACTAAGGGGGGAGTACTGTGGTGTGCCTCGGCAAACACCCAGTCCCCAAGTATGTACCTCGACAACCCTCCTGACCACTCCAAAAAACGAACTGAAGTGAGGTAAATCCAGCCAGCATAACCGGTTGTAAACCCCCCTAAAACTCACTTCCAAACTGACTCGCGTGGAGAGAGGACGCGTTCCTCAACCCTTCATTAAAATTATCTAATTCTTTACAATGTAAGTTTTCATTATATGTTTTTGTTATAAATTAAATTTTTCCTTAACTTAAACTTTTTTTATTCTTATTTATTTTTGTAATTAATTTTTAATTACGCAATTTAAATATAGCATGTTATTAACTTTAAAGCACACACGTGCTATAACCGCAAATTTTACTTTCAATTAGATGTACAGACTGCTGCTGATTATTTTACCATAAATTTAGAATGGAAATTCTAAAAATGTATTTGAAACATATTTGAGTCATAAATGGGAAGTTGCATAAAAATTTTAATGTTATAGTCTAAAATTGCATAAACAATGTACTTGAAATTAGCTTCAGTAATATTCCTCCGTTTTTCATAACGTTAAAATCTCTTTTTAAGTCACAACTGATTAAGAAGTAGCCTAATTCATTTGCGTCTATCATCCATTTAAGAGAGGTGGTTTCCTTTTTCAAAAACGACAAGAAAACACAAGTGTAATTAAGATATATAATGCAGAAAAAAATAGTCATGTCTATTACAGTATATTTTAATTAAAAATCAAAAATTAATTAACATAAATTAAATTTCTGCTCTAAAAACGTAATTTTTTTGAAAAAATAGATTTAAATGAAGAAAAAATTCATGATTTATAAATTGAATAAGTCATATTAACCCAAATCACAAAAAGCGGTCTATATATGAAAAACTACTGTTTGAAAAAAGTGGTAGTACATATGCAAAACGTTATACAAAATAGATATTTCTTACTTTTACCTAACACTGAAGCTTTGATAAAAGTAATGCACCTTACCAAATATTCAAACATAAAAGTTAATATATAGTTAGTATATAGTGGTAGACAAAGCTACTTTGTTTCTGCAAAATTAATGATAGCAATAAACCACTCGTGCAACCAATTCTTTTTTTTTTTTTTTTTGTAAGAACTATTTTAAATAATTATATCTTGCGTATTTTTAAATTTTTTTTTCAATTACTAAAGCAATAGTTTTTTAAGTTTTTTTAAAAATTGCTCTATAAATTTTGCCTAATTTTAAACAAAATGTTTAAAGTTATAGCAAAGAAGCATGAGACAAAAAAATAAATGTTTTTATAAAAATTTTCATATTTTCATAAATATATAAGCTAGATTTACGAAATTTTATGAACTCATTGAAAATACAGAACCAAAGTAATCGATACAAGTTATAAGCTTATAGCCTGATTTTCAGGCATAGGATGTTTAAAAATTCTTGTTTTCTTTTGTAATTTATTGCCAGTTCCTAAAACTCCTGAAAGCTTTAAACTTTATTGAAAAGTCTGAAAAATTGCATAAACCAAACATATCTAAAATTACAAGATATTCCTTTACGTATTTTGTGAGAAACTCAATAAAAAATTCAAAAATCAAAAGAGTCTCTTCCATTACTGTAGGATAGTGTATCTTAACCCCAAAAATGGTGGCAACTATTTTATTCGAAAATAAGTGTAGGTCAACATCACAGATACTTCTTTAGTGCTTAGTGTAAAGAATAACTAGGAATGCTCATTTTTTGTGTAAAGTGGTTGTACCAATTTTTGGATTTCAATAACACTAAAATTCATAATAACAATAAGATATGGTTAAGCGTAATTGTCAGTTTTGCGATTCCATTTATAATAAGAACAGTTAAATTAAGATGCACCCAGATACACGCTAATACTTAAAATAAAATTGGTTTCTAAATAAAACAATGCATAGTACATTACACTCCTGTTTCTGTACTTGTAAATCAGTGCACTAAACAACAACAAACACACGCTGTTTCATTCTCAATTGTAAGCAATTTGCTGATGAATCACAATGAAACATACGTTTTCGGAAGTGAAAATATTTCACGAATGGTGTGAATGCGAGTGAGTTTGAGTTAGAATCTTCCATTATTGGTGTTTAGGTTTTATATATCCCTTTAAAGTACGCATGAACGCTCTATCTGATGTCTACTGGAAATTAAATGTTCAATCTCCCATTTTTTTGGATGTTCAACACCAAATTCGGAGAGCTTTTATGCCATAGTTTTTACGGTGTTTTTATATACTTCTCTTGAATTAAAGAAGTTTAAAACTTACATAATCATATGATTTAATCGCTTCCAAATAAGCCCTTTTATTCTTTAAAAATCTATCTCGAATTAATCAAGGATTTTCCTAAACGTGTTAAGCGAAATTACTTTCCGGATTTAAAACGATTTTGTATCCCAAACCATTTTATGTTAGATAATCTAAAACTGTTAACCAACACAAAAGTTTTTCTTTAATAGTATTTGTAATTAAATGTTAATGAATACAAAGGAATGCAATACAGAAACAACAATTTAATCCTCTTTTAATGTTTTCAAAAAAATAAAAAAATAATTGAATTTAGATTTTTATTTCGTTCAAATCTCTAATTAGATTCTTATATTTTTTATAATACGCTTTTTAATTATTTCGTTGTTTATATAACATTTCATTACCTTAAAAATTATGCAATTTAAAGGAAATGAACTAGATATGAAAATTAAAAAAAATATGTTTATCTTAAATCCAAATAAAATCACTCATGTGTTTTGTTTTACTACAGGCACAATTTAAAAAAAAATAATAGAAATATGAATAATTAGCATTAAGTAATTTATTTTTCTTGACTGAAGTTCAAGAAGTTTCAAAATGAAAAAGATATAAATTAAAATATAAATAATTTCGATTCCTTAAATTAAGTTTGATTTGCATTTTGTATGCCCATTTTCTTTTCAAGATTTAAAAATTAAAATCTGTAATCTTTCAGTGCTTTCGAGTAAATGAATTTAGCATTTCTTTTCCACATTATTAGATTTTTCTCTTTAAATTTATGCTTTAACAAGTAGGAAGTTTCAAAGGTATTTAAATTAAAAATTAAAACTTGTAGATTATCATATTTTGAAAGGTCTTTTTTTAATTTTTCCATTTTTTTTTACAATTTAAGTCATTTAATGTGCAAAAACATTTTTTTAAATAAATAACAGTATATTTTTTAAAATGAAAGAAACAATATTATGAAACTTTGGTAAAGAGTAAGTTTAAGATAATTGGATTGAGAAAAGCGCTAAAAGTATCTTATAAAAAAGTATTTTATAAATTACACTGAGTAGCCAAATTATTATGACCACATGACAGTTTTATTCGAAATGAGCTATTTTGTCTCAGTGTGGCTGCTGGAAGGTGAGATAGCTACAACAAAGGAATGAATGACTAGTTAACCATCAATTGCATTGTATTACGTGCTGTGATATAGGCAAAAAACGTGACTTAACGGAGTTCGAAAGCTGGTTCTGATTCTGACGCTTCCATCGCTTAGAATTATCCCAATTCTAAGCGCTGGAAGCATCAGAACTAGTATCAGCAAAATGGTTGCTCTTATGAAGTGTTCGAGATCAGAAATTACTAATGTGTACAGAGAGGAGTCTAGCAAGCAGAAATTCAGGTATCAACGTCAGACTTGTGGTCGTCACAGGCTACTGAATGCTCGAGCAGAAAGGAATATGCCAGAGTTGTCCAGTCCTGCATAAGAGCAGCAATACGTCGAACAATGGGGAATCTTAATGAAGATGCGACTACGAACATCTCCTGACTACCTGCCGACAACCTGTTCGAAATCTTCATCTGCCAGCCTTGAATAGAGGCAGACGTCTCCAGTTTGCAAGGGACCATAAGGATTGGACAGTAGATGACTGGAAAAGGGTCATGTGGCCTGATGAATCACGTTTTCAATTACACCATGTAGATAGCAGTGTTCGGATGTGGCGAAAACAGCATGAAAGCATGGGCCCCACGTGCATTGCCCCAAAACTTCAAACTGATGGAGGCAATGTTATGGTTTTGGGGATATTTTCTTGGCATTGCGTGGGTCCTTTGATTCCTGTGGAACGACGCCTGAATGCTCAAGGGTATTTAAGTGTTATCGCAGATCAAGCGCATCCAGTTAAGTTAATAGCTTACCCTCCGGGGATGGATACTTTCAGCATGACAGTGCCTCCTTGTCACACAGCTCATATTGACAACAGATGGTTCGAAAAACACTACGGTGATTTTAGCTTACTTCATTGGCCCACAAAATCACCAGATCGCAATCCAATTGAGAATTTGTGGGATGAGATTGAACGGGGCATCACACAGCTGGAACCAGTGCCTTCCAATCTGACGGAACTAACAAGTGCAGTTCGTCGGATATGTGGTCAAATGCGTCAACCAACGTCTCATAGAGTCTACGTCAAGAAGAATTCGACCAGTATTAAGGGTTGAAGTTGGTCCAACAGTGTATTGTGGGAGTCGTCATAATAAATTGACCGCTCAGTCTTTAGTATTTTCTAATACGTAGGGGAGAGTGGTGTCAATTGTAACATTTTTTACTTAACTATTTTTAGCTAACAAAAAATCCAATATATTATTATTATTAATTGACAGACGAGTAAAGTAGACTATCCTCTACTAGAAAAAAAATTAAATACCTGATTTTAAATATTATTATATTAGTTATTAACAATTTTTGACAGTCGTGCACTTGTTACAATTGTCCCCACTTACGGGGTCAATTGTAACAGTTCATAAATTCAACTAAAACATAGTTAATTATACATATTATCATAGTTGTGATATATTTTTTTATTGATCAAAATAGTAGTGATATTTTAGGAGTAAAAATAATAATGAGCAGAGACCTAAAGGGTTAAACTTTTAACTTTAAGGGGTTAAAAATTTTAATTTATGCTGTGAAAGGTGACAAATAAAATAATGCACATGCAACATAATATAAATGCTATAGGAAACTATTGGTGGTTCTTAAAGAGATAAGTAATGGTTTGTAAACATAAGATTATTTATTTTCAGCTGTTACAATCGTCCCTTTACTTATTGTTACAATTGTCCCCAAGACGCCATTTCAGCTTCATTTGTTAAAAACAATGCTAGTTAATTAGCAAAACTAATCTTTTTTTTATTGAAATGTTAATTAAGGTGTCCACTTACATATTCGGTTACTAATTTTTATTTGTTTAAACGAAATTACTTTGTTACAATAAAATATTCTAATACTAAAAAAAGTACTTGCGTGACGTGAAAATATCTTTTGTGATGTAACTCTTTCAAAAGTACATAAAAATGGTTGCCATCAGGGGTGTACATGTAGATTTGTTAAATACACCTTGTGCACCACCTAGGAACCAAATCTAGAACCCGACACTCGAAATTTTTGCTCTGTTACAATCGTACCCTGTTACAATTGACCCCACTCTCCCCTATAATATTTTTCAGGTTTAATACAATCAGCATATATGCCTTTAGGCCAATTAGTAAATGCGCATAGAAATACAAAAGAAGACTTAATTTGCTTACTCTTACTGTAATAAACTTTTAAATAAGCTAATCACAATAAGCCTTCCATAATTGGTCTTAATGAGCACTATCTGAATCTATTATTTTCCTAGGTCGTAATTCATTTTCTCATTTCCCGAAGTACATAAATAAAAATAATAATTCAAATAAATTATTTCTTTAGAATTCATATCAGTTGAAATCAAATTCATGCAGCTTGAATGTCATATCATTAATTTTCCTTATTATTTACTTGACAATTACTGGTCCCTAACAACACTATCTTGTCCAGGATTATGACATATATAACCGCTTATAATTAGCATGTTTGCGGTTTCTCTTAGACGCAATAACGAAATTACAATTTAATAGGAACTCACTAAGCTACTTCGGTAATCGAATCTAAGACACCATATAATTTCACGAAAACTGCTGTGAGGGACAAATTTTTTTTACGGTGGAATTTAATTTTTGTTCTACAACTTATCTTCATAATGATTGCAGTTCTGCAAGTTAAAAACAGATATAAAACTTAAAAAATGAATGTTTGTTTATGTATTTCCATATTTATTTATCTTACTAATCAACCGAAATTTTGATGTAGTATACTTAGGAAAAATTTAGGAAAAGTGAAAAAATATGAGCTTCAAAGCTCACGTGTATCTTGAAAAATAATGTAAGAAATGGCAAAAAAAAATCTATCAAAATGACCCCATCGATGCTTCTACTTCTTATAGTCTTAAACTCAAAATGAAACAAAATAAAATTTCAAGCTATGATAACACTGGGGAACATTGTTTTTCTGTTGTATGAGATTTTTTTAACGGATTATACATATTTTTACGTCAAGTGTGCAATCAATTCATATGTGCTTTCGGATTTCAAATGTGTAGTCGGATTGTCCATCCGAGTTACTGAATTTAAATTAGTTTCAAATTCTGTAATTAGCTTTGCTCACTTGATGCTAGAGATTATTTTTGAAGGACAGTTTTTGCAAAAAAAAAACAAATTGTAGAAGGTTATATTTAACACGGGGTCGCATAAATGTTACGACAAACGTCTAGGGAATTTACGGCGATTCATCAAGATAAAAACTGCATAGGAAAGCACATCTTTATAGGCCACTAAGGACGCTTTCTTATTATGAACTGTTTCTTCCTATGCTTTTGAGCATGTTATAATAGGGAAGCGCCACTAGCCGCGTCTGACTACGTTTCTATGAATGAGTTCCTTTGCAATTTTAATCCTGATGACGTGACGACTCCTCTAGAGTTATTCGTTACATTTACGCTACTCCTTTTCATATATACAACGTTTCTAAACCTGACCATTTCGACAAAAAAAAGGGTGAAAATGACATTAAAAAAATCCATTTCTTCAAGAGCAAAACTAATTTCAGATTTGAAAGATCCACACCGAATTAGGTAGTCAAGTATTTTTATAAATAAAACAATAAACTGTCAACCAGTCTAATCTAAACATTTATATAAATGCATCATCAGTATACGATTTTTTATTAAATAAAAATAACAAAATGAAAATTCTGCTAATAAATGCCATTCAATTGTCCTTTTACTACCATCTGGTAAAATCATTATCATGCAGATTTAAAATTAACTTCTTTTTTCTTTATAGAAATTCAATGGCCTTGAGCCAGTCTCTTGTTCGAAGCATGAGTAAATGTAATTAATTATTTAGGACAATGTTATTTCCACTGAATACAGCTCCAATCTTTTGATTTGGTATATGCATTTTTTAAATAAAAATTTCCTTATTTAAACTAAAAACAGAAAAAAATATGTGTTCCTGACAGTTTTTAAATAATGCTGCAGGGAAAAAAAGCGAAAGAAAATGTATTCAAAACATGCTTATTGAAACCAAAATGATATAAATAAATTAAGCATAGATTTTATAAATTAAATTCACTCAAAGCATCTGCAATTATTATATATATATACACACACACATAATTATGAAATACAAATACGCTGTTAGAAATTTCTCGGTAAAAACGGTTAAAAACAATTTCTTTTTCCTGCCATATTAATCAAAACAGTCAAATAACTACGAAAATGATGATATGCAAACTGTAAAGTGTGAGAAAAAACGGCTATTGATTGGTTTTACCTAATACTGTTTAACAACCAGAATTCTATCCACTCCAACTAGGTCCACTTTATGAAGCTAATTTGTTGCGTGCTGCAAGGCACATACTATAGCTGAGAAGCCTATTCTGTCAATCTTATGCCCGGTTGAACAGGGGTTCGAATCGATGAGTTGAAACCGCAATATTTTTTCTTCTCCTTCAGTACATGAAAAATTAGTAAAGTGCTGCTCTCTTAAATCTGTAATCATAGACTATTAGATTATGAAACTATCTTTCACACATAAATGGCCCAGTACATACAGATTTCCAATGTCCAATGAATTTTTATTTCTATGGCTTAGAAACTATGCTATTTGTAAATGGTTAAAAAATCGTATGGTTTTGTATTCACGGATTTTAACTGTACCAGTTGCAAATGGTTTCAATACCATAAATGTAAAGAAATGTTTCGAATTAAAAACTTTATGATAGATAAGAAGGACAATCTGCTGCCAGTTGTTTTACCGTCATTTCAGAATGAAAATTCTAACAGCATAATTTTGAAAATCTTATCACTTTATGTCGTAATAATTCGAGCTATCAAGTTAACCCTCAAGATTTTAGTAATATTAGATATACTTTAAATAATGTAAAAATATAATATTAGATTATTTTTAATATTAGATTTACTATGTCTTAATTAAAAAATTAATTCCCCTTAATATAATATTATTTTCTAAATAAAAATTATTTTTCTCCATTAAGATATCTGAAATTGAAACTATACATAAATACATTTATTAATAAAGCTATATAAAGTCAATATCAGCAATTCATTTTTAGAAGGAGAAAAAAGCCTGAAGATTTATTTCCTTTCTGTGAATAAATCTTAAGCTTTTAACAGCTTAAAAAATAATTCCTTTTCAATATGATTTTGATTTTATAAACGAAATATTATTTAATTAGATTATCGGGAGTTAAAATTTTTTAAATTAATTATCGAAAACTAAAACAATGCATTAACGCATTTATTAAAAATAGTGTCTAAAGATTTAAAGTCATCATCAGCAATTAATTTTAAGTAGAAAAAACCTTAAAGTTTAAATTTCTTTTAGATAATAAGTCTTTAATTTCTAACAAGTTACCCACAATATAACAATATAATTTTGATTTTCAAAACCAAATATTCTTTAATTAGATTATAGAAAATTAAAACAATATATAAATACATTTATTAAAGAAAGTATTGAAAATCAACATCAGCAATTCATTTTCAGATGAAGAAAAACCCTTAACAAGTTGTTTACTTTCAATGATTAAATCTTTAATTTTCATCAACTCAAAAATGTATTCTTCCTTAATATAGTTTTGATTTCGAAAATCAAAACTGTATTAAGGAAGAATAAATTTTTGAGTTGATGAAAATTAAAGATTTATTCATTGAAAGTAATTTTTTTATTAAGTTATCAAAAATTAAAACAATACTTAAACACATTTATTAAAAAGTATACAAAGTCAACAAAAATCATTTATTTTTAGAAGAAAAAAAAATTAGCGAGCTGTTTGATATTAGTGAATAGAGCTTTAATTTTTAACAACTTAAAAAATAATGACTTCTCAAAATGATTTTGATTTTCTGAATTAATTTTTAAATAAGTTATCAAAATTAAAACAATACATAATCAAATTTATTAAAAAAATATTTAAAATCAACATCAGCAATTCATTTTTAGAAGAAGAAAAACCCTTAACGAGTTATTTACTTTCAGTGAATAAAACTTCAATTTTATACACCTTAAAAATTTAATTCTTCCTTAATATAATTTTGATTTTCTAAATCAAATATTTTTTCATTAAGTTATAAAAAATTGAAGCAATACATAAATAAATTTATTATAAAAAGTATGCAAAGTTAACATCAGCAATTCATTTTTAGAAGAAGAAAAAAAAACTTAACGAGCTATTTGCTTTCAGTGAATAAATCTTTAATTTTATCTTCCCATGCAAAAGCACGCTTTAGTGGATAAGAGACTAATGCGTTAGAATGGTGAAATGGATTGCGTAGACCAAACATTAATCAGAGAGTGTTCAATTTGTCACTATACCAAAGTGTGTGGTAGTGAATAAAAGAAGGAAGTGTAGAAAGCAGTGAAGAGAGAACGAAAAACCGTGTGGGGGAGGAAGATAATCTTAAGCAGAAAGACAGGGGGCTCGGCAAGTATTTCTACGCTGTAATGGTCAATTGTCGCCTAGTGATTTGTCATTCACTTCTTTAAGAGCGAGTCGCGTTCGCCCTGTCGAAAACCATGATTCAGTTCAGGCAATTCATAGTAGATTCGTGAGACTTAACACGGGAAATAAATAAGGCTATGCTCAGAAGTTTTCCTCGAATATGAAGGCTATTGATGTTGCTGGCACTTTAGCAATATTTTAAAAATTTATTTCCTAGTAAAGCGTGGAAGAACAATAGCGAAGAACTATGAGAACATTGTAAAACATTTATTTCTAAAATATTTGAATTTATTATGCATATTGTTAGTAGTAGAATGAAATTATTACAAACTGTATAGGTTGAAACCAATGATTAAACGCTGAATCGAAATCGAATATGAAGGCTTTTGATGCTGCTGGCACCTTACAAATTTGAAATATTTATTTAATATTTCCAAGTAAGGCGTTAAAGAACAATGGCGAAGAACAATGAGAACATTATAAAACATTTATTTCTAAAATATTTTGAATATATTATGTATATTGTTGGAAGTAGAATAATATTGTTACAAACTGTATAAGTTGAAACTAATGATTAAACACAGAATCGAAATCGAATATGAAGGCTATTGATGTTGCTGGCACTTTAGTGATTTTAAATATTTATTTAATATTTCCTAGTAAAGCGATGAAAAACAATAGCGAAGACCTATGAGAACATTAGGAAATATTTATTTCTAAAATATTTTATGTTATGCATGTTGTTGGTAGCAGAATGATATTGTTACAAACTGTAAAAGTTTAAACTAATGATTAAATACTATTTTGAATATCGAAAACAAAGGAGTATCATAATTAATTTTAGTTAGAAAACAATCAAAATTAAGAAAAGATGTATGCAATGTTAGTGTTAGAGTTTTAAATTATCACCGTAGCGTACAGTAGAATCGTTTTATATTTTATATATAATAATTCAAATATGTATTACACATTATATCTATAATGAGTCATATTATCTTGTAATGAATTTCAGAATATTGTACGCACATTCTATTATACATATGAAGCAAATTATAAGTATATTGTATTGTATAAATGAAGCATTGTGTAGTACAGAGGTTGAAAATATCATGGAAACTATTTTATACTTATTCTTTACAAACAATATTTCTTTAGGCAGGAATTTGTTTTGCAGTACTGATGGTAGTGTAAAGATGTTATGGTGTTATTAGATGTTATGATGTTATTAGATGTTATGATGTTATTAGATGTTATGATGTTATTAGATGTTATGATGTTATTAGATGTTATGTGTTAATAGGCGTTATTAGACTGTATTAGTTGGAACAAATGAAATAACAATATTTTACATATTGCATTCAGCTGAGTATCATAACTATTTTTCGTCAGAAAACAAGTAAAATATTGCTGCTGCATTAGCATACTTTCAGTTTTAGGGTTTTAATTTATTAAAGGAAAGAATTAATTTATAACCGTACAATAGAGTAGAATTGTATTAATTTTAATGTGCAATAATTCAAATAAGCTTAACGTATTATACTTATAAGGAAGTATATGATATTTTAATAAAGTCAGAATATTGTACATACATTTTATTACATGTATAAAGCATATTATAAGCTTCTTTCATTGCGTAAATGAAGCATATTGTAAAGTACAAAAGTTGGACAAAATTCTGAAAAAATTTTTGTATTAATTCTTTGCAAAAAATATATATATTTTAGAAGCAAATAATTTGTAAGACTTTACATAGCAAAGCTGTTGGCATTATTTAAAATATCATATTTTAAGCTTTTATATATGTTATATTTATGATATATAAAATTTATATATATTCAATATTTATATTAAATTTGTCATTGCAATGATATGGTGGTATTGAAAAAGAAGCTTTTAATTTAATACCCTCATTTTAGTGGATGTAAATTTTGCATGAGTGAAAATAACATCACTTCCAAAAGCTTCTGTCAAGATCTTTTAAACTGTGTCAAAGGTCTTTCCACGTAAAATCTTCCGAAATATTTGCTGTTAAAAGAAAGATTGTTTGCATGAGAAACTGTTTTCATAATTTTGTCAAAACCCTAAACAATGTCATCATCATCATCATATCTGGCTAGACAGCCCAGGGTGGGCCAGTGCCTTCCTTTGAATTCGAATCCACTTCTCTCTACTTTTGACACTTGTTCGCCAGTTTTTCTCCTTTAGTAATGTTACAAAATTTAATTGATTTCAAAAGGTACATTTAAATTTATACCTATTTACACAATAAAGATATTATAATCATATTGTTTTTACAAAGTAACGATTAATATGTAAAATAACAGATTATAAAGTCTAACTCATTTCTATTAATATTTATATAATATTATATTCTATTAATATTTTAACCATTTAAGAATAATAGCCACATTAATTATGTCCAGATTAATATTTATTTTTGTGTTTTTAAAACCAACTTCCTTTACTAAAATCAACTACTATATTAATGCATTCAGAAAGGTCGAATAATTGGTTTAAATCTATTCAATTTTACTTCAGCATTTTTTGTTTCAATTTTAAGAAGCCTTTTATGCCTTAATCTTTTTTGGAAAGAGTTTTAATGGATAGGTCCTTTCATCGACAGGTAATCAATAACTGCAAACGCTCATGGGCATATTTTGATTTTGATTAATTTTGAATGATTTTCAAGGTTTGAAAAATGTGTACTTATCCCCATTTCAAAGCGTATTGTCTTTTCTGTCAAAGGACGGTGGTTCTTCCATAAATTTGAAGGAAACTTCTTCCACAAACTTTTATTTTCTTACCATTTGTGCTCTTTGTTTCCTGGACAAGGTTTTAAAATGTTTTCATGTATCAAGTATGACACATGCCAAACCTCGTGGAAATTAATTCTACTCCACAAAGAAACATCACGTACCTTGAAGTTCTCGAGTAAGCTCCAAGAATGACAAGTTCTAACGTGTCATAGAAAACGTAATGTGACATTGTGACGCTAAAGCCTTAAAAGTGTTTTACGTCAGATAGATTTTTGAGTCTTCCTTTGTGTTTTTCCTACTTATCAAGAGCTGAATTTTAAAAATCGAACAAAAGTAGATAAGAGCCTAAGATCAATTGAAAACTTTGTCACTGTTTTTGATGGTTTTATGTTTCATAAGAAGATGTGGTTTTAAAATGTTACATAACAGAAATGGATGATAATAAAATGCTTTTTTATTAGCTTATCCTGTGGTTTTATTTATAAAAAAAAAATTGTTGTAGAAAGATTACTTTAAAAATATGTATTTTCACTGCGCAGACCTAGAAACCAATTTTATAGGGTTATGAATGTAGACAGATGCATTTTATATTTCGTTCACTGCTGTTTATATATTAGTTTATTTACATTGCGTATATATTTAATTCCAAAGATTTTTAAGTAACTTTAACTGCAAAAATAACCAAATTTTCAGATAAGTAGGTATAAAATGGGGTTTCTGCCTGGGAGGTGTACAGAAATAATAAACGGATCACTCTGAATAACTTTTGATCTAATCATTGAATCTTCACGTTCTAGGGCTTATTCTTAATGGTTTGAGGTAACTTCAAATATGCTAATTAATTACTGCAGACAATATTTTATGCCACGTAATCAGACAATCAATCAGACAATCATTTTCTGAATAAACATACCTTTAATCAATTGATTCGAGTTTCTGACCCCAAAAATATAGGGGGTAGCCGCAATCTGGGAAATATGGTCCCCATAGTTTGGTCCGGAGAGCGGTCCGAAATTTGGACCCCTTAATGTTAATTTTACTTTTTACGCACTTCTTAAGAGAATTTAAAAATTTATGCAAACACTTACAAAATTCCTTATTCGATAACGCGAAAATTGAGTTTAGTATTCATTTATTATTGTTTATTATTTATTTAAAAGTAGTCGCAAAATTTTGAACTGTACGGTATATAATTTTTTACATCATTTTAAAGTATGTAATTCAACGTGGGAAAAAATAAAATTTGAGCAAAATCGGTTAAATAGTTCCTGAGAAATTGCATTTTAAATATATGACTTTTTTGAAATTCGTTTTCTCATGATTTATTCAACCGATTTTGCACAAATTTTGTATTTTGCCACGTAAAATCATATTCTTGAAAATAATGCAAAAAATTGTATATCTTACAATTCAAATAGTTTTCAAACGTTCTTAAATAAATTCATTTTTAGAATTCGAAGAGCTCTCAAACGTTTAGAAACTTTGTCACTGATTTCGAAAGTTTAAGAGGATGTGTAGAAAGAAAAAAAATTGGACAAAATTTTTTACATCATATAATCAAACTTAACTAATTTGTGTGATCATTTTTTTATTCAACACTTAAGTTATAAAACATTTTATAATATATAGATTGTTTTTATAGTCATTGTTGGACCAGGGTTTTTTGGTGAATTTACGGCGGAAGAGTATATTTAAAACAATTCAATCAAATGAGGAATCCTTTTCGTTGGGAATCAGCTATCGACTTTTTTTGTCCAAGTACTTAGACGTGGATACATCACTGTGCAAGAAGAAATTTTAATTAATAGATAAGCCGAAAAGTTGAACTAAGTAGTGGGCTAGATATCTTTGTTGTTGCTAATGGAACTATGTTTCGATTAAATTGTTTCAAGATATCATGCGGTTGACCTGTAAAACGTATTTACACGGAGTAAGCAATTGGCGATGAATTGGAGTAGCAGCTTCACTTTGAAAGTTTCACCGACTTAAGGACTGTAGTATAGTTTATCTGAAGTAATGATTATTTAGTAAGCTGAACATAGTAACATCATTCACCTTTCCCACCACAATTCAATAGCTCGAGTGTAGTGACATCTTTTTTTTTTATATAATCCCCACTGCGCAGCTTATATTCGCTACGTCCGATTACTAAATTAATTCGTGCGGAGGTCTTCTCTCTTCCAGAAGGTGTCTCTTTTACCCATTCCCGTTTAACACTGGCGTGAAATGGCTTTCGAACTTAGGCTACTATAACGAGATGCTAGTACATTTAAAAACTTTATTTATAATTTTGAGCGAAAATTAATTCCTCGATTTTAGTACACTTATGATGCTTGCCTGTACCATAAATTGATAAACACATCATGCTTTGTATCTTATTTTTCTAGATTGAGTTTAAAGTATCTTTCTTTTAAACATTCAAATTATAATAACAAAAAACTTTTTTAATTAAATAAATGGCATATAAAAGTATGTAACACAAACATATTGCGAGAAATATATTTGCCAACTATAATTATGATTCTCTACTTCGTAACATCAAAATAAACATTTCTGCGTAAGTTCTCAGTTTAAAAGAGTCAAATAATTGTTTGCAAAAGCTCTACTTTCGAATACTTAAAGATATTTCCTGGACTTTTATTTGTCATCAAATGAGAATGCTATTTAAATACTTTCCCTTAATTATGCCACGCGCTGAATTTAATATTTTCTTCGAACCCTTCTCAAACAAATTGTTGATGCGAACAGATCTGCATGAAATTCGCTAAAAGTGCTGACAAGTAGTATCTTCCTGGTGTTCTTAAAAATATTTACGCAGTTTTAATCACTCCAGTTGTCTTTCAAGTTGCCAAAAACTGGAATAGTTTAAATGATAGGTACATATTTTTAAACGCAAAGATATTTCAGGCACCTCAAAGCAGCGAATTAGAATTTCCTGTGAATTTATATAAAATGCGAATTTAAAATCCCAAATATTCCTGTTTTATTTAGTTTAAATTATTCAGTTTCAAGGGATCTGTGGCATGAAATTTATAATCATTTAATTGAAATATGATTTGTAAATAAATCCTTTATTTCTAATGTATTTCTATTAAAATAGTAAACATTTTCCGAAAATTTATGACAAATTTGAATTTATTCTTAACCAGAAGCATAAATATTTTGAAAGGATTTATTACACGTATTATATATATATATATATATATATATATATATATATATATATATATATATATATATATATATATATATATATATATATATATATATATATATATATATATATATATATATATATATATATTATATATATATATATTATATATATATATATATATTAATTTTCTTTTAATTTTTTCGAATGACGAAATTTAACTCATTATCCTCCAGTACCTTCGTTTGCAGACAGTATTTTCTAATAACTTTAAAAATTAACAACACAAATACTTCATGATGAGTTTTGGTTTTGGAGGAACAAATATCCATGGCCTCCAAGATATTTTAGTAAGAGATCTCAATTTGATTTTCTTTTGAAGTAGTAGCTAAAATAAGAAATGACTTACGATACTGTTACTACAATGAAGAAAGCACAATCGTGCTAAAAAAAGTTGTGTAGGAAAAAATAAAAGCAATATTCCTTACTTGTATCAAATAAAGGGATATATCCATTACTAGTTTCATTGTAACTGGAATTATAGCAATCAAATAAAACAAAAAGCTTTGTGACCGGTAAGTTAAAGCTACAATTAGCATTTATAAAAAAGTTGCACCCTGTAACCTATACAGGGTTACAAGCGGAGTATGTCCGGCAGTGTAATCTAGTCCCAAAACACCATGACAAGATATTTTCGCTACTCTTGAATTTGCTTCTTCTTAGTAGATGCTTCTTATTTAGTAAAGAGGATTCTTTTAGCTCATTTTTAAAAATAGAGAGGGCTGATTCAGCTAAGTTATGAGAGCAGAAAACTGCATATCCCAAAAAGTATCATAAAGAAAGTAATCTGCGTTCCGCTAATAGAGAGAATTATCCTTATCCCATAATCAATTTCATCCTAAATTCGTTACGAAAACCGTCAACAGATGGCGCGGAAAATTAGACAAAGATTATTTCTATTTAAATATTTGCATTGTGTCTGTTAATTTTGTTCTATGTTAATTGTGTAACATATGTTGACGAACTTTATATTTAATTTCGAAAATTGTCAAAACTCAAGTTCACGGTTCCCTTGAGGCACCTAATATACAAGAATGAACTACCATTCTTTTGTAACAGTACTGTTGAAAAACAAAAAATGTTAAAGAATAAGCTTAAACTTTTGTTTTAAAATAGCACTCTGACTTTTTCTAGATCTATATATGTATTAAGATTTGCATATATAAATACCATAATTTTAACACAAAAAGAAACTTATATTCATTCCATATATACAACATAAATCATAAAATAGATTTTAACGTTGTACGTCGCTTGTGATTTGTTTATTGGCAAATTTTAGGCGATCGCTGTTGGCACGAACTAAATCTTTCTAATCGTTGCCACCATCACCTATATGGCAATCGTTGCCACCATCACCTATTCCTAAAACAATTTTGCAGCAATTGCCATTTGTTATTGTTGCAGGAATGTCTTATACTGGCTTTAGTTTTAGTTTTCTAATAGAACTATAGTTATTACCCAGTGTGCAAATTTAAAAAGATAACCATTGTTCGATTTAGTTATTAACTCATTGTTTTCTTTTACTCTTGTTTTGTTTTTTATTATAGATCAGTAAGTCAAGCAATTATTAAAAGAAAATAATTGAAATGTACAAAAAAAAATTTAAATAGTTTTCGCAAATATTGAAGTAAAATACATAAGTAAAATTATGAGTTTAGTTCCGTCCCTACTTTCAGCTTAACAGCCCATATATTAAGCGTGTGAAAATAAATTAATCAAAATGAATACAGTCCGAATACGAGGAAAGACGTTTTCAAGTAAATTGAGGTGAGCACATCCATCAGAAGTTAAAATCGTGCATGAAATGCATTTTAACAAACATGTCTTTAGGATAATTATGGGAGTATAAATGAGTTAATTATGTAGGAAATCCCAAACAACTCATCTATTTCCGACAAGTCAAAACATTCCATTCGTCATTAAACAATCAGAGCAATTACTTTGTAGGAAAAGTGAGTTATCATTTAAATCACTTTGGTTGCTTTCCAATAACCACGTAATGGTGGTTAAAACCACAACCATGTGCAAAACACTTCAAAACTGATATAAAATGTGTTCTACTGTATGGGATATTGAAATTTTCTTAAAATATAATTTGATCCAATTAACAAGTTAATTTATTATTTTTAAGCTCAGGAAATATATTTATAATTAAATAGTTTTTAGTTTTGTAACACAATAAAACCACAACTATGTGCAAGATACTTCAAAGCTGATATAAAATTTATTCTACTGTATGGGATATAGAAATTTTTTTAAAACATAATTTTGATCCAATTAACAAGTTATTTTATTGTTTTTAAGCTTAGGAAATATATTTATTTATAAATAATTTTTTAGTTTTGTAACACAATTTAGGTAAAAGCAAAAAATATACACATACGATAATTTGGAACTAAGATAAAAGGTTTTGTTAAATTACATCTATAAAGTTTGATAAAACATAGTCTGTTAAATTTAAAATTGCATTTTCTTAAAATTATGTAAACATAGGGAATGTGAGCTATTAATTAATCTTTTATCACCGCTCTACTACCTAGGTGAAATACTGTTCAATACTGACGCAAACATGTGTTTTGTTTATACACGCATTTTTTGTTTATATATACTTATTTTGTCTATTCATACATGTTTTGTTTATTCATGTATATCTACATGCATGTTCAGTTTATACTGTTTACATTTTTTAAAAAAAATATGTAAACGTAGGGAATGTGAGCTATTATTAAATCTTCTTATCACCGCTCTACTATCATTTTCTTAGGGACATAACTAGGTAAAATACTATTCAATACTGACGCAAACAAGTGCTTTATTTATTTTCAAGCTTGCACTTTTGTGAAAATAGATTGCTTTTATTTACTTTACGGTATGATTCTATACTTATAGTTGCTTTGAATACTGGAAAAAGAAAGCATCAATTGAGATAATTTTTGTCACGAATTCGTTTCATGTTAAAAAATTTTATTGAAGGTTTTGTTCTTTTTTTTCTATTTTTTTCTGCTATGAAAGAAAGTACGGACTTTATTAAATATTTTTTTACTTTTAAGTTTCACTTATAGAAGCACAGACAAAGAGTTTTATTGAAAATATAAACTTTAGAGTAAGAATAATAAGAGTTTTATTGAAAATATAAACTTTAGAGTAAGAATAATAAGAGCTTTATTGAAAATATAAACTTCCTTTATTTATAAGTCTAGTCCTTCTTAATGTTTTGAATGAAAGTTCAATAATATTTATAACCTATTGCTACCTGAAATTTTCTGAATTATTTACCAATTAATCTTTTCATGTATCAATTAATCTGGTTGATAGAAAAACACGGGAACTAAGATGGATAAACTTCGTTTTTAAAGCTGCCTCGAATTTGTTTAAGTAATTCTCTCGTTGAGCAAAATATTTTTCTTAACCATATTGGCAAATGTTTGTAGCTAACACTGAAATCTTGTGTGTCTCCGTAACACTCAGAGATAAATAAATGTTCTTTGCTTAGTTTTAAATAGATTGTCTTATTTCAGCCACAGGATCTGTCTAAATAATCTAGTGCAGGGGTCTGTTTTTTTATGACTGCCGTTGTACAGCCGACCCAATTTTGCGGTTACGACTACCAATGTTCAACTCCATAGCCTTACAATTTTGAAACCAATCAAAAAGACAAGGGAACTCCTGGATCTAGCATTGGGCGAAATTTACTGTCTTGGAGAACTTTTTGATGGAACTAATCCGCATTTGCGCTACATGGAGAGGAATAACATAATCCTCCCATGGTTGGCCTGACGGAAGGGGGACTCTAACCCATGATTCGTCTTTCACTGAGGATATTTCAACTCAGAGCTGTGGTTGGTGCGTTCCAGATGTGGAATTCGCATCGACCAGCCATCGCTGGGATTTGAACCCGGTTCAACCTCGTTGGAAAGCGAACGCTCTATCACCTGAGCCACCTCGGATCTCAGGTGTCTGTTTAAGATTTTCCTCTTTACAGTAGTTCTACTGTTGTTTTGGGAAGAACATTTGTCAACTCCGAAAATCTGAAGGAAAAAAAAGCCATTGTCAACTGTCATTGAAAATTTTACTGTCAACTCAAAAAATCCAAAGGGAAAAAAGTCATTGCCAACTGTTATTGTCATTGAAGAGGTCACTATGAACTCCAAAAATCCTAAGCACAATTTAGCAAAGATATCACTTTATCAAGTATTATTATCGAAAATATTATTTTATTCTTGAATACTCATGAGTTAAACTATACACAAATATAATTATTTTATTCAGTTAAAATTAAATAAAAATTAATCTTCATGAATAATATATCTTTCCAAGAAACTATGAAGTTGAAAGCAACATTCTAGTTAAATTACAACTTTTGAATATTTAAGCTTTGTAAAATGTAGGAAAACCATAAATCACAATTTTTAAAGATTCTTCTCGGGGCTATTGTAAAAATTTATTATTCCGGAAAATTGGAAGCTATAGATTTTAAGCCTCCTTCAAAAGCGCAATTATTCTCAATTTTTGGCTAAAAAGGTACTTTCAGTAAGCTAAATTCGGTTCACTTTATCAAACTATTTCAAAATTCTACCTCAGGTAAACAAAGAATCGGGAAACGTGGCCCATTTACCGGACAAAACTAAAGAAAAAATGGACAGAAAGTTTATAGAAACGGGAACAAGGAGAAAAAAATGTCAGCTTTAGTGGACGAATCTTGTGGTGCAAACATCGATCATTTGAAAGCTCAATTTGTCACAGAGTTATACCTGCCACTACCAAAAAATGTAAAAGGGGCTTTTCTAAAATATTATGATATTACGCTTAGGTATGTTGTTTTGTTTCAAAACTTAAACTTTCAAACTTATATAACTGTGTACAGATATAAATTATCTAAAAATAAATCGCATATTCTACGTACTTAGAAAAAAATTTCTTATGTTTGCTGCTTTTTTTTTTAAAAAAAAATAGCATATTTGTTGAACATGAATTTTTTCGGGGGATGTTTTCTTTGTTACTTGAGACTTGTCAATCCGATTACTCAAAAACTAATAGAAAATGAAATGTGACTGACTTCATAAACTCTTTTCTTCAACGTAATACATATGAATCCTGATGATGAATTAGATAACGTAATAAATGTTATGTTATGATATCTATTAGTGAATATTTATTAGTGAATCTCTCAACAACATTTATTGGTGAATTTTTCATGTATTTTAGATCACAGTTCTATTCGCTAACAATAAAGCTGATAAATAGATGAGATTACAATATTTTCGAAACGTACTTGCAATGCTTATGACACTTCTAATAAATGTATAGCCAACATAAACATTGCTAACATTTTATGATACGTATATAAATTTAATTAATTAACAGATGATTCAACGTTTTAGATTGGAACTATGAACTTTAATTTTAATTTTTATTCCATCTCATTCATGATTATTAGTTTTGAAAAAAATTTAACATTAAATGACTTCTTGCTATAGAAGCTAATAGGCAAAACATAATATCAATGTTCGTATTTCCTAATATTTTAAGGTATATTAATTATAGTCATATAGCAATTTTTTCATGTTAATATAGTTATTTTCATGAGTAAAATATCTATATCCAAATAATAATAATGAAAAAACAGATATAGATAACTTCTCCTTAATGGCTATGTATTTCATTTTAAATAAATGACATTGCAGTTGTTATAAAAAAAATTAATCACAAACTATAACGATTATATACAGTCGAAAATAGTCACTCTAAGTTAATGGTCTAAATTTGTTTTTGCGTTTGTGTGTTTTTTTTACCATAGTCCCTTATAACATTTATTTCAAAAGATTACTAGAATAATTAACTAGAATATTGCTATAAAAATTCCGCCTTGATTTCTGAAAGAAAAGTTCTTAAATTTAAATATATAGGTATAAACTGAGAAACTAAAATAATAATAATAAATGTATAAAATTATAGAAGTGAAAAGTCCTTTATTATTTAGTGCACTATTTTACCTTTACACTGATTTTTAATAAATATTCATTATAAAACTATAAACGTCAAAGATTTAAAATTGGTTAGAACTCCAGAAACGATCATAAATTTAAAACAAGTTATTATCATTTATTTTACTATCGAACATTAGACTCAGACAGGCAATAAAATTTATGTAAAAAGAATCTGCTACATGAATCTTTGAAAATTCCAAAATAAGGGCCATAAATGTAACTGATTTATTCGCCAAAAACACTTTACCCCTACTCAGAGCATAAATATGCAAACATAATTTCAATACAAGCACTCAAATAGGCTATTGGCGCCTGGTCTGCATCGTCGCCAAGTGTCTCTTGAAGACTCATGGTCCATTACTCGCCAAGGCGTCAACAAGTAACAAGGACAGAACAGAAAGACAACCCACGAGATGGCAAAAGGTGCTATTTATTATGAGTTGACTGAGAAATAAAGTAATAATGCCCAGCCCACTGTCAAAGACGGGAAAAGCCCAAAGAGAGTTATTCTGAAACAAGCATTTCGGGGGAATCCTTACTTGGCGTTACTTTTATTACCACCCATTTATCAAGTGTTCTGAACTAGCTATAGAGAGTTACCAAAATTAACCTCAAACACTGTAAGCCGCGTGTATGGAGAAGAAATATATCTTTGTAAGATACACGAATGGTAAATGCAACATGAAAAATAGCTATCGCATTTTCCTTTTATCCAACAGAATATGCTCAAGGCTCCCATCTTCTGTTTCTTTTTGACTTAGACTTAGAAATATGTAAAGTTATCATTAGATTTGGGTTTGGGAAAAAAAAAGTTAAATGGATTAGAGTATGTTGAAAAATTTATTTCGCTAAGCGCGCTAAAAGAAAATATGCAAGGAACAAATTCCTCTGCGCGTGAGATTTTTTATGGAAGGAAAATAAAAAGACATTAATGATAGATATTTTTATAAGAAAATCATAATGTTTCAAATATCTTTCATTTAATTATATCATAAAATTAAATAAATTTTATGATGGAAAAATTGCAAATTTCGTTTCGGATACAAATAAAGAATTTCTTTCCCGCAATAATCAAAAGAAAAATCTGTTAAAACGATATATTTTAAGCAAAATACAATTCTTGATTTAATATAAATTGATTTGCATATATTCTAATTTGTATTATCTGTAATTGCAAATTTTATTTCAGATACAAATGAAGAATTTCTTTCCCGCAATAATCAATGATTTGCGAAAGAAAAATTTGTTAAAACTATATATTAAAACTAAATATAATTCTTGAATTAAAATAAATTGATTTGTATATATTCTAGTCTGTATTATCTGTAATAGCAAATTTTACTTCAGATACAAATGAAGAATTTCTTTCCCGCCATAATCAATGTTTTGAAAAAGAAAAAAATTGTTAAAACGATATATTTTAAACTGAATATAATTCTTGATTTAATATAAATTGATTTGTATATATTCTAATTTGTATTATCTGTAATTGAAAATTTTATTTCTGATACAAACGAAGAATTTATTTCCTGCAGTAATCAATGATTTGCAAAAGAAAAATATGTTAAAAAAATATTTTTAACAAAATATAATTCTTGAATTATACAAACTAATTTATATAGATTCTAATCTTGAAAACCATAAATAGATTGGTTTTCATCTTAAGAATATAAATTAAATACATCTAAACTTTGCGCCATGAAATGATTAAAAAAATATAAAAATACAGTCCTTAACTATTATACTAATAAGTAATAAATAGAAAATAAGAAATAAAATATTAATAAATTTTTATCATAGTCTATCATAGATATATTTTTGTTACTTCCGTGGAAACTAAAGTAAACTTTTGGGACCGAATTAAATTGCATTACACATGTAATCAAAAATATTGCAAAATCCAGACGCAAACTTTATTTCCCAAGCAAAATAAAGATTTTAATCTGTTTTTCCTTAAAATAAAAATATAACTAGAATTTTAGGGGTGTTGTAATAGTTGGTTTATGGTGTTTTATAAAATAAAGCACTATATTATGATTCTTATATAAATATAAGATTTAAAACTTTATTTTATCATTAACTTTACTATAACATAAAACTAAAGATTTATACTTTATTGATGGAATACATCATGAACATCTATTTTAAGCTTGTGATAAATTAAAATTTTCATTATATTTATTACAACGAAAATTACTTTTTTAAAAAAATCTATGCTTTCGAAAAAATGAAGAGTTTATATCTAACATCTATGATATAATTTCTAAAAAAGGATATTTTATAAATCAAAAATTAAAGTTGACCTGCGTTTCATTTCACATTTGGGACAACTCTATATTTAGAAAAAATGATGGTTAAAAATTTCATAAAAAGGTAAAATTTACCTAACTGGCTCTGACTAAGTGGCACTACCAAAAAATTTGGGAACTTTTATGGAAACGCTTTGGTAAAGATTATGGTAAATGAACAAAAAAATATTGTTTTTTAATATGCATTAAAATTTGGTTATTTATCATTAGTTCAATTTACTTTCTAGAAGTTGTTCTTTCAGATTGCTTTAACTAAGTTTTGATTTTAATCAACATTTAGATGAAATGTTCCTTATTTAAAACAATATTTTGCTGAGTTTCTTTGAAAGTTGTATGAAAAAATAACTATAAAACTCCTTTAAGAGTTAGAAATAACAATTGAAAATGATTCCAGGTTATGATTGTATTTGTTTCCATTAGCTTACAGTAATATAAATTAAGGAAATAAGATATTTAGCAAGAGTAATTCAAAGCTATGGCATTATCTCTCTGGAAAATAAAGAGAACAAAAATGGCTGGGAGTTTTAAACCTACTACTAATTTAAATCAGTCAGCGATTATTATTATAAAACATGTTTCATAATTAATGAAGTTCGAACAGTAAAGACAAAAAATGTGTATAAATCTATTAAACTACTTGAATTATCACGGTGATAAAAAATATTAATTAAACAGAACGTACAGAGTAAAAAATTTCGTGTATCTTTACAGTAAACATAGCGACAACTACTTGAGACCTAGGTGGTGTTTAACCAAGGACAGTTCTCGTCATATTTAGACACCAAGAATATTCCTTATACTAATTGGTGTAAACTAGTAGTAAAAGGATTCCCGTCAGGAGGAACCATCATTTATGAATTACCATGCCGGTTTTAGGAACACAAATTTATTAAGGCAAAAATGCATGGAGAACTAAACTACATAATACATAAAAATTAACATTTTCTAATCACGTGTCTCTGTGCTGCCATCTATATTTCATTTTGAGAACTATTTCATAAGCACTAGTTCGGTATTCAGTATAAGCTCGTTTTCGGTATTCAGTATCCCAAATATTTATCATTACAGTAAAATAATTAGATACCCATAAGAGTCAGTAAAGTTACTTTTTTGAGAAAATATAAAGGAAGAATCATTAAAGGCTTTCTTCAGCTTTAAAAAAATTAAAGCTATTCATCAGTCCCAGTGGGTAAATATCCCTTATCGGACTAATCGATAACGTTTTTCTTGGCATTCCACGCCATGCACTAGTTCGGTATTCAGCACTAGTTCGGTATTCAGTATAAGCACGTTTTCGATATTCAGTATCCCAAATATTTATCATTACAGTAAAATAATTAGATACCCATAAGAGTCAGTTAAGTTATTTTTTGGAGAAAATATAAAGGAAGAATCATTAAAGGCTTTCTTCAGCTTTAAAAAAATTAAAGCTATTTATCAGTCCCAGTGGGTAAATATCCCTTATTGGACTAATCGATAGCGTTTTTCTTGGCATTCCACGCCATGCAACGTCACTGAAGGCTAATGTTACTCAAACAATTATTCATTTAAATGAGTTTATCCCAATGCTTAATCCAGAAGTCTTTTCGTTCAAAAATAGGAAGACAACAGACTTTTTTTTAAAAAAAACGTAAATCCGATATAAATGAAGCTTTCAGCGCCTGGGATAAAATAACTTAAAAGTAATCCTAGGAATTAAGTATGATTTCTTTAATAAACATTTATAACATATAAGATAAACTGAATGGTAAGATTGCTCATTGAATGATAAGAGAAACAATTACCGTCATTCGGGGCTACTTTGTGCAAATTCGAATTTGGCATTTTTCAAGTGCTGCTATTCAGTATTATGTTTATTTCACGTTAAAAATGTGTGGAATTTGAAGATAGAAGTTTCTTCTATTACTACAAGCATTTTTTTCGAATTTTAAAACAATCTCAGAGTGTGTTTCGTTCATCCAACAACTTTCAACCAACAACTTTCATCCAACAACAAATGTCAACAACTTTCCGAGAACGTCGGATGTCGAAAAGTGTGCGTGGAAACTTTAGCTGTGAAATGCAAAGACGTTGATAAAACAATTTTCGTAAGTGCTAAATTTTTTATTCATATATTAATAAACAATTATATCATGTTAGCGTTAAAAAAATTTGAAAATTAATAACAAATAAACGGAAAATGAAAAAAAAATGCACTTTGGGGCTACTTTGTGCAAAGTTTCATTCGTTTTTTTTTTCGACAGAAAAATGGTCAGACGTTATAAAAAAGTACCAGGAACGAGAAACTACCGTGATGACACTTTAGAAAAGCTGCAACAATGTTTGAAAGCAGTTGCTGGTGGTATGTCGATTGCAGAAGTATCTCGGAAGTAAAAAATCCACAGAAATACTATCTCTAATAAAATTCACAAGAAACACGTGAAACTTCCTGGTAAACTATTATTTTTCTTCTGCAAAGATTTTTCTAATGAATTAATCAAACGATTTAACACATAAAAATATATTTTATAGGACATCAGGTGATTTTGACAGAAACTGAAGAGCAAGTTCTGTCATGTTCATTCAAGGATGTTATGTTCAAATTTAACAATATTATAAATGTTAATGAATATGTAATAATTATTATTGTTAAAATTTCATCCATTTCAATGTTTAAAAATGTATATGGTTTCCTTTTGTTTAAACTCAAATGTTTTGAAATAAACATTCTTTTTAAGAAAAAATTCTTCAAAAAAAATGTTTTTTTTAACGCTGAAAATTATTTACAAACTAATATCTTTACATATCTTGATGTTTTTGTCTTTAAAAATGTCAACAATTAACTTTTTTAACAATTTTATATCAATATTTTACTAAAAACATGATTATTAAACTGAATTCCAATCGCTGCACAAAGTAGCCCCATTTGGGGGCTACTTTGTGCAAGGTATGTTTTGACTTATTATTCGTAAATATTACATACAAATAATGCCAATATTGATCTAATTCACTCATCTGAGTCCAGTTATGAATATAATATAGATAAATTTTACTAAAGTTTGAATTAACATAGTTTTTTTACGTGTCAAAGATCAAAAACTGCGAAATCCTGCTCAAAGTAGCCCTGAATGACGGTATGAAGCTTATGATTAGAAGCTACTCATTAATCCATTGATGTTTTAAATAATTTTTTCAAAATCATATATTTCTTGACTAGGAATTCTGATGCTTGATCAGATGCTAGATATCTGGAGCTGAACTTACATGTTAAACTAATCCTTAAATGACCCATGTAGCTTCACTATACTGCGTCAAGTCTCGGAAAAAATGGTTAAATAACAATTTATTTAATTGCTATTTTACCATAATCAAACAAAACAGTCAAATGACTTTAAATGAAATGGTATTTAAGCTGTTAACTATAAGAAAACCCGTTCATTAACTGATTTCACCTAATATGGTTAAATACGGTTAAACATCCAGATTATTATCTTACCTACTAGGCTAACCTAATGAAGCTACTTTGTTCCTTGCGGCTAGGTACATATTATAACTGAGTGGGCTGTTCTGTCGATATAATGATTGACAGAAGGGGGTTCAAGTCCCTGATTGGACACCATAATTTTCTTCCCATTCCCTTTAAAGCCTAGCTTCAATGTCCAGCTAAATTTCTTTTTAATAGTTTTGAAACCATGCTAGTTGTAAAAGGTTGAAAGATCGTAAAGGCAAAAAATGTTCTTTAAAGTAAACTTTACAGTTAGTTGGATAAACAGACTTCTGTTGGTTATTTTACCTTAATTTTAGAATGAAAATTCTAACAGTGCTGGAACCCATTTTTACAACTGAAATAATTAACTAATCAACTCGATAAACAAATAATTATCCCTCACAGCTTAAAAATATTTCGTTTGAGACTGAATCATTGTTGGTTGGAATCACTAACAAGTGATTTGCTCGAAGGAGAATTGAAATCTTATAGCTTGAAACGACTAACATCAAAATTGCTTCAACTTTTTTTTAATATGCTTATAAACTAATAATTTATGTTTACTTATTAAAAAAAATAAATTGATAGTTTTACTTTCAATCAAATTTAAAACAAAGTGTCAAACCATTACAAAAATAAAATTTCTAAGAACGAAAAAAAAATAATACAATCATAAGCGATACGAGATGACTGAAAATATCTATTTCAATTTTAAGAATATCATATATATATATATATATATATATATATATATATATATATATATATATATATATATATATATATATATATATATATATATATATATATATATATATATATATATATATATATATATATAATATATATATATATA
Organism: Parasteatoda tepidariorum; assembly: GCF_982258835.1. Taxonomy (NCBI): domain Eukaryota; kingdom Metazoa; phylum Arthropoda; class Arachnida; order Araneae; family Theridiidae; genus Parasteatoda; species Parasteatoda tepidariorum. The sequence continues at coordinate 40,941,254 of NC_141766.1, forward strand.
TATATGTATATATATATATATATATATATATATATATATATATATATATATATATATATATAATTAATTATTTTAATTAATTATTTTTAGTTAGAAATATAATACTTTTAAATTGGGAAAAAAAATTATCATGGTAAAAAAACATATATATAATGAGGGGGGACCAAAAGTACGCCTTACCTCATGTTCCGATTCAGATACAGATATTATATTTCCTATTTTTTAACAATAGCATTACTTTTATAAATTAATAAACCAAAGCTTACTTTTTAAGGAATTTCAAATTTTTTCCAATATGTAAATAATTTAGTACCTTCCACTTCAAACAATTTATTGTACTTTGAATAATTTTCTCAGGATTTGCTAAAGATTAAGAAAACAAATTCCATTTGAAGGGAATAAAAATTCACACAAAACACGAGCCCTAAATGTACTTAAAGAAAAAACCTAAATTCGATATGGTATCATAAAAGTATAACATATAAAACTAAAAGTAAATAAAGTTATTTAGTTTGAAATATTGGATCAGTATTTTTCTTATTAAAAAAAGAGAACTTAAAAAAAAATGCTGCTTGCTTAATACTTCTAAACTCGATATCCATTGAAGAATATATATTTTTATTTACCTTTTATTAATTATCTTCGTTTTTAAAAAGTAAGAAACTAATCAACGTCAAAAAACCAAATTGATAGGGTTTAATTTGAAAACTTTGTTTTTCAAATATCCTTTTAACAAACGTTAAAAACACGCTTTACATAAATGATATGCAAATCTATGTCATTAAACTTAGACGTTGATATCTTATTTTTTTTTAAATTGCATAATTTTAAAATTTATTAATGCATTTTTGAAGTGGCATTGACAATTAAAAAATAATTATGAAAAACTGTAAAGTTAGATTACGTAAAATTAGAGATTACGTAAAATTGCAAAAATTTCATTTTTGGGTATCTTTTGTGCAAAAAAAATTAATAAATAGATACTTTAATCTCTGTTTTGAAAGAAATTCGATGCAGTTTCGATTTTATAATCGAGAAATACAATTGTTTTGCAGTATTGATGGTTATTTTAATTTAACAAAAAATAATCAGTGCAAAGTGATGAACTTTATTTGAATTGATTTATTAAAAGAAGAAAAAATACAATTTTGCAGTATTTATGGTTATTCTAATTTAACAAAAAATAATCAGTGCAAAATGATGAACTTTATTTGAATTGATTTATTAAAAGAAGAAAAAATTCAATTGTTTTGCAGTATTGATGATTATTTTAATTAAACAAAAAATAATCAGTGCAAAGTGATGAACTTTATTTGAATTGATTTATTAAAAGAAGAAAAAATACAATTGTTTTGCAGCAATGATGGTTATTTTAATTTAACAAAAAATAATCAGTGCAAAGTGATGAACTTTATTTGAATTGATTTATTAAAAGAAGAAAAAAAATGTTGACTAAAGGTTAACAGAGTTATTAAATAAAACTATTTAAATATAGCAAAAAATAGTTTAATCTGAAAATAGGTGAAAAATGTCATAATTTTCTTATCACTATTGTATTTTAAATAGGACACAGCTATCACTGATATTGTTCTAAAAAACCAAAAGTTTCAATTTTAGAAATGAAAATAAAATTTTTTAACTTCGTATGTAGATAACTCATATCCAGATTTACTTAGAGCTGTTAAAATATTGATGTGCTTATTAAAATCACAGCAAACATGCAAAAAGAAATATGATATTTTTTATTCTTATTTTAATATTACTACCACGTAATTCCACAAATAGTAAAAACGAAATTAAAATAAGTATGATATTGAGTCCAATATTATTAGCAGTTTAAGTTGCAAATTACTTGAAATTCAAGTAGTTTTAAGAAATTTGCTTCTGCTGAATAGCAGCAGTGTGTCAAACATTGTTTCGCTGATAGATTTAGGAGAAGCAGTTGAAAGTGCCTTTATAGAATCAAATTTAAGCAATGAAGCTTCAAATTTGCCAGTTAATTACCTACACTTTGATTAAGCTACTACATGGTTATTGTTAATTTTACCAAAATCATTACCAAAGCGCCTAAATAAAAATTACAGCCCAAACAGTAAATTTTACGATTTTCCTGTATCGTTGACCATATTTTTTTCCTCAGTGTAACTGCCCTTCATTTACTTATTCTTTTGCGGAATTAAGATGATTTTTTGTTTAAGAAATAAATTAAAGTTACATGAAGTAGCAAAAAAATGAATTTTTCTCAATTGCAAATAAATGAATTATTATTAAGCATTGATTTATGATTTATCAAGCATTGACAAATCTAATGAATGAATTCTTTGAATTTATGCAACTTTCTGAAAATAAAAAATTTTGAAGAATACATTTTGTTCCACCAGTGATATTGCAAAATTAATATATTTATAAATCGATTGAAATCGGGTAATTTTTATTTTGCCAAATTTAATTTAATGAATATGTACTAAAAATGAATTAAATTAAATTAAATTAAAATAATACTTTTGGCTTTTTAAACGCTAAACCAAATGAAAAATATCGATTTTGACACTTTGAGAAGTACATTTCGATTACATTTTTGGATAAAGTTTTTGAAAACAATACTTTTTCTTATTTTCATAGAAAAGAACATGAGAATTTAGAATTAATCAATGCATTTTCGGTTCTCCACAATGGATGGATCGCCAGTAAGAAAAAAATGATAAATAGTGCAAAAGCTATAAGAATTAAGGAACAAAGAAAAAAATCCTTATTTTCTAGAATTTTAGAGTAAAATATATCAAGTTTTATGATTTAAGACATTAAGAAGATACAAATGAATAAATATAAATGTATGAATTGAAATAGTATGAACGTAACAAAAAGCAAAAACAGAAAAACGAGAAGAAAAAAAATAGTGATGCATGCCGAAATAGTTAATTCTAACTCAAACTTTCTGATTTGAGTAGGAATTAACTTTTCAAAAAATTTCATATGTGCATGAACCAATTGCATATATAGTTTTGGGAATGATAAATTATAATTTAAAGCACTTCATGAGTATGACAAAATGTTAAAATATTTACCAAGAGGCAAACATCAAAAACATTGACACATAGAACTGTACACAAAGAACTTAAATACAAAATGCATTTTAAATATATTTCGTATTGTACAAAATGTGGAATTCCCTCTGGAATAGAACTACAGTTCTGTTATTCTTGACAGCAGAGTTTCTTAGTCAAAATTTGTAATTCATGTGAATATTAAAGCTAAGTACAAAGTTATGATATTTCCATGTACACCATGTCTGTGAGAATTTCCATTCCAAAATTACTGTGAAATAAACAACAGCAGTCTGTTCATCCAATTAACTGTAAAGTTTTCAGTAAAGAACACTTTTTACCTTTATGGTTTTGAAATCGCTTACAACTAGTATAGTTAAAAATCATAAATACCAAACTATATGATTTTTTAATTATTTACAACTAGAATGATTTCAAAACCGTAAAAAGAAAATTTAACTGGATATTAGAACTAGGCTTTTCATTTGGTAAAATACATTGGAGTTGGTTTGTTGTTGAGTTGTGTTTTATCAAATGAACCCTGGAATTAATTTAATCTGATTGTTTCATCCATTATAAAAAATAGAACTTTTTGCGTTAAACAGTTTTATGGTGGTACGATATCTGCGTATCGTATTCTAATAGCCCAGGGTCACAAATTGGATAGTGCAGGACACTAGAAACTCAACATGTGTTGAAGGGAACAGATTATCCTTCTCGGGTATATTAGGAACGAATCTTCAAGAAGCTAAGTGGCTTCACTAGGTGGGCCAAGTTGGTGCGATAGAATTCTGGTTGTTTAGGTGTGTTAGGTTAAAGAAGTTAGTAAATAGTTTTGACTGTTTTGATTGAATATGGCAAAATAAAAATTAAATAAATTATTATTTAATCAGTTCTTCAAAGAAATTTCTAGCAGTCTATATGTTTATGCGAAAAATTCCATAATAGTTTTGAAGTTTGGAAATAAATAGCAAGCGTAAAACAACACATTATATTGTAGGAAGACAAGGATATCCACCGATCGGCCTGTGTAGGGGGCAGGGAATTGTCCTTGCATCAGAAAGGTCCTGGGTTCGATTCCTGGGCAAGGCATGGATGTTTCTTTCTCTCTCTGTGTGCTCTATGTCCTTTCTCCTATGTGTGTGAATGTGACCTGCCCTATAAACGGGTTGTGGTTGCGTGAATGGCGTGACAGAAGTTTAATTCTTGACCATAGATGGCACCACTGAAAAACAGGAATAATCGCACCCCCACTGCCTAACCAGGCATACGACAAAAAAGGAAAGAAAAAAGAAAAAAAAGGATATCCATTGGAAATTCAATGGAAATTCAATGTAATGAAACCGAATTAATTACCAGTAGTGAAAAAAAAATATGCTAATAGCTATGTTTAATTTTAAGTATTATTGAAAATCAAAATATTACGCTTACAAATTTCAAATATGGTTAAATGAAGCTCATGGTTATCGGTAATTTATAAATGACAAATTCCTTACCACTGTACCTCATATGAGCAATTGTACAAAAATTTGCCTTATTCATAGTTGTTAATAAGTTCTGTAAATTTATATTTATGGAAAAACTATAATTGTAATTCTTGGGAGAAATTCTAGTCTTACTTTTTTTTTCAATATTTCATTGAACCGTAAAGAAGAAATTGAACACTTTAATGCATTTAAAATATTTAATAACGAAGGGCTACAATGAGGTAAAAATTAAGTTTAAATTAGTTTCATTATGAACTGCATAGTACGGGACATTGCTAGACTAGTGTCTCACACATGAAAAACTAAGTGCAAAATTAAAAATAAATAGTTGTAATATTACAGTGGCTTATTACTTTGCTAAAACTAAAATAAAAATAAACTGTAACAGCAAGCAATAATTGTTAAAACTGAAAGAAAATAGATAAATTTCAGTAATCTATTTCCTATCTATATTTTCAGCCATCTATGTTTTCTAATTTATATTGTTAGCAGTATGTTTTGTTTTCAAAAATACTTTTTCCTTTGCATGAGTGAAAACTATTATAATTTCTCATATAATTACTATACATATTTTTTTTAAAAATATATTGTAATGAAATTCAATAAAAAAGTACTTTATTATTGCGTTAAACGTTTTCTTGATTAAAACATTCTCAAGCAGTTCTTCATTTCAAATATGAAACAGTTTCAATATAATAAACGTATACTTTTAGACAATGATTAAAATAATTCAAGTTCAAACAACAATCATGCAAATACTAAGCCCATCCATCTCTATTTTAAAGTTTCTCCAAATCTTCGTACAACCTACTAATACAATAATAAGCTAAAAGCCATTAAATATTTGGAGTTTGAATTTCAAAAGGAATAATTTTCTTAAACTCGCATCATTTGTATTGATGGTAGACTCATCTCGCATAACCATTCGTCATCGTAATTGAGAGAAACGATATATGGGACATATCTATACCTTCAAAGGAATATGGTCTCCCGCCTAGTCAATAAGCAGTTCTTAACACTTGTTAGTGGTCAGAGTAAGTCTAATTCATCACTACATTTCCTCTTCTCTCTAAAGAGTAGTAGACAGATTTCGATTAATCTACCATCTGAAAAGCGCCCTTTCGATTGGAAGTGCACTGAAGCAAGAAAAACATTTCAAGGATTATGAAGGACTCTTTCAGGATTAGGAAAGGATTCTTTTCGATTACTTCGTACAGGAAAATGAAATTTTACAGTTATACCTTACACTATGTTCGTAAAATTAATTCGAAGCTTAAAATTCTTAGTTTGAGAGCTTGAACTGTATGAACTAAAATCGCTTATTCTTGTTTTATATTTAATCCAAATAAAAGGATAATGAGTTTTGGTAACGTCAATTTCAGAAGAGCACTCGTTGGTTAGAGTTATATGGCCATTCGAGATGAGGCCATTTTTTATAACCCTTATTGAACAGCAGACCCGAATTTTGAGTTTGCGACTAACTATGTTCAACTATGTAGCCTCGTAATTTTGAACCCTATCCAGAAGATAGGGAAACAAATGGATCAAGTATTAGGAGAATAGGTTGTTTTGTGGAGAACTTTTTGGAGGAAATAACCTGCATTTGCGTTTCACAGAGAGAAAAACCACGAAAACCTTCCACTGTTACCCTATTGGCAATAAGACAATTAATTAGCAGCTTAAAAGTCTTACTTTGAGAATTTGTATTGTTTGAACTAGAATAATTTTTGTCTTGTTTTATATTTAAACAAAGTGAAAGGATAATGAGCTTTGCCCTTACAAAAGTTTGAAGTATTTTTGAAGCTTATTTGAGGTAGTTTTGAGATGTTAAATTCGATTTGAGTCTTATTTGAAGTTGAGTTCAAAAACAATTTGAAAAAGTCAACCTTCTTAGAGTTATAATCAAGGTGAATGAAGTTATTTTATTCAAACTTGAGGTTGTTTAGAGGTTATTAGAAATCTACCTCAGAGCAACCGCTTTTGAAAGGTATTTTAAGGTGTATTAATTATTATACACTTCACGCAAATAAATAAATTTGGAGTTTAAATAATCGATTTCACCTTATTACGGAGTTATATATCAGGTTGATTTTATGAGGTGTAAATGAGGTTGAAATTGAGGTTTATTGATATTGTTGTGGTGCAAAACATAAAGTAAATTTCAGAAGTATACTCACTAGTTAGATTTATATGGCCCCATTTTTATTTTTTATTTTTATAACCTTTTGGAGAGCTTTTTGAGGGAAATAACCCTGAAAATAATCCATCTACAACTAAGGACATTTTTACGTCAGTACTGCTGTCGGTGCATGCCGGGTGTGGAATTCGTAAAGACCAGCAATCACTAGGATTTGAACTCAAGTCATCTCATTGAGAGGAGAGTGCTCCAGGTTCTGTATAGCCATATTAGAAAACTGTGGACATTTGTTACTGTAATTGAGAATGTATAGTCTCCTGCCTAGTTAATAAGCAGTTCTTATCTCTTGCTAGTGGTCAGTGTAAGTCTAATTCATAACTGCATTTCCTCTTCGCTCGTAGTAGACAGATTTCGATTAATCAACCATCTAAAAAGTGGCCTTTCGATTGGAAGTGCACTGAAGCAAGAAAAACATTTCAAGGATTATGAAGGACTCTTTCAGGATTAGAAAATTACTTTTTTTGATAAATTCTTACAGAAAAATGAAATTTTACGGTAAGATCTTTCACAATGTTTGTAAAATTAATTAGCAGCTTAAACTGCTTACTTTCAGAGCTTGAACTGTATAAACTTCTGTATTTTTGCTTTATACTTAAACAAAATAAAAAATAAAATAATGAGTTTTTTCACAGTGATTCTCAAAAGTACAATTGTTAATTAGAATTACATGGCAAAAATTTAATTTCAACATTTAATTAAGAAATCAAAAAATGTCACTTTAAACGAAGCAGGATAAGTACAGTGTATTCAGTTATTGTTCTCGTGAGTTGTATTTATTTTTTGTTCAGCAAAACTTATTCTTTCTGGGGTCTTGATAAGCATTCCTTTAATGTCCATAGCAAACTATTTTCTTCATTTTATTTCGAGTTCCATTAGTTAAAAACATTTGAATTAAATTCTTGTTCAGAAGTTCTTATGAAAGTTATGGAAAACGTATTCCTACGGCAGGTTGTAGCCTTTATTAAAATTTATTTCATAAATAATAAGAACTGAAAGACCTTAAGTTTAATATTTTTTTAATAATTTCTAATGGGTGATGAATACAAATATCGCGTTAAAAATTAACTTAATCTTATTAAAAAAGCTGAATGATTTTTTTCTGAAATCAATTTCAATTTTAGAAATATTTTAATTTACATTTACCCTTACTTGAAAAAAATGGCCAATTGAAGAATCAAATTTTTTTTTTCATGATGCGATATTGTAACTATTGAGCAACATTAAAGAGCTAAGTATTGACAAATATTTGCATTTAGGGTTTTGAAACCACTTACAACCGGTGCAGTTAAAAAGCAGTGAATACGGTTTACTATACGGTTTTGTAACCATTCACTACTAGTATAATTTCTGAATCATAAAATTAAAACATAAACAGACATTGACCTCTGTGGGTGTTACACCATTCATGCGAAAATTATAACTTCATGTTCTAACAGTCTAGGCCCACCTATTGAAGAGTGCAGAACTCTAGAAATTATCCCCGTATTGAAAGAAGGAAAGAAATATTGTGGTACCAACGCTGGAATTCGAGCCCCTGCTCAGTCAGACATGAAATTGACGGATTAACCTTCTCAGCTACAGTATGTGCTCTTCTGCATGAAACAAAATGTCTTCAGAAAGTGGGTCTGTTTAATTGGATTCTGGTTTTTAAAATGTATCAGGTGAATAATAGACGTTTCAATCAATAGACGTTTTTGTTCAATCAATAGACGTTTTTATTTCCTCATATTTAACTGGTTGAATATCATCTTTTTTATGGTTATTTGACAGTTTTCGTTACTTTGTTAAAAAATAATTAAATAAATTGAAATTCAACCATTTTTACCGAAAAGCTTCTCACAGCGCAGTTTACATCAAAATTGAATCGTATTAAAAGAAAGAAATTATAAAACATGAAACTTCACGAAAAATTTTGATATTATGTATTTTATAAAAAAAGTTAAGATTAAGTCCTTGAAAACTGAAAAAAAAATTATTTTCTTTACGCGTAAAGTAAAATACAATTTTATTTTGAAATGCAGAGCTAGCAAGAATGGTACCTTAGCTACTGACGGAAAGTTTTACCTGCTGCTTAACAAAGCACGGCTTTGCATAATATTTAATCAACGAAATATTTTCGACTTACTTATTGAAATTTTTTCATAACATTGCACTGATGCTTTATAAAGACTTTCATAAAATGTTTGATATGTTGATTCAAGAAATAAAACTGAAATTTAATCATTTCAGGGAATAAATAACTTTTTTTAAAATTTCAAACGAAGTATTTTTCTAGATGTACATTTTAAAATGTCGTGTACCATAGAATTTTTATGATTAAGAATATATTCTTATTATTAGTTTTCAGTTGGATAAACAGAAAAGCGAAAACAAAAAAATGCATCTAATTATTCAGTGTGAAAACTTTTAGAAATAAATGCAATTAAAAAGTTGAAACAAATATTGCCCAAAGCCTTAGTTTCAAAGACATTGTTCTTATTAGTACATGTCACTCTCGTTAAACAATAAGAAAACTGAAACAAAAGCGAATGTTGCTCATTATTCTAGAAATAATTATGCAGTTGCTACAACAGAATAAAATTTTTTTAATCATTCTTTACTAGAAAAGTTTTTATATTGAGTTCGCTGAATGAATAGGAATATAAAGAAGTCTGTAAATGAACTGGATAAAACTCTTATTAATAAATCGTCTTGACGTTTTAAAATCAATGAAACTGAACCTCGTTGATAGATAGTAAAATCTTTAATAAAAAGATGTAATTTTTTTCTATCAAATTTACTTAAGATGGTAATTTAAGTTTTTGCAGAAATAAGAGATACACTGGAACTTTAGTGCCTGAAGATATAAGTTGTAAAAGACGAAGTTCAACAGCTGAGTTGCTTTAATCAAACGGAGCATCACTAATGAAAAGAAATTAATGTTTTAACACAGAAGAAAATGTAAAACATATTTGGAAGAAAAATATTTTTTATTTTCAAAATTACAAAGGGAACAATGATACTATTAGTAAGATTTTAATAACTGCGAACACGGTAATTAATTTAGATGTGAAAAAAAATTACTTTTGAAATGCAATGTTTTTTTTTTCACTTTTTATCTGATAAAAAGCAGTTGGTTTTATAATGGTAAAAAAATTAACATTAATTAAAAAATAAGATATCTTTGTAAAAAGCATTCTCTAATATAATGTGAAATAGTTGAAAGGAAAATTAAAAGATATGCCTCCAGGGCGTTTTTTCCGTTATTTTCGTTTAGATATACAACAATTGAAAAAGTACTGTTTGCTTACTTTTAGAACGCTACAAAAATCAATTTTTTTTTAGAATAATGTATGAAACATTAAAAAATATTACAGCGTTTACAAAAAGGAAAGTAATTTAATACTGCTAAAATGTGTCAACAAGTGAGTAATGGTTCTTTTATTTAAAAAAAAAATTGGCTGTTGTATAATAAAGTTAACTCAAATACAATTGGCTGTAGCGAAATTTTATCCATTAGTCTACGAAAACAATATTTTAAAGGTATTGGATAATTATTACCTTTGTTTTAGTTTATGTAAATACCTTAATGCGACTAGGCATTAATGTGTTTGATTAATGCATAGAGCGTTAAAAAATTGTTGCAGTGCTCACAAAGTAAAATAAAATTAGTATCTAAAAATTATCACAAATTGCTTTTTTTATTATTATTGATAGGCTGTATAATAAATTTATCATATAAATTGAAATTATATTTGTAAAACAGGGGGAGAGGGATAAAATTTTTTATAGGTATTGAAAGGACTTTTAAGCAAGTTAAATTTATGTAAATATTTTAATGCGACGGATATATACAGAAATATATGTTAGAGTAATGCGTAAGGCTATAAGAAATGTAACAAAGATTGCGAAAATATAATAAAGTTAATGCTGTTAAAAGTGCCAATAAAATATGCATGAATGTTTTTTTCTGATCGGTAGCATATTAAAGTTAGCTCAAGCTCTCTTTCAAATTGCATCCTTTTGAAAAGTAATACATTATTTTAAAGGTATTGGACAATTGTTAGTCAGAATGACTTTTATTCATGCAAAATTTATGTAAATATTTTAATAAGATTAGGACACTTATATGATAGAGAAATTGCGTTAGAATAATACGCGAGACGTTCAAAAAATATTATGTTTGCAATAATAAAATGAGGTTTATGCTGATAAAATGTGTTGACAAGTGAATCATGCATAAAAAATGTTTTATTCAAGAATTAAATTTATATCTGTTAGAATACGATAATGATATTTTAATCCATAATAGTCCGATGTCGAACTTGAAGAGTTATCAAAATAAAATTTGAAATTTCTTATGTCTTATTTTTTAGTAAGGATATTTTTCATAATTATTAGTTATTAATAAAATACGCATTTTATTTATTTTAAAAACATTTTAAAGTACTTGGAAGAAAAAGATTAAAAGTATTGGATAAATATCATTGACATCAATGACGTATATTTAATTTAATATTATTATGGTTTTATTATTATTTATTCAATTTATTGATATTATTATTGTGTAATTTATTTAACTCTTTCAATGTAATAAAATACATTATTTAAAACTATGATACCTTTGTTAGCAAAAGTATTCCTTAATATGTAAAAATAAAAAATACAATTATTTTCTGCTCTCTTGAGCGAAAAATTAGATTTGACTGAATTTTATATATTCATAACCCTGATGCTTTCCATTTCTGTGATTCTGTTTTTCAGTGCATAGCCACTTTACTATTTTTAGACACCAATTTTATTACATTTTTTATTGTTACCTTCCGAAAGTTACGAGACCTCAGTAGTGACTCTGTAAAATTTGATTTCATTGCATTAAACTTTTTGCATTAAACATTCATTGCATTCATGAAATGAAATTTGAATGCATGGAATTTCAATGCATTAAACATTGCATTAATAATTTTACACTAGTTCATCGAATGCAGGAATTTTAAAATATTCATTTCAAGCGTATTTTTTAATAATGCCTGTTTTTTCTTCGTTTCTCTTTGAATTATTTTAAATAAATTTTGCAAATACCTTTGTACCCAACATATTAAATAATTTTCAGGAAAAGTCGTCAATATTACAAACGCGTAATGCTGCATTTTTGGAAGAGTTGAGATTTTTTTTCATGAATTAATATAACAAAATATTTTAAACGGTAAAAACTATATTATTAAAATTAAAAAGATATCGAAAAATATATATAAAAAATTACTCGAATTTTCTAAGGAAATATAACTTTCATATTTAGTTTAATATATATTTTTAAATAGGATCAAAAGATTTAGAAATTCATTAAATCTTAAAAGACCTACGCTATAAGGGAATTACAAAGCAAAAAATGTAAAACGTTAAAGAAAAATCTTGAATGTTTTTCTTTCATTTAAAATGACATATCCTGGTTCAGCTCTTAATTCCTCAACTCTTGACGTATCATTTATGTTCATTCTTTCAAAGATTTGTTTTGTTTTCTTGAAGAAAAATGATTCCTTTGAGTATATATAAGGTTTTTGTTGAAAAAACTTACCTGATCTTCTTTTTAGAATGTAACACTTTTAAGCCAACTATTTCTTATCCAATAGAATTCGCTTAAACCTTTCAAGAAAAAGCTTTTTGCTATCTCGGATCAACACCTTGGTTTTCAGCTTTTTGACCTTTTTCTAAGAACAATAAGCAGTTTTTTTATATAAATATTTTCTTTTTAGTAAGTTTCATAATATAAACAAAATAAATTATGTTGTATTTTTTGTTAAGATATGTATGGGTTAAAACTATTTGTCAGTAAAAAAGTTTCTCTTGATATATTCCTGATTATTCCGATTAATATTAATTATTGTCCGGATAAATTTTGTAATATTTACTATTACCATATTGTTCAGTGTAAATAATAAATGGGACGAAATATATCATAATATTTTTGAAAATAATTCTGTTTTGTTCAGAGCGTAAAGGTATTCTTTGTAAAAAATTAGTTTTTATTAATGCAATGATTTTTTTAAAGATATAGATGTAACTAATTTCTGGAATTTGATGTCATTTGCAGTTTTTTGCATTATTTAATCCTTGAACTTTAAATCGCTCAAGGAAGAGCTTTTTGTAATCTCGGATCAACACCTAGGTTTTCAGCTTTTTGGCCTTTTATTAAGAACAATAAGCAGTTCTTTATTATATAAATATTTTCCTTTTAGTATGTGTTTTACTGTAAACAGAATAAATTATCCTTTATTTTTGTTAAAATATGCATGGTTTTAAACTATTTGTCTGCAAAACTATTTTTTTTAATATTTTCCAGATTATTCCCGTTGATATTAAATATTTCCATGATAATAACTCCGTAATATTTATTGTTCCTATTTTGTTCAATTTAAGGATAAATTGGACATAAAACAGCATCATAATAAGTTGAAAGCAAAATAATTTGAAATTGTTTTGAAAATATGTGTGTTTTGCTTTTTTGAAAATATGTGTGAATTAGTATTTTATTAATCCAATGATTTTTAAAGTAATATATGCAACTAATTTCAAGAATTTAATGATATATGCATTTTTTGTGCATAATTTAAACCATTTTTCTATTAAATCGTTCCAAGAAACGGTTTTTGCTGTCTCGGTTCAATACCAGGATTTTCAGCTTTTTGACCTTTTTCAAAGAGCACTAAGCAGCTTTTTTATGTAAATATTTTTCTTTTCGTAAGTTTTATGATATAAACAACATAAATTATCTTGTAATTTTTGTTAAAATAAGTACGGATTAAAACTACTTTTCAGTTAAAAGTTTTTTTTTTAAATTTTCCAGATTATTTGGGCAGATATTAAGTATTTCCTGATAATAATTCCATAATAATTATTATTACTCCTTTTTTCCTTTTAAGGGATAAATTGGACATAAAGTATCCATCACTTATTAAAAATATATGTTTTTTTTTTCAGAATATTAAAATATTCTTTGTCAAAATTTGTAATTTTATCAATGCGATGATTTTTAATAGCATTGATAAAACTAATTTCCAGAACTTTACGATATCTGTTAAATTTTCGCATTATTTACATTCTTAACCCAAAACCTTTCAACAGAAAGCTTTATGCTATGTCGGATCAACAACTTGGTTTTCAGCTTTTTGACCTTTTTCTAAGAACAATAAGCAGTTTTTTTAAATAAATATTTTTCTTTTAGTAAGTTTTATAACATAAGCAAAATAAATTATGCTGTATTTTTTGTTAAGATATGTATGGGTTAAAACTATTTGTCAGTAAAACGTTTCTTTTGATATTTTCCGGATTATTTGCAATGATAATAAATATTTAGCATAGTAATAAATGCCTAATATTTATTATTATTATTAGTCTTAATTTAAGTGATAAATAGGATGTAAAATATTATCACATTTTGAAAATATATGTGTTTTTATATGGAAGGTTAAGATATTTTTTGTCAAACATTGGTATTTTATTAATACGATGAGAGACACAAACTTAACTAAATGCCTGTATTTGATGACATTTGCTTTTTTTTTCTTCCTATTTCACATTTTTGTGATATTTTCATTTTTAAAATTCCTTTTTTTAAAAGCAATAGGGCATTATTTAATATTTTGGTATTTGTTTTTCCTATTACACCATTTTTAAAGATTTTTTTGATTTTTGTTTTACAATTGGGGCATTAAAATAACTTTGAAAAAGTACTAGTTCTTTCTTACAACTTTCACTATTAATGCATTTCCATTAATGCACAAGTGTCTGGAGTTATACTATGTAGTTAATGCAAATATGTTTTTTTTTGGATAAAAAGAAAGTTTTCCTTTCTTCATTTTTTTTTCTTTTAATATTAATTTAATGAAACTCAATTGCTCTCAGTATATAAGCTTTAATACTATTTTATGATATTTTTGGAAGGAAATAATGTTTTATATTATTTTATTTAGATCATTTTATTTAAGGACATGCTTTACTATTTCTAAATGAATTGTTAAAGATTATTTTAGCATATTTTTAAAATTAGGACATTTTTAAACTAACATCTTTAGAAGTATTAGTTTTTTTTTCACAACTTTCACTATTTCCGCTTTCTCGTTAATGCATCAATGTCTGGAATTTTAATAGTTAATGCAAATATGCTTCGCACACTTTTTGAAGAAACTTTTAGTCTATTTGGAGTTTTAATTTTTGTTTGAAAAATGTCTGTATATTTTTCTTTGACGTTTCAAAGAATAAATATATTAGTAATTTCTGAATTCATAAATCTTTTTTACTAGTTAAATTGGGCGTAACCATTACTTCATAGCATTTCACTCAAACTAAATATTTGTTTGAGTGGGAGTTTCTTTTCGAGAAAACGAAGCATCAATGGATAAAAGCTCAGCTTAGTTTCAGGTAGAAAATAACCGCAAACTAACTGCTGGTTTTATAAGGGTTTTTAACCTTTTTGAAAGCGGCAGGTGTTTTGAAGATAATTTACCTTCACTAAAACTACAGATTTCTTATTATTATAAATGCTGAAGTTTTAGTTTCTGTACCTAAACCTAAGCTGCACTTTTTATATATGTTTCTGCCCTAAGGAAAGCTTGTGCTGATTCTCCTAAACTCTTGTGTATGTTTACTATTTTTTTGCACTATACTCAATTAATTCAGTGTTTAATTTTAAAAATTAAGAACTACATTTAATAATTTCCTTGCTGAATGAGACAACTGCAATTGATTTCGTTTACGGTTTTGGGATAATTTGGACACATTTTATAATTGGATATGATCCACCAGTTAGGTAAATATTTTAGTTTTGTGCATTCAAGTAAAAAGAATGATAATCACTGCATTTTAAGCTTTTTATTTCATGGTCACAGATGTCATGCACATTCTTCAATTTTTTTTCTCGATGCCATTTTAGATTATCTTTTCCCTATTTTTCACATTATTTTTGGTGCATGGTTCTCCATATACCCAACAGAAATGTTTTTGACAAATAACCACCCAGTAACGATCTTTTTAGCAAGTCCTCAGCGTCCATGCTTTTTTGAAATTATTTACTAGTAAATACTACTAATAATAATCAAAATGATCATAAATCAACTTATATTTAAACTTAGTTATATTTTACATAATAATTTAGAATATCAGAAAATAGAAAATTCATTTAGCATACAATACCTGTGAAAATTTTAAATAATGGTAAAAATTACGTTCATGATCTAAACAAAATAAATTGTGAATGTATTTATCCTAGTTTACAATACAGTTTAATTTCTTATAATAATTCAGAATTTTAAAAATGTATAAAATTCATTTTTCAAAAAATACCTATGAAAATTTTAAATCATTGTAGAAATTACGCTTATGATCTAAACAAATTAAATTGTGAATGTATTTATTCTACTCGTTTAGCTTTTATTTTATAGAAAATTCTGAAAATTCATTCATGAGATTTTATGAAGAAGATAAAATTTGAAGAAAATCTGAATGCATTAGGCCCGCTTTTTAAGCTCCTACTTTTCCAGAAAATTAAAGAATTCATTCTGAAGATTGTTTTGTAGAAGATAAAATTTGAAGAAAACCTGAATGTATTTAACCCGGTTTTTAAGACTAATTTTCTATTAGGTTGGAGAATTCAATCAGATTTTTTTAAGTAAAATATGTAGATAATTTGAATATAGTAGGATGAGGATCAAATACTTTGAGAATTTTCTTCGGATTTTTTTCTAAATAAAATCTTAAAACTCAGATTTTCTTAGCGAGATTTTAATTTATTACTTAAATAAAATCTCGAAAATAAGTTAATGCTGGAATTGTTTTCTTTATTTTTTTTCCGGGGGATGTCTTTAAACCTTAAAATATTAGGAAACAATAAAGATTGATCTATTTATCTGAGAAATCCTGGTAAGCATTAGCGAAATAAATTTGATGTATTATAAAAGATGCTCATAATCACGTCTTGAAAGCCTGACTCAAGTTGACTTAATGACAATAATAAAAAGCAACTCCAGCACGTCTTTCCGACGTTCATAGGATATTTGTCAAAGTCTAAAAACCGTGGAGTTATAAATCTCTTAAGTCTATTTTGAACTTAAGAGTGAAATGACCCAGTACAGTAAAAGAAGAATTCTAAAAGACAGAAAAGGAAGTCCCAAAGGGAATTCAGCCTATCTGTCAGCATTGCTATCGTCACCGAAGACAATGGGGAGCTTTACATTTGCAGTATTTTTCAGGATTGTTCTATCTAGATTTATAAAGGTGCTTTTTCTCAAGCTTTCTAAAAAGGTTTTTCAGTAAATGCAACTCTTCTCCTGCAACCTAACCTGTGAGAGTAAAAAGAATAGACGAAACTAATGATTTAGAATGTTGTCGTAAATATATTTCTTTAAATCAGTCGGATAGTAACTTGATGAAATATGTTATCATACAACTGTTTTACAACTTTACTAAGTAACTTTTATCACATAACAAAACTTTGGAAGTAAGAAAACATTTAACGGATCTCTAATAATTTAGAAAGTTATCTTAAAAACTTTTCTTTAAAGCTGTAAGATTAAATTTGATAAAATATGCAGTAATGCAATTTTTTATACTAATTCTTTATTTTTGAAACTTTTCTCTCATAACTAGACCAGTTAAAGTGATATGAGCTTTACATTTGCAGAATTTTTTAGGAATGTTCAATCTAGATTTATAAAGTGTTTTTTCTCAAGCTTTCTAAAATGGTTTTTCAGTAAATGTGACTCTTCTCTTACAACCTAACTTGTGACAGTAAAAAAGAAAAATATACACATTTAACGAAGCTCTAATGATTCAGAAAGTTATCGGAAATCTATTTTTTTAAAAATCTATTGGATTTAATTTGATGAAATATATTTTCATACAACCAGTTTTCCTCATAAACTTTATTAAGCAACTCACATAACCAACCTTTATAAGTAAGAAAAACATTTAATGGTGCTCTAATAATTTACGTAGAAAGTTTTCGTTAATATTCTTCTTTTAAACTGTAGGATTAAATTTTATGAAATATCCTGTAACGCTTTTGTTTTTTTTATCATATACTTTATCTCAGTAATTATCCTCTCATAACTAGACGAATTCGAATGAAATGTAAAATATTTAAGAAAGATGTGGTGATTTAAAAGTTTATCTTAAATGCTTTTGTTAAAAATTATCCGATTTTATTTAATGATTTAATGTCATAAACTTTCTCTTTCTTTTTTTCTCACTTCTTAATTTCCTCTTTTAACCATATTTTTCTCTCTTCTTGGCGGAATTAAAAAGTATTTAACGTAACTTTAGTAATTTAAGAAGCTAAAGTAAGCATTGTTCTAAAAAATTACAGGATTTGATTTGATGAAATGCGTCACCATGGAGTTATTTTTACTATAACCTTTTTTTCAGGAATTAATAAAAGATATTCAGCTTTGGATATAGAAAACAACCAGAAGATCTTAAAAATTAATAAAGCTAAATGAATTTCAGAATAGGAGAGAGCTTTCAACGTAACAACATTTTCAAAGAAATCGAAATAATATGCTTATTAAGTATGTTTACAGATAACCAAAGTGTGTTTTTAATCCTTTAAAATTAAATAACATGAAAATGTAACTTAAACAGATTATTAATCTTCCACTATCATGGGAAATAAAATGCTTGTATATAATTACAAGACTCTTTTTTATTTTAATAAGAGACTCTTTATAATTAAAAGACTCTTTTAAAGTTGGATACTTTCAAAACACGAGTTCTTATGTCCAAATAGAATCGTTGTATCTAGGAAACTACAAAAAGCAGATTAAAAGCTGTCAAGGTGTCAGAAAGACACTGAGTGTCTTTAAACTTAGCGACTAGTTTTTGGTTAATATATTAGTCTCAGTCCAAAGTTCTCAGTCTCTCAGTCCAAAGTTCTCAACAATAAGAAAAATTAACAGTTGATATTATTTTATGATTTTATCTACATTTAATAGCCTTTTAAGCGTGTCTTAACACATGGAGTAAAATAATGGTCCACGATACAAAATTTCCAGTTAGTTCTAAACAGCAGATGAATTTTTATTTTTTTTCGCAATTATTATTATTTTATATATGTATATATACACCGAAGAGCCATTAGATTATGACCGCCCTCCCTCTGTAATAGTGGGCTCGCCCAAGTTTTCGTGGTTTCTCGCCCAGGAAAATTTTTTTTCATGGAGCACATTAGGACCCATAATTCTCATAGAACAATCCCTTACGTCTGTGAGCTACTTGAACATAGTTGCAGACCAGGTTCACCCATTCATGGCAACAGTTTTTTCTGCGGGGGATGGTGTATACCAACAGGATAATACACTATGTCATAAGGATCGAATCGTCGAGGAACATTCCAGTGACTTTCAATTCATGTCTTGGCCCCTAAATTCACCTGACCTTAATCCAATAGAGCATTTGTGGTCCTACGTGAAAAACCAAATTCGTGCTTCCACGCTACCCATTTGCAATGTGAGGGAATTGCAGGACCAGTTGGTGAGCGCTTGGTACCAGGTACCTCAGACTACCTATCAGCACCTTGTAGAATCATTGCCACGGCGGATGCTAGCAGTTTTGAGGGCTAAAGGTGGTCCTACATGTTATTAGCAGGGTGGTCATAGTGTAATGGCTCTTCGGTGTATATACATATATATATATATATATATATATATATATATTTCAAGAATAGTTTAAAAGAATTATTGAACATAAATTTCAGAATTATGCGAAAAATTAAATACTTTTTAAAGAACAAAATTCTAAAAGTATTACAAACTTGAATATAATAAATATTAATACTGCGAAAAATTTATTTCAAATTAAAATGTATTTTTTACCCTACATAGATAGAATAAAAATTATATCTTAAGAGAAATTTGTTGAAGAATTTAATTAAGAAAAACATCGCCAGGCATCAACATGAGCTGCTGTTTTTCCTACTTTTGCTTCTGAAAAAGTGTAATTTTCTTATTTGATAATTAAAGTAATACCTCTCATCTTTTATAATTTTCTTTATTCTGCGTTGCTATGGTAACCGATTAAAATATAATTTCATTAGAATTTGAATCAAAACAAAACATTAAAAATATATAACTCTTTTTGAAAGTGCCGAATGGTTTCAAGGCTTAATATCCTTTTGGTACTGCTGCTGCCCTCATGTGGTGACTATGTAACATTCTCTGAGTATCATTAAGAGAATATTGGAGGAGTGGTGGCTTACGGAATAGAGCTTTCGCCTTCCAATGAGTTGATCCGGGTTCGAATACAAGAGATGACTTTTCGATACGAATCCCGAATCCGGCTAGCACAGATCACAAAGCTGACGTAGGATATACTCAGTGCTTGACGGAACATAGGATAGAGACCCCTTCCTGTCTGGTTAACCAGGGGAAGTTTTCATGGTTTTCTTCTACGTGTAACGTAAATGCTGGGTAGCTCCATCCGAAAGTCCTGCATGAAGGCAAATTTCTTCTAATACTTGATCCAGGAGTCCCGTTGTCTTCTGGATTGGGTTCAAAATTACAAGGCTATGGAATTGAACATTGATTGTCGTAAACCCTAAATTAGGTTGGCTGCTCAATGGCGATTATAAAGTAAAAAAGTAATATTGTTCTAAAGATAAACTTCCTCGAAACAATATTTTAAGCTATATTATGAGCACGCATCGCTACTTTTCCTTATTGAAAATGCTGTATTTTACAGATATAGTTGGTCAGATTTCTGATAGTTTATACAAAATAAGTGAAATAGTAGAAATGCTGTCAGCATCAATTAGCAATTGATTTCTGCTATTATCTAATGACGAGTATTATAAACGACTAAAGTTTATGTATTGAGGAAACCCATCTGTCGTATGAAAAATATATTTCAGCATCAATTAACAATTCATTTCGGCAATTATCTAATGATTATAGCCGAAATTATAGCTATTATAAAAGACCAAAAATTATGTATAGGCGAAAGCATCTGTCGTATGAACAGTATATTCCTTCGAAAAAGAGTAGGTTTTGTATAAAATCATTTCATCTTCGTGATTGCAAACGAGGATTTGCACTAGAGGCAAGCATTTATTACGGGGTTTGCACTATTGCAGCAGCTAAAAACTATTATATTTGAAAGCCAGGGAGGACAGAAATTTAGCTTTTTCTAAACCATTGTCATACAACTGGTTTTGCCATATTGTTTCTATCAGAAAGTTACGAGCTCTTCTAGCGCTGCGCAATGAGGATTGTTGTTTTAGTTCATTTACGTCGCACTAGACGTAAAATTGGCTACAATTGGCTATTGGCTACAATCGCACAATTGGCTATTGGAGACGGTCTGGAACACATCCCTGAGGATGATCCGAAGACATGCCATCACAATTTTAATCCTCTCCCGAGGGGATGGCACTCCCTCTTTGGTAGCCCGACAACCTGCGAGCGAAGTCGAACACTTTACGGTAGAATAGTTTAACGAGGATCAATACCACACACCCTCGGTCCCTACGCAGACGGATCCAAGTGGTCCCCCGCCCGCACACTGACCGCAGTCAGTGATGCTTGACTTCGGTGGTCTGCTTGGAACCGTGTCTTAACTATCATTCCACGGCGGGACTTTGAATTTCGTGATATATAAACATATTATTTATATTAATACCATTTACTATAATTGACGCACAGTATACAATTGTATATGATTTTGCATTTCAAGTGTCGAGCCTGTTGTGTCCGTTTTTCCGTCTGATATGCTAGATGAGATTCCTCGGAGATCGACAGCTTTGCGGTAGAGAATTCATTTTGGCTACGAAATTGCATTAAAAAAAAAAAGAAAAAAAAAAAAGACTTTAAAATGCTGCGTCAGTCATTGATGTCAGTCCAAATAATAAATTTAGTCGAGATTTCTATGAATGCCGCAAAGCATGTTTCCGTGGTTTGCGTCTGCCGTACCACTATTGTGTATTGTGCAACCACTATTGTGTAAAACTTTTTGTACCATAAATGTTTAACATCGGAGATATCCACCGTACGGAGTGGGTTAATTTATTTACTAAATCCCTCTACTGGTGCTGTTTTTATTTTATTTCTACATGGACATCATATATTGATTTAAAAATTAATAATTTCTTTTTGTAGTATTATTGCTTCATTCATAACATTTAGCACATTTTATACATACAATTATTTTTGCAACCAAAAAAATCCTTACTGTTTTGCATAATACCGGAAATTTTTGTTCCACTTCTTTTAATAATTTTTGAGCTGAGTTTTTTATATAAAATTCAGTAGGAAGAAAATTGAGGTGAACAGTAAATTTGGATTTCTCAAAAATATTTTAGTGATTAATTATTCAAAAAACATTCTTTAATTCACATAGTGCAGTTAAGAAAGCTTTTAACATCCGTTTCTACCTGTTATATTGCATAACTTGTTATATTGTATAACTTGTTTTATTATATAACTTGCTATGTTGTAAAATTCTGACACACCTTTATTTCCAGAATTATATTCTGAACGAGAAAACTTTGATAAAAATGTTGATTTTTTGAGAATACATAAATTAGAAAAACTGCAACTTACCATTGTAGCGTAATAAATCAATGAACTATTCTTTTTGCTAAATTTCAAAAAGAAAAAAATGCACAATTTCAAGATATATATTTATTCATTGTATTATGTAAAACTATGTAAAATTAACAATCACTCTGTTATGAAATAGTTTCAAATATAACCTATTAAATGATTATCAATGAATTAAAATTTTTATTCAGAATTAATTTGAATACTTCAATATTTATCTTGAACAGCAAGA
Source organism: Parasteatoda tepidariorum (assembly GCF_982258835.1). Classification (NCBI taxonomy): domain Eukaryota; kingdom Metazoa; phylum Arthropoda; class Arachnida; order Araneae; family Theridiidae; genus Parasteatoda; species Parasteatoda tepidariorum. The sequence goes on from NC_141766.1 coordinate 40,963,777, forward strand.
TTAAATTAGCTTAGAGTTTTGAATTAATTTAAAAACTTATGTATTGGACTTCACGCTAATTATAATATCTAAGACATCTCTTCATTTATTTGAAATTTAAATTTAGAAGCAGCTTTCAACCTAAATAGTATTTGATGTTAAGAATTAATAAGTCTTGAGTATTCTCCAATAAGTCTAACTTATCCAAATCCGGCGAAATATTTCAATGATCAAACTGTCAGAGGAACTGGATTATTCCGTAGAATTTGCAGTAATAACTTTCTAAGAACCATCATCGACTAAAAGGATGACTTCCGAACCATTTTTAATTGAACTTAGAGAATCAAAGTTTCCCTTCATATAACTTACGTGAAAGTTTATCAATAATTCCTTAGTTTTACATAGATCCAAGATATATTTTAAGCTATATATATATATATATACAACAAAATAAATAAATACAAGAAAACACGACAAAAGTTAAGAAAAACAATAAGTTTCATTTATAGCGCATAAGCTGCAAGTAAACAGAACTCATTAGATAAGTTCAAAATGAAGATAAGACAATGGAAAATTATAGACATATGAAAAAGAGGGGGGTAATAATAATGAAAAAAATAATAACAAACAACTGATTAAAAAAAAAACATGAATTTTTTTTCAAAAAATTGGAAAATAAATTATATAATCTTTTCATCAGCCCACACGATTATATCCGCTAAAAAGAGTGCTTTCTGATATTGCTATTATTTTTTTTTTCATTTTTATTTCCCCACCTTTTTCATATGTCTATCATTTTCCTTTGTTTTATCTTCATTTCGAACTTATATATATATATATATATATATATATATATATATATATATATATATATATATATATATATATATATATATATATATACATGTATGTACTTATACATACGTAATGCACGTTTCGATAAAATTTGGAATGGACATAAGTGATGTAATATTTTTGTTCAGCAATTACACTACTCTCGCATAATCGCTCAAAATGCTCATGGAAGTCAGAAAGTATGGAGCACTGGAGGTTCAAAATGAAGATAACGCAATAAGTAAAAATAACACGTAATAACAAAAATTATTTTTACTCATTGTGTTCTATTTTATCTGTTGTAATTTTCGCAAAAAAAATTTTTGAGAGCTCCTCACACTATTGTATTAATATACAGGGTGTCTCAGTTAAGCGTTTCAGAACTTCTAAGAGGGGTAGGGGGCATCCTGACGACTCAAAATCATATAGCAATGTGGGGTCGGAAATGCTTTCCTGAAGAGGTGACGTACACAGGAGCACCATAAAGAAAAGAGACCGTCATTGAAAAATCGCTATAATAATACATTGAAAAAATTATATGGTACACGGGCCAAAGTAAGTGTTCGAAGTTTCTGCCACCGGCTACAATGCACACCTCACATCTCCGGCGCATGGACATTCGAACATTCTGCTATACTCCAGGCAAATCTCGCAGGCAGCTACTGCGATTTTTGCAACCAGCATTATCAACAGGGGTGTCATAAACCAGTGTTTTCATATGACTCCAGAAATCAAGACATGATAGGTCGGGTGACCGAGGAGGCCATCTAATTTTTTCAATGTATTATTATAGCGATTTTTCACTTAAGGTCTCTTTTCTGTATGGTGCTTCTGTGTACGTCACCGCATCAGGAAAGCATTTCCGACCCCACATTGCTATATGATTTCGAGTCGTCAGGATGCCCCCTACCCCTCTTAGAAGTTCTGAAACGCTTAACTGAGACACCCTGTATTTTGCTTCGGCTATATTGATACATAATCAGAAAGCACTCTTTTTGCGGATATAATCGCGTGGTTTGATGAAAATATTATATCTTTTATTTTTCAGATTTTTTAAAAAATTTTTATCCTTTTTTTCCAGTTGTTTGTTATTTTCTTTTTTTATTATTTTTCTTTCCCCCCTTTTTTTCATATGTCTGTAAATTTCCTTTGTTTTATCTTCGTTTTGAACTTTTCTAATTAATTTCTGTTTACTTGCAGCTTATGCGCAATAAATGAAACTTATTGTTTTTCTTAATTTTCTTCGTGTTTTTTTGTATTTATTGACTTTGTTAGATCTATATATATATATATATATAAATACATAATCTGGCAGACTTGTTGCGAAAATAATATTTTAAATCAATTTTGCGAGATATGTTATATTTTGAGTTCCATTCTGTGCTTTTCTTGAATTTTTATTTTTTTAATTTTTTTGCATTATATGTTTTATTTTGTAATTATTGCTTAATATATTTGCTTTTCGTTTAAATCTTTTGGTGCCTCTCGCAGTATTGTATTGCTTTGTTTTGCTTTGACTCCATTAATACAGCGATGCCAACTTGCTCTGGACAGCAAATAAATATTTTAAAGTTGTAGTTTATCAATTGTGATTCTTGGTTTCATAAATTTTATTTAGTAGATTTTTATCCACCACTATTTCTAAGTAATTCGTAGGCTTATATAATTCACCACTTAATAGTAGTTATGCCTTGCTATTTATTTTAAAAAAGAAGCAAAAGTAGTCAAACATTTGCAAAATTTAGCTAGTAGTTATTTACCGTTTTGTTAATTATTCTGGCGTGTCCGGGAGCAGTTGGCATCTCTGTTACCACAATATTAGAAAGCAATTTTTGCGGACGTAATCGTGTGAGCTGACGACCAGATTATATCGTATCCTTATTATGTTTTCCAGCTTTTCATTTTTTTTTTAAATTTTTAAATATTTAGAAAAAAAATATTTTATTCACAAGGTATTTTTATTCTTTTCCTTAAAAATATATATATTTCCATGTTTTCTTTGTATTTTTAGCTTATTTTATGAGTCTCTGCATTTGCATCTTCTGTGCAGTAAATAAAACTTATTATTATTTTTCTTTATTTACTTAATGTTCTTCGTTTATCTTTTTTTTCTTTTATCACTCTTTTCCTTGAAAATGAAAATTGTATGTCTCATTTACAGTTCAAATTGCATTTCTTCGTTATAAATGACCGAAAAATTTACACCATTTATATTTCAAGCTGTATTGAACATTTCTAAGTAAAATAATGAAAAATTATTTCAATTTAGTTTTGTATTGAGTTGCCTTTCGAAAAATCAGTTTTCTTATTGTGCTCATTAATATTGAAAAACTTTTATAAAAATAAAAGCTTCTGAACGGTAAGGAAATGCGCAAAGGGTGAAATTAACAATTAGGGGCCGAAACTTTTAGCTGCTGTTTTGACAAATCACTGTACCCTTTCACAGTTTTCATGGTCAAGATTTCAAATGCATCGAAAATAAATAGCTTCTATTTTTAAAAAAAGTATGTTTTTGTGTCAGATATCGTATCTTAATTAATAGTTAGCCCTAAATAACTATCATATTTGAGGTCAATACTTTGAAATATCTAGATCGGTATGTATTTAGTAAGTAAAAATCCACTCATTAGAACGAAAGTTATTCAAGGCGATACTTTTTTCTAAGAAAGTAACCAAAAAATTCCCGTTAACTTTCTATATACGTAATAAAACGTCACATAACTTTCTGACGTGAAGCTTATATATTTGAGGATAACATAATAGACTTATGTTTTACTTCTGTGCTTCATGACTGTACTTCATATATTATGTACTTCATAACTCAATTGACTCGTACCGTACAAAGCTCAAATACTTTTTCTAAATTTATTTTGTCATTCAAAATGTGCTGGCTATTTATAAAAAAATCAACTATCAAAGTAAATTAAATGATCTTAAATTTCATTTACTTTACACATATCTCTCTGAGGTTTTATTTCCAAGAATAATAGTATACTGACTTATTTGATAGATTTCTTGATGAAACTTTCTAATATCATGACAATAAATCATTCCTTCTCTATATTTAATGAATAAAATAAAAGTTAAAAGAATTTCATTCCCATATTAAGTAACTTTGATTAAATTAAGAGATATGAAATCATCCAGATATTTATTCATTTCAATATTCTTTTAGTAACACTCCAAAAATAAGAAATAAAAAGAACAAACTAACTTATCCCAAAAGAATACTCGAAATGTAATCAACTGAAAAAATCTGAACAAAACTATTTTTTCTTAAATTTAAAAAAAAAAGTAGTTTCTGCGTGAACGTGAATTTATGGTTGACGACAAGGCTTCATTTAAAATTTGAGGAAGGTGGTTTTCTTTTAAATTAAAAGTTGGTTTAGTTTTTAATGGGAACAAAAATCCTCCTGGAACACCGGGGTATCGGATTTAATTCCATGTTTCTTAACCACACTGACATTTTTTCTTTGTGATATTTTTCTTTTTCGAGCTTTTTAAGATCAGTAGAAAATTGATTTTTTTCCCCTTTAAATGCAATTGATTCCTTCAAAGACGTTTTTCTTGGTAAATACTAATCAAAGAAAAGATCTAAGGGATTTGAATGAGAGAAACTCGATTTAAATGGAAAAATTGAGATTTTATTTCTAGAAATGGCTCTCAATAGTATGGATTTTATAAATCAATTAAACTTATTTTTTTTTCAGTCTAAACTTTTTAAAGTAATGTAATTGAATAAATAACTTTAAGATCTATAGCTTTACTTATATAATATAGCATAAAGATACTTCTGGATCTTAAATAACTCTTCGTAATGCCTTTTTGAATTAAAAGTTTTGAAAACGTTCTTCAAATGAAAATTGAAAGTTATTTTGAACAGGTATAATAGTAATTTGAAAACAAGATATATATATATATATATATATACATGATTTTTAAAAAAAATTTTATAAGCAAAATGGCAAAGCTATTCTGCTGCTTTTTTAATTAATTAAATATTTTATTTGCTTCGTAGAATTATATAAGCAGGAAAATTGTATTAAAATTATTATTTAGTAATTAGAAATTTGTATTAGCTCTAAATCGAATGAACATGCTTTGTTTTTCAATGTGCTTGTCTATGAACTATCGTCAAACAAGTACGAATACTATGACTAATGAATAAGTTTAAAATGAAGGTGAAGCCTGATTTTTGATTATCTAAGTAAATTTCTATAATATATGTTTGTTTTTTTTTGGTTTTCATACACATATGAATATTATTTAGCAAATCGTGTTAGTTATTCAGAGAAGTTTGAAATTTTAATTTTTAAGAAATTTCATTTAAAAATCCTAGACTGGGACCATTTAGCCATGCGTTTGCATAAAATTGGCCAGACATTATTTTTTTATAATTATTTAACAATGATAAAAATGCATGCAACAACGATTGCACGTAGCTGTTGCAAGCAAATTAAACAGCATGGTATCTACAGGGCCTACACTGCGAATTCGCCATTTCGCCCTATGCGTTAAAATCTTAAATTCAGCGAAACAATTTGTGTTTTAGTGAAAGTACTGGAAAATGGTTTTTCTACTGAAAAAAAGCTATATTCCCCTTTATCCTGGTAAAAAAACAGTCGAAGTTTACTTTTTTGAACAAATCCTGTATTTCTTTTACGATTACAGTAATTTCTGTTAGCTACATCGCTTAACCAATCTAGATTATTTTAGGTCCAGAAAATGTAAGCATAACAACACGAGAGATTATGTAACCACGAGAAACTACGGTAAAATAAAGAATAATACATTGGTACAAGGATCACGTGATATTACGTGACAAAATTCTTTCCTACAGTTAGAGTCACTAAAGCAGATTCAGAGGTATCAAGATGCATATTTTCTTCCAACTATTTTTGTAGGAAATATGTTTTCTCGTGACAATACAATATACAATTTTGTGACAATAACATAATGTTGCTTCAGGATTATCCTAAAGTTACTGCACTAATGCAATAAGTTATTGAAAATTAACCCGACCTACTCCTATTTCGTTTTCTCAAAGTAGATAAAATATCAACGTTTTCCTTCCTCTAAAACGTTCATTGCTCAGTTACTCCTCCTCAACTGTAAAATGATTATTGATTTGAATTTGAATTTTGTAAAATAATAAAACTTATAGAAAATTTGTATTTTGATTTAAAATTGTCCAAGGGAAAAATGCATCATAAAAAACTTTTAAGATTAGAATCCGGATAATAATTTTGAAAATTTTCTAATACTTTTAATATTTGGCTAATTCACTGATTAGCCTTAGCGCGGGTCCTTTATACGTGTGGTTACTTGCACTCCCTAGTAAAGATTTTTTGTAGTTTTAGCAATATAGATTGATTTTGCGTTAGGAAACAGCACGTAATATTAAGGAATTTGTTAGAACTTATATTTTAAGTTATTTATGTGTAGTGGTGGGCAAAATATATAGAAATAATCTTTGCTATGTAAATTAAAATAATAAAAATCATTATGAGAATACTTCGCAATCAGAAAAACATTATGATTTGTGTTAGAGAAACCACCACGAATTTCATTTGGAAAAAGGCCAAAACATAGATATCATAGTTATATCCCTTCTAATAAATAAATTGTTCAATTAAAATAATAAATTTTAATTATTCTAAATAGACAAATTTTTGAGATGGATTTTTCATTCATTTTTTTTTTTTACTAATTATTTTGTTAGTTTCTTTTGAATGCTTAGTGAAAAAATTAGAGCATAAATAGAAATTCGAAAAAATAGCGCGCAAATTTTTTTAATATGATTTTGAAACAGAATTTTAAAACAAGACAACATCAAATTAGCAAATAATTGTTTAAAAATATGAACAAGTTTCATCATAGAGAGGTGCATCTTCAAAATCTAGGAAACACGAAAAGACATGCAAAAACATGGGAAATACAGAAAAGGTGATTTATTTAAAAAACAAGGTCTATGCCCTGAAGTTAAAACATATTGAGAAGAATAAAGAATTAAGAGCTAAAAAAACGAACATAAATGTTTTTACAATTTTGGACAAATGTGAAACAACAGTAAGATCATTTACTCTACTATTTCTAATGTCTATAAGTCTTGAGACACTACGAAAGGTATATTTAAAATAAAATAAATGTGTAATATCTTGAAATTAAAACATTTATTTGTTCAAAAAATTTTTTAAAAACTCTTTATTCCATTTTTTTTCTTTTAATTTACCTATCGTTCAATCAATATAATTTACTATATCTGAATATGATCTTACTCATCGCAAAAATAAATTGAAAAAGATTTAATAATAATTGATTTACTCTCTTACTCATAAATTTTTATCATAATTGTTACCTATTCTAAATTTATCCTTTACTAAAACACAAATCTCACATACGCAATCTAGCTTTATTTCTAATATAATTCAACTAACATTTCAGTTGAAAGACCGATAGAAAGGCGGAAATTCTAAATTAAACGTCGTTTGTGAAGGGCTGAAACTGTAGACGTTTCCCAAACATAAAATTACATTCCATTTTAACTGAATTTAAAGTTTTCAGTCGATGTTGAGTTCAATGCTTAATTGTTGAATTATCAGTCTAATTAGCTGGATAATCATTTTAACTGCGTTACGTCATTCTTAATAAAAGCCTTTCGCGTTACGCCGAGTGGGTTCATCGGGTACACGCTTCCTAATTGCACTGTGTCACTTTCTGAGATTATTTCACTAACCTTACGCCATTTCCAAACCACTTCTAATCTGAAATCTTAAAATAAATAAGAAGTACATTTCCATACAATTTCCGTAGAGCAAAAAATAGGCTATATATCAAGATACAATGATCGAAAAAAATTTCTGTCTGACGAATGTTTAAAATGTTGAGATCTTATTGGATCTGTCTATTAACCTTTATGAATTTCAATGTATTGTCTCCTAACCAAATTGCACTTTTTTATATTATTTCTCTAACCTCACGCCATTTCCGATCCACTTCTAATTTGAAATCTTAAAATAAATAAGAAATACATTTCCATGCAATTAACATAGAGCAAAAAATAGGCTATATATCAAGGTATAATTATCGAGAAAAATTTCTTTCTGACGAATGTTGAAATCTTATTGGATCTGTCTATTAACCTTTAAGAATATGGATCTATTGTTTCCTAACCAAATTTCACTTTCTTAGATTATTTCGCTAACCCTACGCCATTTCCAAACCACTTCTAATCAGAAATCTTGAAATATACGACATACATTTCCATACATTTAGCATAGAGCAAGAGGAAAAAATAGGCTGTATATTGAAATATAATTTTTCTTGAAAAAAATCCTTTTAGCGAATTTTTATTTGTCATTTATTTTGCAAAATCAAGATGGTTAAGTCTACTATAAAGTAATAATAATAAGAATATGAAAATTTAGATCTTATTGGATCAATGTCTGTTAACTTAATTTGGATCTACGTCTCCTAATCTAGTTGCACTGTGTCTCTTTCTTAGATTATTTCTCTAACTTTACGACATTTCCGAACCACTTCTAATCTGAAATCTTGAAAATAAAAAATATATTTTCATACTGTTAACATAGAGCAAAAGGTAGGCTATATATTAAGGTATAGTTATCTAAAAATATTTCCTTTTAGCAAATGTTTTAAATTCCGTTCATTTTCCAGAATCTAGATAGCTCTGTATACATTAGATTAATAACAAAAATGAGTCGATTGAGATCTTATTGGATCAGTCTATTATACATATGTTAAATTTCGATCTATTGTCTCCTAACCAAATTGCACTGTGTCACTTTCTTAGATTATTTTTACTAACCTTACTCTTCTACTTTCCCGAACCACTTCTAATTTGAAATGTTTATTAATTGGTATTTTCAAATTTACATATAGTCTTAACCCTTTTCAAAACAATACCTTTCGACCGAAAATATTTGTCAGGAAACTCACTATCAATTGCCATCTTAGATAACACATTCTGAGTGGAGTGACATACCTTTGTTATTTTTTTATTCTTTTTCCTTTTTTTTTTAAAGAATAGTAGTTGCTAACGTTGAAACGTAAGTAGTCTTACGTTTCTATTTGTTTGCAGTATTTTGGAAATAGTATTGCCAGACTGGCAAAGGGTTTGTGGTATAATCAACATAATAGGTTCAAGTAAAAAAGTTAGTGACCTGGCAAATCTGTAAACTTCTATGTATATTCAATGTATTCTCTTTAATCGTCTTCCTGGAGTAAAACGAACTGAACTGAATTTCAATTGAATGTAATTTATATATATATACCATAGTAAAATTTTGTTCTTTTTCTCTTTTGCGCATTGCTTTACGTCGATACTTTTGTCCTACGTGCTTGATTAGAATCCTGGATGTTTTTAATTTATTTGTTAAAATGTTATTAAAGTTATGCTTAAATTCCGAATTTCTCCTTTTTTCTCTTTGACGATTGACTTACCTAAGAAGCAAAATTTATTACACGCAAGCTATCTCGCCAAGGATAAGTGGTGACCCGGACGTGATGGGAACACGCCTACCTTGTTAGAAACTCCCACTTCGATTTGAACGAGCCAAGTTCGATGGATTCTCCATTGAACAATTGATTTGCTACTTGTGACTGAGACATTATCCACCTCCTCATGCTGTTGCTACTCAGTCTCGAACACACACAACGTCGGCCTGTATTCACTCGACTGCTAATGCAACACAGGAGCGACCGCCACTGTGAACTAGCTCTCACGATCGGCACTCAAAAGTACGGTTACTTTAATACAGCTCTCCCGGCTACTCACAAAACAGCAATGAATCAACTAGTGGTATCCGTTCATCTAATTCCATCACAGATGTAATTCTGGTGGGGGAGTAGTGTGTTCACTACTACTAAAGTACGATTCCGATTCACTAGTATTTAACCCCTTGGAGACGGGTGATTCAGAAAAGCATTCGTACAAAATCATAATCAAGTTGTAATTAAATAAAAAACGGTAACTTAAATGTAGTCGTTGCTAATTTGACTGATTTACTTTGCTTTTACTTTAATTATTGTTAGTTTAATCATATATGTAATCAATGTTAATTCAAAGTATAACTAAATAGGTTTATTTTGAACAAAGTAATAGTGAATTAAATAAATCAAAAAATTATAACTCCGCCCACAAATAAACTGCTGAAGAAATACTTTGATTACCAGTTTTATCTTTTTACCCTGATTGATACGGTTTTATGCTGGCACGTATCTGTGACAGTCGGCGAGAAAGGGTTAAGACATGTTAACTCGATTCGATGTCGGGGTAACTTTTCATAGATGAAGGTTAACATTGTTGATAACATACGCCCCATAGATAAAAATGTTCTATCGAGCAAAGCAAAAACAATACCTTGATTGTTAATGAAATAATAAAGTTTTTCGTTGCCGATCACGCAATATCGAGAGACGAAATTCTTCCCTACAGTTTGTGCCAATGGAGCAAATCATGGGGTAGCAAGATCCACCTTATAATCCAACTACTTTTACAGAAAATACGATATTTTCTCAAGACAATTTTGCATTGTTTACTTAAATAAACGTATAATGAAATTTAAAAAAATAAAATGACTTCTATAATAAGACATTTAACCTTGATGTTATATTCATAGATTACAGCTTTTCAATGATATGTATGGTATTACCTCCAGCACTGGGCTAGTAATGAACATGTAAACGAAAAGTCCAGACAGATTTTTTCCCTTTAAAAATTTGTTTTTTAAAAAATAAACTAGATATTGTAAACTTTATTTTTATTTAAAATTTTTTTTAAAAAAAGAAATGATATTGATTAGATTTCGTTTCTCTTAGACATTATACAAGAAAATATACAATAATGCAAATTTCAAATGAGCTTAGCTTTCAAAGATTGCACTCACATTGTAGTACTTAAAACTAAAATAATTTTTCCTTCAGAAAACTAATATTTTTTACGATATTTGAACAAGGCTATTTTATGAATTTTTAAACAGCTGAACTTATGAATAATTCATCAAAGTTTAAAACAAATAAAAAAATCTTCGTTTTCATGCAAAGTTCTTACAACAGCAAACAATTATAATCTTAATAAGGCATGATAACTTTTAAAAGATTCTCTATCTTTTTAATTTATGCTTTAGATAATAAGAAGCTTTTCAAGAGCATTCATAAAAGTAAATTGACCTCGTAAACATTAGTTTTATTGTATTCTTTGTAACAAGTACTAGGCTATAGCAGTCATAGCCCTGAATTTAAATGACGAACAAAAACTATAGCATATACTGCTAATGATCAAGATCATTTGGGTGACTTAACTTCGTGCGTTGAATAAAATATTTTGAGAGACGAAAAGGACTTTAAAAATCACAACAAAAGATTTCGTTTGTGTTTTAAGGGGCAGAATTCAAAATAAATTTCTTGCTGATAAGGTTTCAGAGGAGAGTACTTAAAGCTTTCATTATTAAAATGCTTCAAATATAGATTTGAAGAGTTAGAAAAGTCTTCGTTTTTATAAGTTTATCTTATAATAATAAGGAGAGAGGAAAAATAATTTGAAATATTAAAAAAAAAGTTTGACAGGAAATCATTTACTGAAATATTTTAAATTTAATAATGTTCTTTTCATACTTCAATTATATTTGTATTTGAGGTATTATTAGAATTTTTTATTTTCCCTTTGAACTGAAGTTTCTATTTAAGTAAATATTTATGAAACTAGATTCTTACGGTCCCTTAAAAATTTGAAAAGTTGTCTCAAAAGCTGGCTTGCCAATATTGCTACGCTTTTGGGATAATTTCTTCGAGCGGGAGCTTCGCCTATGTATTAAAAAATCATTCTTTGTTTTATAACTTTGATTTAATGTTAGTTCCCACATCGCAACTTATAAATAATTCTAAAGGTTATATTAAAATTCTCCAAAATCCAAACATAGTCTTTAGTCAATTACAGCCCTTAGTAAACTACAAAAGTGGTGCCTGGAGTAACAATTTGAAGTAAACGGCAAAAAATCACAACTCCTAATCATCCGAAATAAAATGAAGAAAAAATTACTACCATAAAACAAGTTAATTCTACCAAATGAAACAAAACAAATAGTTGATGAAGCCAAATACCTAATACTCATCTTTAATAGAAAATTCAACAGGAATGAACTCATCAAATGCATTGCCAATAATGCACAAGCAGCATGCAGCAAATTCCCGGTACTATATCAATCAAACATGGCACTAAAACGAAAAAGATCCATTGTTAAAAGGCTTTAAATATAGATCTCTATGTATCCATAATCCGCCCTATCCTTACGTATGCCTCTCTAGTCTTGACAAATATAAGACAAACTCAGCTAAACAAATTAATATTCAACCAGAATAAAATACTAAGGAGGATGGCAAACGCCAGATGGTTCATAAGAAACAACACATTACACCACGACCTCAAAATAGAGGCAAAAGACAAATAGCTACATTAAACATAAAATTTTATGAAAAAGCCACCTTTTGCTCTGCAGCATATTTCAAAGAAATATTCCTATTTGAAAATTTAACTGAAAGCAGGAACATCAGACCAATAGCAGCATACTCTAGCAGCGATGCATCATATTCTCGACATCAATGGCTCATACATAACCTCATTTTCACTGTACCAGCATAGCTCAAGTTAAACCTCATATTTTTACAATACGGTCTTATCACCCTTCTTCGTACAACTACATAGGCAGAACTCAATGATCATCTATCCACATGAATACTCTTTATACTTCATAAGCATTTCACCACCATATTGAAACACCGCAAAGTTCAAGTTAAAGATGAATGGGAAAAGGGCCGCAAGCGTCCTCAGGTGCCCAGATATATAATAGAGTTCGGTTCATTTTCAGTTGTCTCCCCAGATTATTTTTTGTATAGATCCATTTAGTGTAATTTTTATTAGCCTTTTTATAGCCCCCGGGCTAGGTACTCCGTATCTTAAATTGAAATCAGTAATCCTGCCTTCTCGCGAAGAAAAACTTTAAAAAAATGTTGGCAAATTTATAACAAATTCGGAATGATTTAGTTTTTAATTGGCTAAAAATAAATAAATAATTTGAAACAGTGTAGCAGTTAGCAGCTCTGCAAAAGCAGTAAAATAAGATGTATTTTAATACATTTGTATTCACCCTTGCACTTGATATTTCGTAACAAATATATCAAGTTTCGGAAATCATATGTTTTGGATTTTCAGTTAAATTGAAAGCTAGTAAAAAGATACTAACTTTTGTATGACAATAATAGTAAATGTGCAATAGTGACACCATTTTTTAAAATTTTTACGAACCTTGCAAAAAACATTGCACAAAGCAGTCACAATCTGGAAAAATTTGAAAGTGACAGTAGAAGATCAAGGGGAAAATGTTTTAAATAATTATTACCTAATAAAAATTACAAGTTAAAAGATATTTATCTAAAAGCTAACAGGACTGCCAACTTTCTACACTTTTTAGAGAAATATATATGCTAGTAAATGTCGCTAATTTTAAAACATTTTAATAAAAGATTGAAATTGATCCGTCACCAATTTTCGCATTTTTACTCATCTGTGGCAACACGGTTTGCGAAACAGCAAATTTTGATTAAATATTTTAGTCAGGCAACTCAACTGCAACCACAAACAAAATGTTCCTTCCTTTCCTTTATTTATCAAAAGCTTAGCACCTGAGCCGCACAGCGACCCTTATCCCATACATTATGAAAATATATAATACATTGAACTATAAGCATATTGGGTTTAGCATCATTATGAGCTATGCAAGAATTAAAATACTTTGCTTAATAAATTAAAATTGCAGGTTGAAGTTACAAATTCACAGTATTTTATATCAATTAATAAAGCCATTGTTAAAATAAATATTAAGGGTTTTTTTGAGTTCAAATATAGATTTTCAGATTTTATAATTTTGTTGATTCAATCTGTTCTAAACTATAGTTGACACTCAGAAAAAGAATGATGATTCACTAAGGACGATGATACATTGATAGATAATACACTGTTCGACGGTTCATTGATCTAGGATTCTCTATGAATTCTCAGAGATTATGTACCAGATGATTCAGATGTTGTTTAGAAACAGTGAGTTCTCAGTTGGGATCAAACCGGAGGACATGGGAGCAACAGGCAAGCGTGCTAACCACTACGCCATGGAACTGTACTAATATTTGTGTTGATAGTGATGGTAAGATGCATCAGATAAGAAATGCGCTGCTATTGGTCTGAGTTATCTGTCTTTTTTGTAGCTCTCGAAGGTGAAAATCTGGTTAAAATTCGCTGCTTTGCAATTTACTGCTTGGTTATAAAAATCAACTTTCAGCTTGAAGATGTGTTCGGAAAGAAATGGTATTTTAAGATCTTTATGTATGTTTGCATTTCGAATAAACCATCTGGCGTGGGTACAAACAAAATGTTCCACGCCTTTTGTTAAAATTCATTCTACTGGTAGCTATGTTAATGCATTGTTTTTTATTCATTTAAACTTTTTCTCCACACAACTGCAAATAAATTACTTAAAAGTTCGTATGCAACGCCACTTTCTCAAAGACATGTAGTGGTGAGGCTTTTAAAATGACAAAAATACTAAAAATTCTAATAGCTTTGGTTTTTAAAGATTTACCACTCTAAAATATTTTGTCAAATAGCGTAATAGTTGACAGGTCTGCATATTCCATATACATATACTATATATGGCCCCTCTAATCTAAATTTTAAAAACTTCCTTTCTTTACTTTATCCTGAGTCATACACACTTTACATACCATAAAAATAAAAGATTTTTCTAAAGAAAATGAATTATCAAAAATTTTAATCTTTCGAATAAAATGGAAAATTCGAGAAAAGGTAAAGATGAAAATCCACGAAGTCCCCTTCTCGCTTACTTCATAACTTTTTGTAATTTTCAGTTGACTGGCGCATCAATCATTTGAGCCAATCTGGATTTACCCTCTCGCATACTTTTTTTGTAAAATTTTTCCACTGTGTGAAACGATAAGAAATTCTCAATTTTTTTCCACCATTTTTTCTAACTGTATGATGCTTACACGACAAATAGTCTTTTTAGGCCTAGATTGCTGAAGCAATTCATTCTCCTTACCGATTTGATTAGTCTTTGTTTTCTGACTTGCTACAATGAAATTTTAAAAGCAAAAGAAAGTAAGAACGACGAGGAAAATTTGACGAAACCGATACGCATAATAATAATTATCTTAAATAATTATAAATATTAATTTGCAATAATTCTTAGAATTGTAATGTAAAATATTATTGGAACATTTTTGGATCATGTCTCTTTTTCAAAATGTTAAAGACTGGTAAAGACTGTTAAAACATTTTATTCTTAGCAAAATAAAGTCTTTGACCAGTCTTTACTAGTACTGCTTATTGATTATATAACCTAAATCTATTAATTATGTCAAATTACATATCTTATGATCTATATCTTGTTCTGAAATCAAACAGTTGTTGTATTTTTTTTAGCAAAATTAGTAAATACCTGAAGAAAAGTTACGTTTAATTTGCATGCAAACCAGCTATCACATTTTTCATAATAGCAATTTTTCCATTAGTGCAAGAGTCTGGCAGGTAAACGGTTAAGAAAAAAAATTGTAAATGTAATTTTAACTGCAGTGTAATTTGTAACTTTAATGTAATTTTAAATCAAAGGAAATTTATTTAGACATTAAAAATATCCAAATTACTTCCAAAAATTAAAGTAAAATGATGACCTTAAATTTAGCTTTATGAAGCATTTGTGACCATTTTTTAGCTTTCCACTCCCCCCCCCCCCAAATGCTTAAAGAAGGCAATGCTCGAAATGTAGTTATCGTCAACAAATATATTAAAAAATTTAAAACTCTTAAATTAAACTTTATGATGGCCTCACTTCCCCGTCCAAAATGAGTTTAATAAAATAAACAAGATCGTAACTGCTTAGAGCTTTAATTTTATCATGTAAATGGCGATGAAATCAGATTGAATTTAAAATGCATGAATTTATGTATAAAAAAAGGAAAAGCAATTATCAAAATTATTATTATTTTATGGAATTATCATTATTGTTATTTTGCCATTTAGTTACAACTTAGATTATTGCATACATAAAGTTTATGTGAAGCAAACATTCATCTAAATTAAACATTATCTTCAACAAATATATCAAAAATAATTTAAAACTTTCAAGTTAAACTTTACAATGCCCATACCTCAGTGTCAAAAACGAGTTTAATAAAATAACAAACATAATTGTCACTGCTTTTAATTTTAAGTATGTAAATGGCGAAAAAGGCAGATTAAATTTAAAATGCATGAATTTATGTATAAAAAAGCTGAAGCGAATATTAAAATTCTTTATCTTTATGAGAGTTATTGTTAGAGTTCTTCAGCAAGTTCTCTTGTAAGACACGATAAACATTTTTAATGCCAAATAAAAATTTTGCAAAACGCTTAAGGAGTGTAAACAATTTTAAAAAGATACGAAAATGGAAAGCTGAACTTCGAAAAAAGAGTCGAAACTTGCTGAGTGTAAACTTACATCACTGAAGGCGTGGTACAAGGATACTTTGAAAAATGTTACTTCGTACAAGTTCTTATAAAATGCTTCCCCCTTTTGTATCACTGGAGTCGCAGTCCTTACACGCTTAGCTGCGCCATCTACTGCACGTTTTCACCATAAATCTTCCTTAGAAAAGGGAGGGAAGAATTTTCACTAAAATTCCAAGACGCTTTAGAAAAACAAAAAATCTCACTCCTCATATATTCTACGGCATTATAATGTGAAGAAAAGAGCCTTTTCGCTTCTTTGTTGAATAAATCAGAGAACACGTTAAACTCGATCTTTAGCTATAATGATAGTGTAGAGAGAAACTGAAAATTTGTTTTTCTCTTATAATGTTTGATAGTTTTTTCAAGTTAGAAATATGGATGGAAAAGATATTTTTTAATGACACTTTTAATGTCTGTCTTCTAGATTATGATAACATAATAAAATGAACCGTTATTTGAAAGCTGATCATCAACTCATCTGTGACAAGCATCCTTTATCGGTTCTCTCTACTGAAAAAAGGATGGACAAACACTATTTATATATAGAGATCGATAGGTAGGTAGATATAGATAGATAGATAGATAGGTAGGTAGATATAGATAGATAGATACATGGCTGACAACTTTCTCCACTTTATGGAAAACTTTATTCTACTGGTAGCTAAGTTAGTTAAGTTTCAATGTATTATTTATTTTTTAAATTCGATTTAAATTTCAAAATACTACATGCAAATGATTCAAAAAATTGTATGAAATATATATTGTTGTTGTTGTTAATTTACGTCGCACTAGAGCTGCACAATGGGCTATTGGCGACGGTCTGGGAAACATCCCGGAGGATGATCCGAAGACATGCCATCACAATTTTGATCCTCTGCGGAGGGGATGGCACCCCCGCATCGTGAAATATATATATATATATATATATATATATATATATATATATATATATATATATATACATATTTAATATGTATGCAAATTATTTTAACCACGGATTTGCCCGAAATGGATTTGCAAAGCAGGCAATTTATGTTTCTCTTTTCTATTTTATATTTTTTCTTAAATAAATATTTATTTTCTAAAATTATTTATGGTCAACTTTTTAAATTATACAGTATAATATTACCTTGCGCACATCCTTTTCGGGCCCATCCTTGCTAACTAACAAATCAATGCACAGCATAACAAATCACTTCAGCAATGCAGTAAGAACGACATTTTAAATTCCTCTAGTTACACTCAATTTGCGCTTTTGTTTTCATATTTTGTTGCGAAAATATTTTAAAATCATTATTGAAAAATTTCCCGTTCATGTAAGTACATCTGATTTCG
This sequence comes from Parasteatoda tepidariorum, assembly GCF_982258835.1. Lineage (NCBI taxonomy): Eukaryota > Metazoa > Arthropoda > Arachnida > Araneae > Theridiidae > Parasteatoda > Parasteatoda tepidariorum. The sequence goes on from NC_141766.1 coordinate 40,981,502, forward strand.
CTACTCGCTTTATAGATTTTGTTTTATACTGTTTTTTCTTTTTCTTTTATTTTATTTTCGGTTTTTACGTGTTATTTTTGCTTATTGTGTTCTATTTTTTTTTTTGTAATTTTTGTAAAAAAATATTTTTGGTGCTCCTCACACTATTGTATTAATATATTTTGCTTTGGCTATATTGATACAATATCAGAAAGCACTCTTTTTTGCGGATATAATCGAGTGGGCTGATGAAAAGATTATATCTTTTATTTTCCGGTTTTATTAAAAATTTCATCCATTTTTTTTTATCAGTTGTTTGTTATTTTTCTCATTATTATCCCCCCCCCCTTTTTTTTTCATATGTCTATAATTTTCCTTTGTTTTATCTTCATTTTGAACTTATATATATATATATATATATATATATATATATATATATATATATATATATATATATATATATATATATATATATATATATATATATATATATATATATATATATATATATATATATATATATATATATATATATATATATATATACATAGATAAGATACGGAGCTGCCAACTTTCTCCACTTCATGGAAAACTTTTTTACAGTCAAGTAAACCTTTTATAGTCAAGTAAGGCCTATCATGAACCTCGCAACAATTTTCTATTCATATTTCCTGATTCTTTAATAGTTGACCTTACCAATATACATCATATTGTAGAACCATATTTTTTAGTAAATATATTTTCTATTATTCTACGTAATGATAATAATGCAGCTCTATTTGTTACAGTTAATAATAAGGTAGAATACTGTCTTGTAATTGACGAGCCAAAAAAGGTGATTCACAAAAGATTTACAGAAAAGTGGGTTAACGGTTTTTTTTTTCTCTTTCTTTTACTAATGCTATCAACGCTTAGGTAGTATTTCAAAAACTGTTAAAACAAACTTTGTTTTTCCAAGATAAACTTTTCGTAGTTAACTTGACATAAAAAATAACAAAAATATAAAATTTTTGTCGATTGTGTTGATTTTTCTATTGCAATACAGAATAAATAAATAACAAAATAAAATAATTATTTGCTACTTAAATTGTGAAATGTGATCTAATGCTCTTAATTTTGACTGAATATTTGAACTGTATCTATATCTCTCGGGATACTAAAAATAAAAAATAAGTAAATAAAATAAAAAAACTACGACTTTAAATTCAACAATTCTTGGAAACAATTTGAGCGTTTGCCCCACATTTTCAGAACCGGTTTTAATTCTATGCTGTAACTCAAACCGAATTCTGCTATGTTATATGTGTAACAAGTTAAGATGATGTAGCATGTTAACAATGTTATTAACACATTTTTCTGAATACAGTGCCGACATTGGAAGAATGATGACAATAATCAAAGATAAACCCAATCAAAAGAAAGATTAGCATGTTTTTTTAGGGAAGAAGAAAAGCAATTGAGAAATACATAATAGGAAAGTAATTTTTGGAAAGCTATGTTTAAAGAATTATGAGCAGAAAACTGAAAAGGAGTGAAAGTTTCATTATTATTCTTCAGTGATCACCGTGAAAAGTATGAAAAAAATGCCATTTTGGTATTTTAACATGATATTTATGTATTAATAATTTCGCAAATAATAATTATTGAGCAGTGGGGGCTCAGAGGATAAAGCACTCGAATGCCAATTAAGTGTCCCGGGTTCGAATCCCAACGATGGCTGATTAGTATGAATTCCACACCCGGCCCCACCGATCACAATGCTGACGTCAGTGATTAGAGTCTACTTGCTATCAACCAAACCGTGGAAGGTTTTCATGGTTTTACTCTCCACGTAACGGGTTATTTCCCTCCAAACATTAAAAAGTCCTCTATGTAGGCAAATTTATTGCAATGCTTGATATCAGAGAGTTCCCTTGTGTCTTGGATAAGGTTTAAAATTGCAAGCTACGGAGTTGATCATTGGTAGACGTTAACTCAAATAGCTAACTAATAACTCAATCAATTTATCAAAAGTAACACTTGATACGACGTATTTAACAAAACTTCAAGCTTGATGATGAATTTTTGACATTATAAGATATTAATATTAATTACTCTGAAAAAAGAACTACATGAAAAGAAAAAAATATTAATGTTATCCTTCACAGAATAAAATATGTATACATAATTTAAAATGATTAATCGAAATAAATATATAACAGCTGGATGATTTTCAAGAAAATGAATTTATCAGAAAAACTTTACTAAATATTTCTAGTATATGGAATTCTCTGTTCTTGCAAAATTATAGTATACTGAATAATGTTAGATACAGTTTCTAAGAACATTATATTTAATCGCTGTTACATTTTAGCACCCCCAAATATCGACTACCACAAATTATAACTGGAAACGTGAAACGGAAAACGCGATATTGTTAATCAATTAATTACTCTCAAACTTTAATACTGAGTATTCAACGTTATATTATTGTATGTTATATTATATAGTGCATTGTTTAATCAGGCAAACATCTTGAACCATATTATATGCAACATGACAATTTTTACTATAATAATATTATTTCCCACTAATTATAATTTTAAATAGGATAAAAACATTAATTTAGAAAAAGTATTATGGTAAAGAAAGCAAAACTGCTTCAAGCAATTTATTACTGTTCCAGTGAAACAAAACTGTGCACTTTTTACAATTAATTCAACTTTATAAATTTTTTTTAGCTGAAAAAGAGATACAATTTACACAAAAAAAGAAAAGAGAAATGGATCCCCCTGAATGACTTTTGCTTTAATGATCGGATTTCCACGTACTTGAACTCAATATTAATGGTTCGAGAGGGTGACCTCTGTTAGTTTTTATTTCGATCGTATTCTTTTATTTCCACTGACATACAAACGATAAACAAAGAGCATTAATAACAAGAAAAGAAGGAAAATTATTTGGTTGCCTAGCAACCAGCCGGAATTAGAATATTACAATTACAAGAATTGCCAGCCGTGTTAAAACAATTATTTTCAGATGAATTAGTTAGAGCCCCTAGCGGGGATGATGCTAAGATAACCACCACATATGAGTATAAGCAAAACAATTATTTTCCTTACTTCATTTGCATTCCACAACCTCATCGAGGCACCACATAGATCAAGCTGAAGATGAATGGGAAAAGGGCCGCAAGCGACCTCAGATGCCCAGATATTTTATACAGTTTAGTTTTAAAACAATTATTCAAACTAACTCTCCATTGATGTCGCAACAACCTCAACCGTGCTTTTCAGTTTAAAAATCAGACAAATGACTTACTTTTTATGAATAAAAACATCTTTTTTTCGACAGATTATGATTTCTGACCCCCAAGTAGCTGCAATCTGGAAGATATATTTCCAATAGTTTGGTCAGGAAAGCTAACGAAAGTGTGAACCACTTAATGTTAAAACTTTTTAAGTGAATTGAAACATTTTTGCGAACAATTTTATTCAGAGTCATTCATGGCAGTTAAATGTAATCATTTGATATCATAGGTCATTTGTAAGTACATCTAACACTTTTTTTTTATAATTTATCCTTTTTTACAAGGGTATATCAGTCAAGTATGCATCTTCAAAGAAATTTAAATTATTGATGAATTTACAAGAGACAAATGTGGGACCATATTCAACACGTTGGCTTACAGCCGTAAAATGTTGTTGCAAATAGAAATTTGACAATTTTTCTATAAACTTCAGAAAATTAGAGTACTAAATCTCCAACAAATAAATTTAAGTTAACATCATTCAAGAATTCCAATTCGATGTATACATAAGTTACAACTCATACGGTTGTTAAGAAAATCCTATTACACTGATTTATTTCTGAATTTTAAATCTGAATCTTAAAAGTTAAACTTTAAATCCTATAGTGACCTATAGTGAAAAATAAACCTACAGTGAAAAATTACCTATAGTGAAAAATAAATAATTCAATTATGCGTGTATGGTATATTATCAAGGCTGTCAACTTTCTAAGCTTTTGGAGAAAATGTTGTCTAGTGTTAGCACATTTTCACGTTTTAATGCATGGTTCTTTGTTTAGATCTTTTTCGCCTAAATTACATATCACTTAAAGATATCTGTGGAAGAAAGCGAAGCAAGTGGTATCCCTGTATTGTTATATAGGTTCGTCCGGAAAATCAGTACTGATTTTTGCCAAAGGTTTCGCCAAGAATATTCAAGTAGTAGCAAAATTTTTACATTAAAACTTATTTATTTTTTTTAAAAAATGGATTTTAAAATGTTCTTGATCACCGCAAATATTTGGAAACTCATTGCATGTATCGAGAGGTGATATATATATACACGATGAATATTGTCTAAATTGAGGTGGTAGTGAAATTAGGAAAACTTCAAACTGTTTTGATGAGATGCTTGCTACCACTTGAATATTTTTAATGGACCTACGAAAATCAAAAATCAGCTATAATATCGAAAATCGGCGTGAGCCTTCCGGACTATCACTTCAAAAAATCTTTCTCAATCATAATGCAAGTTAACTGCTATGAATTTGCAGACATGCCAACTTTTTTTTGTTTGAAAACCTGCTTTTTGGGATAACGATTTTCATTTAGAGTGAATTTTTCTCATCACTATCTACAAACTGTTAAAACTTACGTATAAAAGGCTTCTTAATTTCAATTATCCCACGATTAAGCTTTTAAAGTATTTTTGGAACTCACCAAATGCATGCAAGACTAGGTATCTCATTTTCGCGCCACATGACTGCCAACTTGTGCCAATTTATCAGAAGAATTTTAATCGAACATTTAGAGTGATAGTAAATTTTATATTTTAGATTTTCATTCATACTTCAATAAATTTAATTTACAGTGATTTTGCTCACCATTACATGCAAGCAACTTAAACACATATGTAAAGCCTATTAATTGCATAGATAAGTTTTTAAATACGACCACAAAGTAACGTAAGTGTATCTTAACCCTTTGACGGTTATGAACGAGTTCAGCTCGCAATCGAATCGTGCTTCATAATGCACGCAAACGAGTTCCGCTCGGCAGCAAGATTTCGACCGTAATGGTTAGTAACGAGCACTACTCGCGTAGTGAAATTTTTCCCCAATGCGCGCTGACGAGCTGAGCTCGTTCGCCATTATTATTCTGCATTGACTATGTTAAAAACGAAAAGTATGCAAAAACTGTTATTTATGTACAACGAATACTTTAAGAAATTTTTAAAACACGTGAGGCGAGCTATCTACCGCATCCAGAGATGCCAACTTGCTCCGCTTTGTAAAATAGTATTTCCCAGTGATAGCGAAAGTTAAGTTACTTTCAATTTAGTATTTTTCCCTTTAAGTAATTTTTTCACCACTAAATATCAAAAACTATAAGTATCATATAAAATGCAACGTTAAAGCAATAGTATTTTGGTTACTCTATTAAAAAGTAGGTGTATCTGCCCTTCTCCAACGAAATTTACTACATAATTTGCTACCACTTTATTATAACAATTCCAGAAAGCGGAGCAGTTGACATTTAGCCAGAGAAGGGTGACATTTTCGGAAGAAGGGCGGTGGAAAACAGCTGCCACTTTCGACTACTGTTTGCTCGTAATACTGCGCGAATTAATGAAACGAAAACTGCTCATTTCCCTGACCATCAAAGGGTTAAATTGTTATTTGGTTATACATACCTGCCAACTTTTAATCCCTTCCATTATGATATTTCCCAGTGGTATTAAAATGGAATAAGAATTTCAATTTTAAGCAAAAAATTAAGCTGTATTTAATAAAGCTTAAGCTGCCTACAATGATGGTAACACATATTAATATATAGGCTTAATTTTCTTAAGAATAGTGGTGATAAAAATCATTTAAAAATGTAGTTTATAAAAGAAAAAAATAGTATATATTTACTACCACTTTAAATATAAAAATTAAATTTTACGCCAAATGCGTAAAAGTTGGCAGTTATGGTTATAGTTTTAAATATTCTAGGAAACTAGAACTTTCTGGATGGCAGGTATGCACTATATTAATTTCATTTTTCACCTAAATCGAAACAGTAGGCATCTTTGCATATAGGTTAAATGAATTCTATATATCAACAGGTGTTTAATTAAAATTATCAGATAACGCAACAGAATGTTTTAACTCTATGAAGATATACAACGGCTGCTTAAAATGCACCGTAATCGCTTAAGCACCGCCATTTATCTTCCTATTGGATTCTACAAACTCAATAAGCATCCTCATTTCCCCATTTTTTTCAAGTGGTTGACGAAGAGACTATCTGTTCAGTCCTCGTGAAAAATGATGTAGTTTTCGTCATTTTATAAAAGCATCGTGTGCCATCATTTTTCTTTTACTTTTTTTTTACATTCCATCTGTATCCAGGAGGTGTCGTAGTTTCATCTGGCGGATTGTCAACTACAGAATATTCCGGGAGCGCGTGTGCGATCGGCTTATGATTGATGGTCGTAGCCACTTTACACTCATCTCTGCTTCTCAAACCATTATACACAGGCATACTTTGACCTTTGGGTTGCAATTTGGATTGCCCCTTGAATTGATAGGTTTTTGTCTTTTGACTGACAATGACAAATGATCATTTTGTTTGATCATTGTGATCATTGAAGCGAATCTAGGTTTTTATCTCAAGAAACATGATCATACGTGTTCTTCATAAAAATAAAAAATGATATTCTACATAAATATTTATAAAATATTTTTATATTGTATCGATACATTTTAATGCATTTCATCTTTAAACTCTTTTATAAAAAAAATATCAAAACTTATATGTCGAATATTTGACAATAGTTTTTAATACGTCATCATTATTCAGTTAGATTATCAAACATGTCTGGATAGTTAAATCAGGAATGAAAGTAATTTACATTGCAAGCATCATTTATGCATATAGCATGCAATATTAGGAAATTAGAGATTTGAACCATAATCTAGTTCAAATTTTCCGCAAATTCAATATGGAACAAAGGGGAATCATATTATCGTACTTCTAAAAATGTATTACATGATACAATAATTAAATTCTAATGAAAGCGCGGTTCAATACAATAATATTTGAGGCATGAATATGAACCACATTATGGTTTAAGGTATTGGTATTATGATCCAACGATTCAATTGAAAGAACCAATTTTTCTGAGAGTGCATTTTAAACGACATAATATGAAATTACCCTGCTTGTTACTGTCCTAATTTAATTTTTCTAAAACTTTTTTTTAATTATTTTTATATGATAAATTTAAAACAACTTTAATTATTAATAAAGAAAGGAAAATACATTTTAATGTAAATAAATAAAAAAGCTCATCAATTATGCCTTTCATTTTTCAAAAATCAGTTACTGTACATATAAAATCATGTTTTATCTTTATTTTTAACTAGCCGCCTAAGGCGGCCAGCTGTCCGCCACGCTGAAGGTTTTCACAAATAAAGTTTTTTAAAACGTAGCAGGAAATCTGAAGATTAGTGGACAATTAAAGTGTTCCTGTCCTGCAATTTTGTCTTCATATCCAGTTCTGCTGCAGATGTGTTATAGCTCTTGAGGATGTTTGAAATTATATAGCTACAACGCTTAAGAAAAAACTAAAATGCTAAATACATGAAAAGAACACGAAAACGAATAAATGTTTTATGGTATCAATTTCTATTTCTATATAATTTTTTATGGTATCAAATTCTGTTTCTATATCTGTTACGTCAAGCACTCAGGTATTATAATTTGATCTAGTTGTGCTTGTATAATTTTGATCTAGTTGCGCTTTCTACGTCATTTTGTTAACATCGTTTGGTTTGTTATTTAACATCGTTTGGTTTGTTATTTCTAAGTTAACTTTCAAAAAATTGGCTGGCATCAGCATTTTTATTCTTTAAGTTGCTTATTTTTTCTTTTGGAATTCGTTCCTTTTTAGCAAAATGTTTTTCAACCTAATCGAATTCTTTGCCGACTGTTCTCTGTATATATAAAGAAAATAAAGTAAATATTTTTAAAGTGTTGTGAAAAGAATTTTTAGTTGTACAAAGTACTACAATATCGCTACAAAAATTATCGTCTTCGCTTAAGAAAAAAAAAATAGAGCGTGGAAAGAAGAAGAAAAACTTATTATAACAATTATGAACAGCGACAAATATATCAAAGCGAAGCGTTCTATTTACGTATCGAATATGTTGCCACATTTTTAATACAAAAGTTAAACTTTTCTCCACTTTAATAAATGTAAACTAATGCGAACTTTACAATTAAATTATTAATTCCTTCGTATATCATTGGTTTAAGTTGTCGAAAATTAATATTTCAATTGTAAGGTTCGCATTAGCATACATTTATAAGAGTGGGGAAAAGTATATGCATTTTTTAATAGTTTTTTGAATATGGCTCTTTGAAGACGAAAAAGCAGACGAAAAGCATAGACTTACAAAATGACTGATAACTAAATAACTAATCCAAATTTTTAAAAAAGAAAAAAATACTTCTTCATTATGTCAAAACACAATTATGTGCCGAGTTTCGTGCCTGGGCGAGGCTTCTGGGGCGATATATTGTGATTACAGACACACACACACACACACACACACACAGCCGCTTTTATTATTATGTATAGATTTAAGTCTACAATCAATATTTCTAGTGTTAAGTAAAAACGTCAATTTGTCATATTAAATTTTTTCATTGTTTTATTATTTCACAAGCAAACGGCTTGATATTTTTTTATGGCTACCACAATGTATTCGAATGAACTTCAATGTATGTCATAAATAAATATGCGCTTGTTAAAATATAGAAATTTAATTAGTGAAATATGTATCAATTTATGTTAATATTTATTTATGTCAACTTATGTATATATAAGTCAAATTATGTTTATATTTATATATGTCAACCTAGATTCAATGAATCAGATATTCAAATGTTATATTTACTCAAACAAAGTGCTTGTTTTTTTATTAGCTACCACATCGACTGCTAAATTCAAAATGTTATTACTATAAATTTTCTGTAAATTTCTAGATGTATGGGATAGGGGCCGCTAAATGGCCCAGGTGCCCAATTTTTGTAAATAAAGTAAGTAAGTAAAAAATAAAAAAGAAGCAAAAAATGATTCTTTTCAAAGTTATAACAAATCATTTCACTTACTGGACTAACACATTGCAATTATGGCACAAAAATGATAGTACATTCGTGCTTAAACTAAATAAACATTTTAATATTTCAGGCTTTGTGCTACATTAGAACAAAATATAGATATAAATGTTGTTAAACTGCTATCTAAGTGTGATGATATCTAAGATATATGAGAAAAATGACTAAACTTTTAAAAAGACACCTAGACACAAATAGGTTAAATTATTCCACAAGAATTAAAATATTAACATAGCTGGCAACATTTGATCTCTTTGAGAACATTTTTTATCAGAGGTTAGTTATAAAATTACAAATACATCCTTAATTGTTAGTAAAAATTTTTAAAATTTAATAGCTGCCAACACCAGCGCATATCGGCATGTTTGGCCATATGACAATTCTTACCTGTTTCGAAAAGTCTTTTTCTAGTGGTAAAACAAAAACTATCATATTGATAGTTATGAGTGATATTTTTTAAAAATTACATGGCTGCCAACCTTATCACTTGTTGAATTTTTTTTTCTAGTTACCAAACAATTACAATAACATTGATAAATGTGAGCAGAAATTTTTAAATATTCTTGACAAACACTTGTTGAAAAAGGTTTAAATAGCAGTAAAACAATTACACATGGTACACAATTACGCAAATTAACATGGTTGGTATCAAGTTTGTTTTAAAGAAACTGAACATTTCTTAATATTAATTTCCAATATTGAAATAAAAATTCACATCTTTAACTTTTGGATCCGTATAGATTTGCTGAAAAAAACATAACATTCTGTTAGCTACAAACATAATAATATAAAAAAATTATATTAATATTACTACCACTTTTTAATTTTTCCAGACGCTCGTGAACATCACCTCCTGCATCAGAAAGTCTCCACACGGTATTTAAAGAGTGAGCCAGTTGTTCCTCAATTCTATTTCAAAAGTAACTAAGAGAAATTTATCATATATATTTAAGAATTGAATCTGTAGCGGGGCGATTCTTTCGTTACGTGTGTTACTTTTACACGACATATTTCAACTTTAACACTTATTATAATAAACTTGTTAGATATTTTTTATGTTTTTCTTAATTTGTTGTTAAATCTATATGTGTTGTAAGTTTACAAAACGAAGATTGAAGGCGCAAATTAATTTTATGTTGAAAAAAAAATTTCTGAAATTTTGTTACGTGTGTTACCCTTTATAATGCTAGATATTTGAAACTTTGAATATATTCATTTAATTCTGTGAAGTATAAAGGCAAAAAATTAAGATATTTTCTTTTATAGAGAGATACAATATCGAAGCTATGTTTAGTGATTTTTAAAAATTTCTTGCAACAGTAAAAACTTCTTTATTTTGGTGAAATTGGTGCGTTACGTGTGTTAACTGAACGTTACGTGTGTTACCCTCTGTGAATATTTCAACTGAGAAGTCATAAATGCTGCACTAAAACATTTATTTATTTTAATTTAGCAGAAGAAAAACAATTTATTTTAACAAATAAAATAGTTAATGGTCTGGAAAGATGGTTGTAGCCCTTCTTTATACTGGTTTAGAGAGTAAAACATAACAAATCTTAGGCACATCTATTCCTTCAAAATCATTTCTGTTTGGAAACAAAAATATGCATATTTTCCAATTATTTTATGCAAATATTGCATTTTAAGTTTACAAGCATGTGCATTTGCGTCAATAATGTTCCCGAGATAGAGCATGTGTCGTTTTAATTTCAGTTATAGGCGCACTTCTGATCAGGAGGGAACAGAAATTGACTTACTGACTATTTGTGTGCCACAATGTGCATCTATGCATCTTATTCAAGTATCTAACGATACTTATGCATAGATTTTATGCTTTGTATTACCGTTGCCATGTATTGATCTCTTCAATTAATATCTTTATTTCCTTTTGGCTAATATATAATACTGTTGTATTAGGCATGAGTTGATTGGTTAGCTTTGCAAACAACACTGGATAGCAAATAAATTTTTTTGTATAACAACACAATGATATAAATAACTTTGCTTTTTGCTTCGCTTTCAAGATTTTGTACTACACACCTATCCCATAGAAGGAACTTTGCATGTGATATCGTAAAATATTTCCAAATTAATTTCTTTTTTTATATTTTGATTGACAAAATATGAAATAATTCAACCATATATTTATTTTTAAATTCTTAACTTGACTTATTACTATAGAAGATTTCTGTTAGCTCATCTTCTGAAGTAGAATCGTTTTTAAACAGTCTTAAAATAAAAGTGTAGACATTGTTTCACCTTTGTCTTTGCCTTAGGAAAATATTGTAAAGGACTCTATTTTAAACTCTTTAGGAGAGTATCGTCTAAGACAACAGCTGCTGTGAATAACGGAACTGTGGCTGGATAGCATAATACTGATTGAAATTCGTTTTGATATTCAAAAGAATATGTCTCTGCAAAGTCAACTTGAATTTCCCTGGTTTTAATGCTAGATATGTTTGCTTGGAAAGTATCACCTCGGATTCTTTTAACTCTTACGTATTATTGAAAGTTAGTCCAATTTTCAAGAGTTATTTCAAAACATTCTTCTTGCACATTTGCCATTATATATTTTTTATTGTGAGCTATTGTCCTCTTTTTCTCATCGTTACCAAACTACAATAAATGATGGTTAGAAACCTATAACAAGCAATGAGAAATTTTTGTAAGTATCAGAAGCCCCCTTCCAACAATTAGATCCAAAATTTCTTTTACTTTATATACATAAATACTTCTACCATCACCATGTATTGTCATAAACTTAATTTCAGCCTTCCAATTAAAGAATAAAAATTTCATGTTATTTGTTTTGATTCTAAGTTTTACAGTAGCAATAAATTTTTTAGTCATAAAGCACTAAATATGGAAAATTAAACAATGTTTAGGATGCAACTGACAAAAATCAGTATAAGCCTCTCTTAGAAACATTGTTGGATAGTTCTTTCGTTTTATTGCCCGTTTTTCCCCGTAATAATCCAGAGAACCAGCTCTTGTTTCAATACAAGCATGGTATAAACAATCTAACTTTTGAAGAAAATCCATTTATTAATAATTAAGTTCATCTGAAATACTTAGTGGTGAACCTTTTACATCATTATCAATCTGTTTTGAAAGTTCAAGTCTAACTTTCATTATTTCCTTATTTTCTTTCCTTTGAAGTGCAGAATCTTATGCTCTTTTCTTTTTTTCTTCATCTTCTTATTCTTTTATATCCAGATAAGGACACTATTTTAAGCTTATCCATTTTATAATAATCTAGCAAATGCAGTTGAAATATTCTACTTAAACATAAACGTATAACAAATAGAAGTTTGGGAAAACAATTTCCAAAAGTTTCAAAATTATCGTCTTATTATGCTGTTTTTTTATTAATGCTTATACCGACCTGATTTTGCAAAAAACCACAATCTTACAATTCCGTATTTGTGGCATTGAAGTTGCGCGGCGGTTATAAAAAATGTTCGAACATGATTTAAATCTTTTATTAAAAATAAATAAATAATTAAAGTGTATAAGTACCTCTAACACACATAACAGTAACGCGCGTAACTTTTCGTTACGTGTGTTACCTTGAATAAAATTAATTATAAAATTTTAACTATTGGCAGTTTTAATTCGAGAATTTTTTCCGTTGCATATCTTGCCTTCGTAATTTATAAAACAAAAAATTTTTAAATTTTCTTTTTTACTAAAGTTTTTACAGAAAAAAATGCAAAATTACGTTACGTGTGTTACTGGGAAATTAGACTATCTTGATTAATCGACTTTCAAACAAGCAAAAAAATTTAGGCCAAATTAAAAAAATACATTAAACAATGATAAAAGAGTAAAATAGTTATATTTATTACTAAAAACTATTTTATTGCTCTTTAATATTTTAAGAACTCCATTGGAATATAACATAACAAAGAAGAGAACTCCTGTTAAAATTCATAGTGTTCCACCTTTTGTTAGAATTCACATAAATATTTTTTGTAATTCAAAAAACTATCTTAACTATTAAAAAATGTACATCTTCTAGATTCCGAAATTGTGTCATTTTTGATTTTACGATAATTTTGAAAATTTAGTCACTCAGGACCACTTTTCGTGGAATCGCCCAGCGGTTGACAAGTAAATAAGACAAACCAATAATGTTCATAAATGAAACAAGTTTTGAGACATATATTTGCTACCACTTTTTTAATTTTACTAGAATTTTTATTAAATGGCTCTTTTGTAAACTGGTTTACCTTCATAGCGGTCTGATCGGACTACTTACAGGAAACCGTGTGAAGGCGTTGAGTTATAGGAGGCGTTGGTGTGAATCGTGCAACAATTACATTGTTAATTATGAGCTGAAATTTTTAAAATTTAATGGCTGCCACCATTTGCTTTTGGTGAAAAACATTATTTAGTTTTAGAACAACAATAATTACACTGATATTTGTAAGAAGAATTTTTTCAAAATGTAATACTGAAAACATTTGTCAAAATCATATCAAATTACAATTACATTGATAATTGTGAGCTTGCATTTTTTTTTCAAAAATCATCAGTTTCTTAAAACGCAAGTTATGATTTATAGATATATTAAATTTTATTTGTTGCTCTACATACGTATGCAGACCTGAAATATACATGAATATCGAAATTTTAAGACCCATAGCGGTAAACGAAATCATTTTCAATAGAATTTATTAAATCAAGTATGTAATATCAAAATTTAACTGGAAAAATCGAGAGCGTAGGCAATAGTGAAAGGTCCATTAACCCCTAAAAATATGGATTATCATTTCCAATCCTTCAATTATATGCTTAACTTATTATATAATGGTGGTAAAATCACTTCAAGTCAGCTATATTGAGTAATCAATGAAATATAAAAGGATAAATTTTTCCATCATTTTAGATGTAAAAATAAAACTTGAAAATAGTCAGCGATGTACAACTCTACGAATCTCTAAACAGATATATATATATGATAAAAAATCTTCTCAGTTAGTAATTTATTTCTCTTTATCATGCAACAGTGATAGAAGAACTTGATATTTAAATTGCATTTAAGCATTCCGTACCAGAATCATTTCACAAAAACTAAACGAACTGCTTTTAAAATAACTGTTTCAACTGAGCTTATAATATTTAAGTCGAATCTCACGTAAGAACATCGGATCAAGGGTTTCTAGAGTATGTTTATTGGATTCTCATTCGTATAAGTACTCGATTTCCTTCTTTAAAAAAGGATTGGGTGCAAAAGAGAAGATTGTAGTAAAAAGAATAAAAGAGACTCCATCACTGCTTTAAACTAGAATTCTTTTTTTTCTCGTCCATTTTTAAAGAAAAAAGGTTGCGGATGATTGAACCAAAATCGAGATCTAAACCTGCCGAACCAGCAATTGCATCTAAGGTATAAATGAATAGAATGAAAACTGAAAAAGGATCAAAGCAAAAAAAGTGGGAAAGGAGAACACTTAGTTTGCATATTTATGAAGGTCTGTTTGAATAGAAATCTATCTTATATTATGATATTGATTTTTCGACATTTTTCATTTAAATTTTAATTTCTTATAAAAAATACTATTTATTTACGTAAATGAGATGTTTAATTGTTTCGAAACATTTATAGAAAATATATGAAAAAAAGTAATTTTTCAAACTATTTAGATATTAATTAATTCAGACATCATTCTACTACTATGATACCTTAGAGTTAGTGCAAAAAGTGCATTGTCGGTGAGAGTTTTATTTTGGACACAGCTCGAAATACGCGTTTACGAAAATGGACACTGCTCAGAATGCGTGTTTATGAAAATGGACGCAGCAAAAAATTTTATTATAATGTTAAATGCAGTTTCTTATTTAAATACTATTTCTTACGTGTATGAAATATTTAATTGTTTTGAAACATTTGTAAAAAATGGAGGTAACAAAAAATACACTTTTCCAGCGTTTGATCCAAATTTAATACTCGACGAGTAATTTTTACTTACAATTCCTTATTTTTAAAGCACTAAGCTTACTCAATAAACATTTGTTTCGAAACATTTGAAGAATATATATGAAGAAAAGTGTTTTTTTAAACCATAAACAGACATTAATCTCAACATTCTACTAATATAATACTTTAGATTTTGTACAAACGGGCTTTGTGGGTGAGTGTCTCATTCTGGACACAGCTCGAAATGCGAGTTTAAAAGATGGATGCAGCTCGAAATATGCGTTTTAAAAAATGGATGCAACTCGAAATATGAGTTTTAAAAAATGGATGCAGCTCGAAATTAGTGTTTATGAAAATTGACATAGCTCGAAATGCACGTTTAAGAAAAGGAACACAACTCGAAATGCGTGTTTATAGAAATGCGTGGTTATAGAAATGCGTGTTTATAAAAATGGATGCAGCAAAAGAGAAAAATGCACCAGATCAGTGCTTAACCCCAATTTAACATCTCGACTAGCAATTTCGTACTTACAATTCCTTACTTTTTTAAACACTAAGCTTAATTAATATGGAGTTAAATCTTAGACTTTGGAGTCAGGGTTACTGGGTATATTACAGCTGTTATTTTTCAAGCACTTCTTCGCATTCAGTTTACTAAACAATATATGTTTTAAAAGCACTAAATTTGTACAATTTTAATTTTGTACCACTGTTATTAATTTATAGAACCCATAAAGACTTTATAAAAAGAGTTAGTAAGTTCGAAAATGTTTCACAAAAAGACTAATTAAAATAAGAAGTACTAAGTGATTTAGGCAACAGGAGGACATCACACTCCGAATTCTTTTAAAATTTGTTTATTGTTTGAATTTTGTTTGAAATTTGTTCATGTTCGTTGAATTTTGGTTTGTTTGATATTTGTACAATTATATTTTAAAATGAATACAGTGTTATTAGTATTAGTTTACAGTTAGTATAGTTATTATTAATATAGTTATTATTAGTTAATTTATTATTCAATTTTCATAAGAGAAGTTTGAGAAATCAAATAATATTTCTTATTCCTTAAATTGCTATGTCCATTTTCTTAAACATGCATTTCGAGCTGTGTCCATTTTTTTAACACGCATTTTAATTTTAATCATTTCTTTAAGCACGCATTGTTCACAATGTCCAGATCTAAACGTTCACCACCGAACTATAAAAATATGGCTTTATACCCAAAGAAATATAGTTATTTTAATCCATTTCTTGTCGAGCAGGCGAAAATGTACTTTTTGTATTGATGTAAAAAGAGCTGTTATGAATACTGTAGTAGTGGAAATTGTACTTCAATGAAGTAGACATTTTCTTGTGCTATCTCCCACTTTATTTACATCAGCTGATGCTTACATTTGACTTTCACGTAATAATATAGGATCAAGATTCTCTGAAATACGTTTATTAGAGTCTCATTCGTATTATTAGTATTCTATTTCCTTCTTCAAAAAAGCAATTGGAAACAAAAGAGAAGAATCTAATGCAAAAAAACAAGTTAATATCTTCTTTAGACTAGAACAACACTATCCGGCCAAAAGTGTCCGGACAACCGGTTGTTATGATGGTGGAGGCATTATGGTGTGGGCCTGGGTCCGTTAGTTCCTGTAGTTGGAAACATGAACTCTGAGATGCACGTGGACATTCTGCACAATGCTGCACTCCTAACACTATGGCAATATTTCGGGGATGGCTCATTTCTCTTCCTGCAGGATAACTACTCCATTCACTCATCGAGGCTTGCACAGATGTAGTTTGACAAAACGTGTGTTCAAAAATTGGACTGGCCTTCTTAGAACCTTTATCTAAACCCCATAGAACACCTTATGGATGAATTAGAGTGCAGATTAAGTTGCCAGCCAAATTGATCATCCTCACTGCAGGAACTCACTTTAGCTGTGATGGATGCCTGGAAGTCAATTCCTATGGCCACCTATTAAAAACTGGTGGAAAGTCTTCCCAAGCGTGTGCAGGCCGTCATCGATGCAAAAGGGGAACCAGCATCATATTGGTATGTGCCTCAGGTAGTCCATACAACTGGATGTTCAGAAGGTTTTAGCCAGATAGTGTAATCTTCTTTCGCCCATCTTTTATGAAAAAAGGTCATGAATGATTAAACCAAAATCGAGCTCTAAGTCTGTGTAAGCCAACAATTTTATTTGAGTTATAAATGAACTGAATGAAAACTGAAAATGGATCAAAGCTGCAAAAAGGGAAGACAGAACACTTAGTTTGCATATTTTTTTTTTATAACCGTAGTTGAACAACCGACCAAACTTTATGGGTTTACGACTACTAATGCTCAACTCCGCAACCTTGCAATTTTGAACCTAATTCAGAAGACAAAGGGGGAACACCTGGATCGAGTATTGGGAGAAATTTGTCTTCGTGGAGGACTTTTTGATGGAGCTAACCTGCCTTTGCGTTATATGGAGAGGAAGACCATGAGAACCTACCACGGTTAGCCTGACGGCAAGAGGGCTCTAACCCATGATCCGACCACCACTGAGGGCTTTCAATGTCAGCATTGAGGTCGGTGCTTGACGGGTGCGGAATTTGTATCCACCATCCGTCGCTGGGATTCGAACCCGGTTCACCTCATTGGAAGGCGAATGCTCTATCCCCCCTGAGCCACCAAGGCTCAGCACTCTAATCAACAATGTATATAAGCCCTCACGATTTAAAAGGGCTCATTGACACATTTCTTTAGAATGTTATTTACAATATATTTAAAAATGTTAAATTGAGTTGAATGAATATTATATCATTTTAGTCATTTATTTTAAAAACAAAAATATATTTCCGTATTTATCAGCTGTTTATTCTTGATTGTACAGAGAAGAATTTTATGGATAGCAAATATTGAATTGTATTCAATCTTTAAAATTCTTTAAGAGAAAATGTATTTTTTAGTAAAGAATCTTGAAATAAATCCCTTTTCAAAAAATTGATAAAAGCTGAGAACCAAAAATGTCAACTGACAATGTCGAGTTTAGAAATAACCAGGTTTTTTTTATGCCTGTGTATGCTTTTTTTCTCACATAGGCATTCTTTCCGCAAATCCCAACTCACAGCGACTCTCTATTTTATTGCATTTCACATAAGATGAATTGTACTACATGTGATCCGTTTCATTGTAATATAGCCAAAAAATGAGGAAGAAATTCCTTTATATCTCAAGTTCTCTGAAAATTTTAAAAAATTGATTTTATCTTAAAAACAGATATAACTATGACAACTTTGTTAAAATTTAGCAATTTGTGATTATAATGTAACAAAAACAATGTATATTTATAAAGCTGCTGATATGTGCTAAATATACGGTTTATCGACAGAAGAGCAGACATCGGCCATACGGCGCAAAACTAACAGCGGATATTACTAGTTTCAAGTAATCGTAAGTGTATTGTAAGTTAAGTATTATAGGGTTTCAATTGTTCTTATAAATATGCAATAGAAAATAAGACGAAAATTGGACAAAAACGTTACATAAGTCGATCATTTAGCCTGGTTGGTAGGGCACTGGGCTCATGTCCAAGAGTTCGTGGGTTCGATCCCCGCCGACTGAAGACTCCCCGTGTAGTAAATGGTGACTGATGCACGTTAAATCTGATGAGTCGCAAAGTCCTTCATGCTCCTATAGCAAATCAATACCTCTGGAGGTACTGGTCCCGAAGTTTCCTTGTCTTCTGGATTGGTTCACAATTACAAGGCTACGGAGTTGAACATTAGTAGTCGTAAACCCAAAATTGGGATGGCTGTTCAACGTTGTATATAAAGTAAAGTAAAATAAATATGTAATGGAAAATACGGCGAAAATTTGACAAAAAATGTACATATTTCGATAATTTAATACAGATGGGACCATTACACTGTGTCATTTTACTAAGAAATTGTATATGTACGAAAACTCTCCCTACAAAAACTGTAAATTTTAAATATTTACTAAAGGATGGAAATTTCTGCGCACATGAACATGCAAATATTACCAAGATGGTAGCAACATCCTGGAAAAATGTAAATGTGGTTATATTAAAGAAATAAATCTTAATTCATATCAGTAAAGATATATTTCAAATGATCTAGATGTTAAAACAAGCCAACTTAAGTCAAAAAATTAAAATGAAATTAAAACATTTATAATTTCTAACAAGATCATGAAATGTTTGTCGCCAAATTTTTCCTAGTTAGGACCCTCCTGTATCACAATTATGAACTATCATGATATAAAAAATTCTTTTCATCAAGTTTCAGCTAAAAATGAGAACAATAAATTTAGCCTGAGATGCCAACTGCTCCGGTCTCTGCAAGATATTTTAAAAAACGGTAAATCACTATAAGGTAAAACTTCCTTATTTTTCGTTTATTTTACTAACTTCCTGAAATGTTTATCTTGTAACTTCTGTATTGCTTATTGAAACTAAATACAATTGCAGGCTTATGTGCCCAATTTAGGCGTATTAAGTACTTAATTGCAGTTATTTAGATCTGAGAAAAATAGTTATTCATCATTGAAATTTCTTTAATTTAAAAAATCAATTATTGATAAATTTTTGAATATGAAGGATTCTTTTTGCAAATTACTTTTTTTCTACTTTTCACAGCACAGGGATGATGTAGATCACATCTTTGAGTAAATCTTGTTGCCTAGGATGAAATCTGTCGCCATATTTTGTCCGACATTTGGCAAGATTACCTGAAAAAACATCTACATCACATCTACGTAGTTCCTGATCCTTTTTGTACCTAGCGTGATCTCCACGATGATATGGACTTGTCTGACCTGCTAAGATGCCCTGCTCTCCCCCTGACATCAATCTTGAAACACTATTGGACTGCTCGCTCTCATTTATAGATTTATTGTTATCTCTTTTGTAATCAATTGTGCTTTAATTAGCGATTGGAAATAAAATAACATTTTCGCACAAATATAATTCTAATAATCTAGCAGATTATTTTAGTAACTATTTCTGTATTTTAAAAATATCAAAATATAATTTTGCTTATAGTTAGAGAGTCAGAAAAAAAATATTTTCAAGAAGAGTATCGATATCTCTTTAGTGTCAAGGGATACCCATATCGATGCGATCACTTTAAATTATTTCCCTTGATTAATAAATAACTCAAGAAAATGTCGCTTTCTCATACCAACCAACTTTTCTAGTCTTTTTGTTAATTATTTTCCCATGTGCAGGGAGGCCAACTGTTCCACTTTCTTTCAAAATTTTTATTAAATTGATTGCGAAATCAATAATAAAACTTGCCGAATAAGAATAATTATACCCACTTTTTAAAAGCGTCATCACTAGTTAATTACAAAAAACTCCACTACAAACCACCACTACGATATCAAAAATACTTTGAATTGATATTGTAGTGGTGGATAAATAACTTTAAAAGAAAAATACAAAACTCCAAATAATTTTAATCCCATTACCACTTTATACAAAGCGGAGCTAGTTGGCCTCTCTCCATGTAGTGGCAAAATGGAAACTGAATTACTGTCAAATTCTGGAGTATACTTGTTATTCCGTAAAAGCTTAAGCACATAACACAAAGCTTCCTAGTCCTAGTGTTTTAATTTTACTGGGCACCTGTTGCGCTCCCTATCCCATTCATCGTGGTACTTAAGCACTATTTTGGTTGAAAATTGATGTAAGCAGGCAGTGGGGTTGCTTTTGTGAAGCACAAATCTTAGGCTATTATACTTACATATGCATTTTTAATTTATTTACATGCAGTGGTGGTCAAAATCATTACAAATTAAGTTTATGAATCCAAGAAATAAGTAGAAAGCATAATTTGTACATCCACTCTAAATATAAAAATGTAATTTTGCGCAAAATGCATAGATACCAACTTGTTCCGCTTGGAAAAAAAATATTTTTGAGTGGAAACAAAATTAAAGTTATTTTTAGATTGTTAATTTTTATTTCAAATAATACTTCCACCACTACATATCACAATTTCTAAGTATATGTTTAAATATATATATATATATATATATTTATGGAGATATGGACATTTTTATTACAAAAGCAATTTTTTTGTTTTACTTGTTTGCTTAAAAAATATACAATAAAATTAAACAGAATTTTTAGAGCAATTTAAAATTAATTAAAAAAATTTTGATTCAAAATTTTAGAAAAATTTGTTTTAAACTGCACAAAATATGAGTAATTAAACTAGTTCCTTTAACCCCTTGGGGACGGGTGATTCAGAAAAGCATTCGCACAAAATCAGAATCAAGTTGTATTTAAATAAAAAACGGTAACTTAAATGTAGTCGTTTCTAATTTTACATACTTACTTTGCTTCTACTTTAATTATTGTTAGTTTAATCATATATGTAATCAATGTTAATTTAAAATATAACTAAATAGTTTTATTTTGAACAAAGCAATGGTGCATTAAATAAATCAAAAAATTATAACTCCGCCTACAAATAAACTGTTAAAGAACTACTTTGGTTACCAGTTTTATCTTTTTACCCTGATTGATACGGATTTATGCTGTCACGTATTTGTGACAGTCGGCGCGAAAGGGTTAAACCGCATAAGCGGGAAAAATTATGAAAGTTTTCTTAATTTTGTATGAATCGTATTTATATTCTTTAGGATTTCATTTTGGCAAAAATTAAAAAAATAATAATCTCGTAATATATTAATTAAACAGGCAAGTATATTTAGACCTAAAACCAAAATTAGGTTTTATTTTTTTAACTAATGTGGTAGTTATTTAAAGAATGTTTCCTCTAAGTCATAAGTAAATGAACTAAAGCATTTTTCATTTAGAGACTTTTCATAACACTCCAACATAAAAAGTTGGATGTTTTAAAGCCAATTACCGAGTTTTACAGAGTACATTATTTAGACTTTCATTTCGGTAAGAATTATAAAAATACATTAAACCTACATACATACCTACATTAAACCAAGTATAAAAATGTCCCATAGTAGTAGCAGGAAAACCCTGCTAGCTAGTACTGCTTCACTATTTCGGATTGAAAAATAAAAATAGACCTTAAACGAAAAATCTCCTCTATTTTTACAAATGCATATTTCAAAATAATGTCTATTCAATAGTTTCTAAAATATAAAATTTGTTTCAGATGGGAAAAATATGGAAATAAGAAAAAAATTATTTTATTATTTAATGCCTAGTTTCTTCTTTGTCTCTTGCAAAAACTACCGTAGATTAATTATGCCAAAAGTGACATTTTATCCCCCTGTTTTTGTCAGTTCCTTTAATGGGTAGTTGTTATTTTATATTTCGCAAATTATTTTTTTCCACTTATATATTCTTCTCAAGCGGCTTCTTTTAAACATGAACTATTCAACACGTCTTCTGGAGAAAGAAAAAAAACAATGATTATCAGAGAGAATGAAAATATATCCCAGATGATTATATATTTGCTTTTTCTCAAATTTTTGTTTGTAAATTAAAATGAATATTAATTCTTAATTTTTTTCTTGATAAAAATCTTAATAAGTTAACGAATCGTTCTTGTGGTTTCTTTTATTGCTTATAATGTAAGCTTAGTAAGGTATCTGATAGAATTTTTTTGTTATTGGTGACGTTTCATTATTTAAACAATAAAATAAAACACCATTTTTTTTTCTAAAACATAAAATTTAAAAAGGAAAAAAATTATTGGTTGAAAGTTCTTTTTTTTCTTCTTTCTTCATTAAAATTTTGTTATTGACAGAAAGTAAATGAAAAGAAAAAGAAAGAAAGAAAATAACTTTTACGTGATTTGAAAATTGTAATATTTCCTTTTTAATTTCATATGTTAAATAAGTTCAATAATTCCTCAAAAAAAGGGCTAAATGTTTTGTGCGGTACTTTTTAAAATGTTAGAAACGTTTTTCACCGTTGCCTAACATGTAACTGCGGCCACTGATTTGAACAATTGCAATAATATATCAAAAGACTTTTTATCATTCAATATATTTTTTTTTTGCTGCATTATTTTAATTATTTTTCTTGATGATTTTGCTCAGTCGTTTTTACCACACATTCGGTGCCCTCTAGCACCTGCGGATTATAAATCTAATAATATTCTTTCATAAAAAGTGTTTGAAATGTATGCATAGTCAGTAAAAAAATGTCTGAAAGAAATCTCTTAAATTATCTATAACTGCTACCTGTAACCGTAGCAAAATGTGCTTATTTTGGAGGAAAAAACGCTCTTCTTTTGAAGAAACACATAATTCCTTTATTGCATTTAATTTAGCGTTCAAAAATAACCCTTTATACCAAATGGCCCACAAGGAACATTTAGCATGAAAAAATAGAATGTCACCAATATTAATCATCGGTATAAACAGATTCACGAGAAACATCACTTGGGAATCGTGCAGCCTATAAGTAATTCAAAGCAAAAAGTTACTATATCATGCAGTTAAGCAAATGCGACCCCAAATTTAATAAATAAATAAAAAATGGTATCAGGATTTTCAAAGTTATTCTTTGCGCAAAGTTTATAACCCCAAGAGGAAAAGTAAATCTGACCCAGATTAATAAATAAATAAAAAGTGGCAGAAAAAGCTTTCTGGGTTATTCGTTGCCTTACAATTAACACAGCATTCGATTTCTAAGATTATTGTTTATTCTTATATTCATTTAAATCTAGGTCAAACCAGATTTTCGCCTTGAAAGTCAGAAAATGGAAGAAAACATTAAACGGTTACTTCCCACGGTTTTACCACAGTTATTGAATTATATAAAAGATAAAAACTGGTAGCATAATTTTTTCTTCATTGGCTTTTATCATATAAAATGAAGAGCGCAAAATTACTTGTTGTGTAGTCATCGTAATAGTTAATTGATATAAAGCTTTGAATTCAGATCTGTAATTATGTCATTATTAATTTTTAAAGATTAAGTTGCAGCTTACCCAAGGAAGATATGCTCAATATACAAATTAATGTACTGTCATATATTATTTATCATGTTTTGTATTATAGCAATGAAAAAATAAGGCTTTAGTAGATATTTGTTAATACGTTGACCGCCGCATCAGCCATCGATGACTGACACTGGACTTTCCATTCCAGTGTCAGCCACCGGTGGCTGACACTAAAATTGCATTTAGGCCGCGTCAACCACCGGTGGCTGACACTGAAAATATATTTAGGCTGAGTCTGCCACCGCTTGATGACACTGACCTTTCACATAGGCAGCGAAAAACAGCTGGCTGACAGCGTATAACATGATATAGAACTATAAAATTTACACTCTTTTATGGCATTGCTGAAAATGTATTCAAAATTTACATAATTATTGTGATTCTTGGTTTAATAAATTCAATTTAGTAGATTTTTATCCACCACTATTTTTAAACAATTCGTAGGCTTATATAATTCACCACTTTTGTCAGATGTGTCATGATAAATCATCTAAAAAGATAACAAAATCCGTCTAATATTTGCAAATTTAGTTTATAGTTATTTACCGTGGCCAGAAGGGCAAGTCATGAAAAATTGGCGTGGTGCTAAACGTGTTAAGGACGGATAGCTTTATTTTCAGATTTCAATTGACTCGCATTGCATAGTCATCTTTTTATGATAGGCTGTATTTTTATTGAAAAGGTAACATGACTTTAACATGATTTAAATTCGCATTTATCTTTGTTAAGTAAATCATTTGCATAATCATAAAATATTTACTATAAGAACTTATATGCACATAAAGAATTATGTGCACACTCTTTTTTATAATTTTAAGTTGAGACTATAGTTCACATAGTTTAAATGTAAATACATAACCACTTTTAAAAAGGGAGAGCTTTTTCTGTAAAATCGCAGTCTTTTCAGTATTGAAATTTATATGTATGCTAATATGAAATATACTATCGAAGCTTATTTTAGTATTATTTTAACCCTTGAAAGGACCCTTTATTTACAGTGAATTTAAATTAAAATATTTTTGGAATTGAAGTTGATATAAGAAAAAATCTCATTTAACTTATAAGATAAAATTGATTTAAATTTCAATGAAAATATTTTGATGGTAAGTACGTTTGTCACGACTCATTATTCTAACAAATGAAAAATTCAGGAACTTACTGCTTTTATTTTTTTAATTTCAAAATAAATTTTATGAATACTACAAATTGAAAAAGGAATTATGCATTTAATAACGGAATTTAAATTAAAAGTATAATAGTTTATCATAGACTTTTAAAATTAGTGATAATTATACTCATCATGAATTAAGTCTTAAAAAGGATTCAGTTGCCTTACAAAAGGTTCAATTACATAATTCGAATAAAAAAAATATAGTAAATGCTAACTTCTGTGATTTTTCACAAATGATTTTCTTCAAATAGTTAATAAATTTAGATTTAGTTTTCATGGGAGTCCTTCCTATTTCTGTATTCATTTCATTTATTTTGAGATTATTATAAATTTTCTCCCCCCCCCCCGGAAGCTTAAACATCACAAAATCCTCTCGAAATGAGCCAATTTTAAATTTAAGACATTCATATTAAAAAATATGGTATCTGATATGCTTATGTTTATTCCCATGAATATATTAGATTTCTAAATTATTTCTTTTGTAAAAGTGGTAGACTCAGAATCATATTTTTATGGTTAATATGATAAATTTTTAACGTACCAAACGCTGGTTAAGATTTTATTTCCTTAATTTTTTGTTCGATGTGCACTAAGTGGAAAATAGAAATTATTAAACATATTTATTAACAATTGAAAATTGTATTTATCACAATAGTACTTTTTTCATACAAAAAAAGCATATTGCTGTCAACTTTTGCACTCTTATAGAAAATGAAATTATTAAACATATTTATTAACAATTGAAAATTGTATTTATCACAATAGTACTTTTTTCATACAAAAAAAGCATATTGCTGTCAACTTTTGCACTCTTATAGAAAATGAAATTATTAAACATATTTATTAACAATTGAAAATTGTATTTATCACAATAGTACTTTTTTCATACAAAAAAAGCATATTGCTGTCAACTTTTGCACTCTTATAGAAAATGAAATTATTAAACATATTTATTAACAATTGAAAATTGTATTTATCACAATAGTACTTTTTTCATACAAAAAAAGCATATTGCTGTCAACTTTTGCACTCTTATAGAAAATGAAATTATTAAACATATTTATTAACAATTGAAAATTGTATTTATCACAATAGTACTTTTTTCATACAAAAAAAGCATATTGCTGTCAACTTTTGCACTCTTATAGAAAATGAAATTATTAAACATATTTATTAACAATTGAAAATTGTATTTATCACAATAGTACTTTTTTCATACAAAAAAAGCATATTGCTGTCAACTTTTGCACTCTTATAGAAAATGAAATTATTAAACATATTTATTAACAATTGAAAATTGTATTTATCACAATAGTACTTTTTTCATACAAAAAAAGCATATTGCTGTCAACTTTTGCACTCTTATAGAAAATGAAATTATTAAACATATTTATTAACAACTGAAAATTGTATTTATCACAATAGTACTTTTTTCATACAAAAAAAGCATATTGCTGTCAACTTTTGCACTCTTATAGAAAATGAAATTATTAAACATATTTATTAACAATTGAAAATTGTATTTATCACAATAGTACTTTTTTCATACAAAAAAAGCATATTGCTGTCAACTTTTGCACTCTTATAGAAAATGAAATTATTAAACATATTTATTAACAATTGAAAATTGTATTTATCACAATAGTACTTTTTTCATACAAAAAAAGCATATTGCTGTCAACTTTTGCACTCTTATAGAAAATGAAATTATTAAACATATTTATTAACAATTGAAAATTGTATTTATCACAATAGTACTTTTTTCATACAAAAAAAGCATATTGCTGTCAACTTTTGCACTCTTATAGAAAATGAAAGTATTAAACATATTTATTAACAATTGAAAATTGTATTTATCACAATAGTATTTTTTTCATACAAAAAAAGCATATTGCTGTCAACTTTTGCACTCTTATAGAAAATATTTTCCTACGGTTTTTGCCTAAGTAAATTATATCAATGCGGCAGAAATCGATTTATTTTTGTCATCTTTTTTAAATATAAATCAATCCTTATCAGATAATTTATATGTTTTATTGATTTATATTTTCTGAAAGTTGAAGTTCATTAAAATCACATTCATTAACAAAAGAGTAACAGCCGGTACCTAAGTACAAAAAAAGGAACTTAGATTTGTTTCAGGGTTCTCTTCAATATTTCATTAGCATTTAATTTAGGACACTAAAATAAAATAGCTGATTAAGAATTATCAGAAATACAATTCCTCCACCTTTTAACTGTTTTAATTCATCCAGGTTCTGAGAATAAAATGCTCTTAAATTCGAAAGCAGAAGTACTATTGTAGTAAAAAATGCTTCATGTACTCTGTTACTAGATTACTTGTGAAAACGATAGAAAATAAATTCTAAAACTTAAATACCTTAACTTTAAGGGAAGGAAAGAAATTTAAAAACGGTTGTTATCTATCAGTTTTCTTTCTATAAAATTCTTAAAAATCAAGGCGTTTCCTAACTTTACAGGTATTAAAGAAGGGATAAACTCTATCACTTATAGCTTATAGGTAAACTCCTATGACGCATAATAGAAAGCATTGCAATTTGACAACGTAATTTCAAACGGGGGTGTCATCGTTTCAAAATCATTCTATAATTATTTATTTATATTTATTTTTAAGCGCATTTTTATTGATCAAATAACATGAAAGTTCAAATTTAGTTTTTAAAAAAATCTGAAAATTCAAAATGTAAAAAAAAAGTTACACCTTACAATTCAATTTTTTACATCAATCAAAGTTAATTAATGAAAATAATTAAATTCATGGAAATTCCAGATTATATTACATATTTGTCTTTCTCAGATGCCTTATATCTTTTTGTGAAATATGAATTATATTTTAATCAATCATTCAAAATCTATTAAGAAAAACTTGACAGATAAAAGTAACATTAGAGTAGCGTACCATATCTTTGAGTAAGTGGTGTAAATTTTTGGCGCAACGCCATGGTTTGGCTATACCACGCCTACCTAAAACTAGGTTAAAATTAATGTAACTTGGATAAAATCAAAACAGAAAGGCTAAAATAAATTTTCGAATCGTTACATCTGTTAAACTGTGAAAGCCAGCTTTTCATAACTTTGTCTACCTCTTCCTTATTCTTTGGGAGTTCTTTACATAGACCAACTATAGTCTATAGAATTTCTTATGAATAAAAAGAAGTTTCAATGTTTGCATCTCGAACAATGATAGTTTGTGATTGCATACTTCTGTCATTGGTTTATTCTTAAAATTATACCAATTTTTCATAAGTCATTGAAATTATAAATATATCTGAAATCTGGTTGAGATTAAATAAAATTTATCTTCTTAATTTTTGTGGCAGATGTGACAAAATACGGTTTTTTTGTTTTATTCTGAACTGTAAAATCAAAATAATGAACCACGGAAATTAAACAGTGTCGTAACATTTTGCTTAATTTTGTTAAATGATAATAATGTTTTATTTAACCCATTGGCGGTTTAGCAAAAGGGCAAAGCTGGGAGAAGTTTTCACCCCCATATACTATTTCTCTTACTAATAACATAGAAAAACAGGTTTTGCTATGTGGAGAAGACTGTAAGTTAAAGTACGATTTTTTACTTGCAGAACAGTCAGTGGGTCAATGTAAAATAAATGCAGAAAATTTTTAATATAACCCCTTAATGGTCGCATAATTTAGAAGAAAGTGGTCATAAAAATCCCACTTATTTTCTTCAAGGACATTATATAAAACAAGTGTATGAACAATGCATGTATTTATTTTCTATTTTGGATAAATAGCAAATATAAATGTTTGATGAGTGTTGACATCTAATAAACTATTTCTAAGCACGCAATAAATAATAATAAATAAACTATCTCTCTCGATATATAAATATTTATATATAGAGAGATAGTTTATTACAAATAGTCTGGTGCTGTCATCTGGTGTAAAGAGAGATAAATAAACATGAATCCAGCCATAAGATTTTTTTTTTAATCGTTTTGGCGTTATACTTTTGAGCACTCTAAGTCAGGAACTACACCCCGGCATTTTGAGAAGGAAGGGGTTAATAATTTTTCTTTCTTCAGTTAATTTATGTTTAAGAAAAATATAACCTCCTTGAGTGACACAACATAAATCAGTGCTGAAAAGTTATTTCATTTCTTAAAAATTCCCTTAACATTAGAAGTAACTTAAATATGCCGGCATAATAAGCGAGCCTAGGCGACAATAGGTTTTCTTAGTTAATTCAAAATTATGCATAGAAAATGTTTCTGCAGTTCAAAAAATTTTCTTCGTGAAACTTCCAACGAAGCCTTGTCAAGTCTTTTCTTAACCTATTTACGAACCACGTTCTTTCTTTCACAATATTCATTCTTCCAACTATGCACATTTTTGTGAGAGATGTTTCGGAAGCGTTGACAATGACGTCACTAGTATTTCCCATTATACCTTCCCCCGTGACAAGTAAGAAGACAGATTTGAACCTTCCTATCAGCTTTTGCACTTGAATTTTCTTTATCTTCCACCTTTCCTTTAAAGGAAGCCGGCCATTTGCGT
The DNA here is from genome assembly GCF_982258835.1 of Parasteatoda tepidariorum. NCBI lineage: Eukaryota > Metazoa > Arthropoda > Arachnida > Araneae > Theridiidae > Parasteatoda > Parasteatoda tepidariorum. Next base: position 41,011,217 of record NC_141766.1, read on the forward strand.
ATGAAAATCAATTTCTTATCCATCAACTAAAGTAGCAGTTTTCGCAGCTTTTTATTCCCAGTAAATTGTATGCTGTACGAATATATTCAACAAGAAAAGAAAACTTTAAAGGGAGGATAACATTACTGTAGTCCTTTAGTAATGGAATTTTGTTAACAAAAGCTAATGTAAAATAATGAAAAAGAAAACACACATACAGGGATTTCGAGAATAACATTTAAATCTTTCGATTTAAAATCTTTTAATATTTGAAGCATCGTTTTATGAATACTTTCGGTCAATTTCCTAAGTTTCTGTCTACAATATTCCTAAAAATGTGGGTGTTTCTTAATTTCACACATGTAAATGATTAAAGAAATGGTTTACTCTTTCTTTTATAGATTAAATCGTATGACATGTAATAAGAAGTATTGCAAATTAGCAATGTACTCTCAAAATGGAGAGACATTTTAATATCGTTCTATAATTAGTTTTTTAAGTTAGTTATGAGCACTTTTCTTATTGATCAAATATCATGAAAATGTAGATCTAGGTAGAAAAAGTTGAAAATTGAGAAAGTATAAAAGTTTATATACCAAACAATAAAATTTTTTTTTTCATCGCTAACAAATTAATAATTAAAAAATATTTAATTTATCTAAATTCCCCACTGTATTTAATCTTTGTCTTTGGTCAAGGGCTTATAAGTTCTTCTGAAAGAATTATTGTAGTTTAATTCTATCATTCCAAAAGCATGAAGAGAAACAAGACAAAATATTCAGAAATATTTGAGCCGTTATAGCTGTTAAACTATAAAAGACTCTTTTTCAAAACTTAATTCCGCCTCCTATTTTAGGGTTGATAAATCTCAATTCGACGAAAACAAGGTATGCTTCTTCAGATAAATTGATTTTTGATCAAAATAACCATAATCCGTCTCGGTTACAGTTAACTGTTATACATTATATAGAGATTTCCTTACAATATTAACAAAGCACATTACGTAATAAAAATCCGACTACCTGTTTATGCGTTTTTTTGTTCAATTATTTATTTATTTACTTATTTATTTATTTATTATTTTTTTATATTTTATTTGTTTATTTATTTTATTCATTTATTTACTTTCTGCTTGAGCATTGTTGGTCAAAAATGTGGAATAATTTCTACACTAACTCTATGCAAGCAATCTTTCTTCTAATGCGGTACAGATGTTTTGGAATATTTTACTCGGCGAAAATGTTGGCTCAATTTCGAAGATCAGGCTTGAAGATTTAAGAAACAATGTTTTGGACAATGTTTACAAGTGTTTTGTAAACATTTTCCAAAACATTTGCTGCATTTTTGGAGGATTTTACTTATCGAAAATGTACTTCCAATTAGTGAAATTCATAAATTCTTAAGAGTTATTTTAACTGTTCATGTCATTGCAAATTTATTTTGTTTTACAGCTGTCGTTCAACAGCCATCCCAATTTTGAGTTTAAGACTACCAATGTTCAACTCCATAGTCATGCAATTTTGAACCTAATCCAGAAAACAAGAACTCCTAGAAGAAGAAGGAAACTCCTAGATCAACTATTAGGAGAAATTTTGCTTTCGTGGAGGACTCTTAGATGGAACTAACCCACATTTGCTTAACAAGGAGAGGAAAACCACGAAAACTTCCCACTGTTAGTCTAACGCCGAGGGGATCCGTCCACAATTGGGATATTTTACGTCAACAATGAATTCGGAGTGACCCGGGTGCGGAAATCGTATCAACCAGCCATAGCAGGGATTCAAACCCAGGCATCTCATTCGGAAGCGAGATCTCTATCCCCTGAGCCTCTACTACCCCATAGAGAAAGTTACATAGATCTAGATACTTTTAGCTATCAATAGATAGATAATTTAAATAAAATATATATTAGGGAAAACAATCACTCTTGAATAATTTCGTAATTTACAAATGAAATATAAAATTAACTATTTTTCAGTAGTCTTAAAAAATCTTAGCTACCGATCATTTATTTTTTCTGGATCGTAGGAGACCTGATAATTGTTAAAAGTGGTAGAAACTCAATTCATTTTTGTTTATTTATTGTCTATTTAATTATTTTATCATAACCAAAGCTCGGACTTGCATTTCAAATTATTCATAGTTAAAACAGAAACATTCTTCACATGCACTTTCGATAGTGAACTGAAAAGTATTATGTTAGAAAACGTTACTAATTAAGTAAGAAATATTATATAAGTCATAGTAATTTATAGAAGAAATTTCTTCTCGGTATAAATAAAAATGTTCAATTACTTTCTTTTTGAAAAAGGTGTTTTTAGTTTCTAAGGAAATTTCTATGACCCGGCTATTTGTCATCAAATACATTTACTTAGTGATCTTTTCATCAAAATAGGCTCAAAGACTTTCTCTCAGTCTTCATCTAATAAGATTTTCAAAATATGAATGAATTAATTTTTTAGTCGATTAAATCGAACATGATAATAAATTAATTTGTATGCATTAAAACTATATAAAAGATTAAAATCATTTTTACACAGATCCTTATTTTATATAACTGGTAATAAAGCAAAATAACTTATGCTTTATTTTAGAATTAAAAAAATAATAAACTTATGGATTGAATACTTTCATAGTTAATAAAAAATTACATTTACCAAATATTTCACTGTTGCAGGGATACCAACTGCTCCGATTTCTGCAAAGGTTATAATAAATTGGTAGCAAAGTAGATAGTGAAACTTGTGGAATTAAGGTTATAACGCCAAACTTCATAAGTGTCACCACAAAATAACTGCAATAAAGTTTCATATAATACTTTAAGTTTTTTATATGCAATGGTTTAAAAAATTACTTAAATTGAAAAATGCTAAACTAAAAATAACTTAATTTTCATTACCATAAGAAAATACTTTTTCTACAACGTGGTTTTACAAGTTGGCATACCTGTAGTTGTTTACACAACATGCAGACATTGAAAAAAAAACTTTTTGCGTACAAATAAAAACTAAAATCTTGAAACTAACTAAACTAAAAATTAAAAATTGTGTCACTTGAACTGAAAATTAAAACTAGAAATTATGTCATTTCAATTAAAAAGAAATTACTGATTGACTCTTACTTCAAATAAATCAAGAAAATCCTAAAACACCTTGTATACCTGCATAAAATAAAATGGTTAAATTTAGTTGACTCTTTAAAAAGGTTTTTTTTTCATCTGGTACTTTAAAAGTGGAAAGTAAAAATAAAATGAAACAACAAATCTAAAGAATTTGTATATCATGGTTAACGATTCTTTCGCAAATACTAGAAAGATCAGCATTTGCATTAGAAACATTTCCGAACAAACTAATTTTATTGCATGGTTCAACTACAATAAAATCCACTTTAAAATATTGCCAGACAACTCCATTTGCTTATTTATTATAAAGAAAAGTATGTCTGAATGAAAAAGAAATAAAAGGATGGGATGTTTCTAAATTCTTTCTTTTCTAAGAACTTTGCGTAGTGGAACATTTATTTATTTGTGGCAAACATTTTATGCGTCGTAAAAAACTGTTTTAGGACCTAAAGATATGTCTATGTTGCATATTGTTTCAGTTTAAGAACAGGACTGTAAAAATATTGGTGGTGTTATCAAAATATAGGATCGAATTGTGATTACATTTTGACAAAGAAAAATTTGGGGTTAAATTAGTTTATTTCAATAATGAAATTCAGAATAGTTTAAGTTATTATATACTTGCTAATGAATGCATTTCTAATGCATTATGCTTAAAATTGAGTCGATTGTTTGCAGAACAGATAATCAGTTTTAAACAGTTTCCCGTCTTAAGCTAAAGCATATTTGAAACGCACAAAGATTAAGATTTAATCACATTAAATATAGGGTTAAAACGTTTTCGACATTTTTCTGCCGCATGCAAACATATATTAAAGAGACAAAAATTTTACAATTGGGGTTTATACAGAGTGCTTCAAAATTTGATCTGCAAAGGCATCAAGAAGAGGAAAAATTACTGGTTTAAGAATGGGATCTCAAACCAGTTTTTTATTTTTTTATTTTCACTTTTAAGGCAAGAACAAATATAAAAAGGGAGTACATAAACAATAATACGAATGAAAATATTGTACAGCCTTCAGGAGAAATCCTCCAGCCGTCAGTCTCTCACCATGTCTGGCACTATGGTTATGAGAAACGGTCACTTCAAATAACGGCGTATGGTGAATATCTTTGTCGTTATCTTGCCATATGTCAGCCAATCGACACCTTCATTCCATCATTGCACCCTCATTTGAAATGTACTCTCACTTGTTACCACAGCAGCAGACAGCCCCAGACTTTCACTCTGGAGAAGTTCACAAAGCCGCACAGTCCCTTCTTTATAAGTTCTTTTGCCAGCAAGTATAGTTTGTCTACGGTAAGAATTCCCCTCTCCAGAAAGTCAGAGGTTCTCTGCTGCTATGGAAACCAGAATTGCACATTTCAGGGAGGATAGCTTGTCTTCACTCTAGAGTTGACACAATAAATCGAAGAAAAAGAGTCCCTTTCTCTTGCCGATCCAAGCCAAAACCTGTCCCAAACAATGTCCCCACAGCCCTACTTGAAATAGTTATATCTGGTTACCATAGTCACGGCAAATGGTCCAGACGAATGGCTAGAGGAGTTCTTACTTTAGACAAACTATAAAGCACTATCTCAGCACCGTCGTAAAGTGATGCACATCGTCCGTGTCTATTCAGTCACATACCAACTCTGGAGTGTAAAAATCACGATTAATCCGTGCAAGTTCTGATGCAATGGTTGAAAAAAAAATACAAAAGTTATTGCCAACTAGCTGCCTACAAAAATATAAATTTGATTAATTGTAACCAGGGTAGCTTACTCTGGTACCGGCAGATGTTATTGAAAAGTCTGCAACAGAGTACAAACGTTTCCTGGTTGTAGTCAAAGATGCTATTGATTTCCTTTGAAACAACGATACTCCAATGCAACGAACCTCCTAAGTGTCCACAGATGTCACATAAATTAGTAGTTTCAGGTAACCCCATAAGAAAACGTCACACAGATAGAGATCCAGTGAACGTGGAGTTCATGAAATGGGTACCACACGTCCTAGCTACAACTTTTTTTTACGTTTTTATCCTCTCAACGTGATTTTCAACCCCATGTTTTATGATACGCTTTTATCTACTTGAAACCCTTTATCATACCTCTAAATGTTTACATTAAATTTTGAAGCATTCTGTATGAACCCAAGTTGTTTTTTGTCTTCTTGTATTTATGATAGAATTTTTATCTCTTTGGATATGTGTTTGCGTAACACAAAAAACTGTTGAAAACGTTTTTATCCTGTACTTAATGTGATGGAATCTCGATCTTTGTACTCTTTAAGAGCGCGTTTGCTTGAAACGAAAAACTGTCTATAACGTTTTTGTGATGTACTTAATGTGATACAATCTTATTCTTTGTACTTTTTAAGAATACGTTTGCTTGAAACGAAAAATTGTCTAAAACGTTTTTATCCTGCACTTAATGTTATACAGTCTTATTCTTTGTACTTTTTAAAAATGTGTTTGCTTGAAATGAAAAACTGTCTATAACGTTTTCCTCCTGTACATAATGGGTGGAAATCTTAATCTTTGTACTTTTTAAAAATGCATTTGTTTCAAACGAAAAACTGCATAAAATGTTTTCATCCTGTACATAATGTGTTGAAAACTTAATCTTCAAACGCTTTAAAATACGTTTGCTTAAAACGAAAAACTGATTAAAACTGATTATCTGCTCCGCACCAATCGACTCATTTTTAAACGGAATATATTGCATTAAAAATGCATATTCTGATAAAGTTATATTAGTAAGTTCGTTATAGCTTAAACTTTTCAGAGTATCACTATCGGAAAAAAAACTAATTTCACCCAAGTTTTTCCTTTTTAAAATATAATAGGAACAACTTAATATAATTCATTACAACGTTATAACCAAACTTTCAAGTGAGTATGTGACGTATATTCAGAGTTACCATCTTTTTTCTTAAAGCAGAGATTATGCTTCGCAAAATTTCCTGTAGTAATTTACAACTTGTCTATTAATTATTTAAACAAAGTCAAATTCCTTAAGCAATTTTTAATGAATGCCAAAGTCTTATGAGGAAAAATTGAGTTCAATTAAGAAAAATTGATTGGATTCAAATCTGTTAAAAAAGGTGATCATTCTTAGGTTTAAAAATCATAATGAAAGCATTTTGTTACCTTTTTAAAAATTTAAAACAATATCTCACATGATTTGGCACCAAAGGTAATAAACATTTTAAAGATTTAACAACAGGGATGCCAATTGTCCCGCTTTTCGCAAAAGCTTTAATAAATTGGTAGGTAATTAAATAGTAAAAATTATAGAACAATCATAATTAGGCCCATTCTTTAAAAGTGTTCTCCGAGATAACTGCAATAAAGTTGCATTTCAGATGATGCATTGTTTTTGATATCTAATGGTAGAAAAATTATTAAAAAGGAAAAATACTGAACTAAAAATAACCTTAAAGTCACTACTACTAGAAAATATAATTTTGCAAAACGGAGCTAGTTGGCATTCCTGTAACAATTGTCATAAAAACTAAAATTAAATTTTTATGCAGATATTCATAAATATTCAGTCTCATTTCTTTTAAAAACAAAATATGTAATTGCGTTAGTAAATCTATAGTTCCTAGAAGCATAACTGTTTGTTTGTGCATTTTTTAAAGTAGTCTAATGCAGCTGTATAATTCAATGTCGTATAATTTAGCTTCTATATAAATCATTGTTGGCAAAAATCATTTTATTGGCCAAATAATTTTTATTTTATAACCGTCGTTGAACAGCCGACCCAATCTTGTAGGTTTACTACTACTAATGTTCAACTCCGTAACCTTATAATTTTGAACCCAATCTCGAAAAATAGGGAACTCATGGATCAAGCATTGGGAGAAATTTTGCCTCCATGGAGAGGGAATCCACAAAAACCTCCCACAGTTAGCCTGGCGGTAAGGGGGCTCTAACCCATGATCTGTCTACAACTAAGGATATTTAACATTAGTACTGTGGTCGGTGCAAGCCGGGTGCGGAATTCGTATCGACCAGCCATCGCTGGTATTCGAACCCGGCTCACCTTAGTTGAAGGCGAATGCTCTATTCCATAAGTCACCACAGAGCTGACCAACTAATTATCTTACAAAATAAAAGTAAATTTTATGCAGATATACTTAAATATTCAGTTGGCCATGGTGGCTCAAAGGATAGATCGTTCGAATCCTAATGAGGTGACCCGGTTTCAAATCTCAGCAACGGTTCCATCTCGCATTGACCACAGTGCTGATGCAAAATACAATAAGTGGCAGACAGTTCATGGGTTAGAGTCCCCTTGCTGTCAGACTAACAGTGGGAAAATTTTGTGGTTTTCCTCTCCATGTAACGTAAATGCGGGTTAGTTCCATCGAAAAATCCTCCAAAATCCTAAATATGCGGTTCCTGCGAACAGTACTGTTTTATTGTTACACTTTTGAAAGCATTCCGATTCAAAAGAGACTATTGTTGCTACATAATATATGCATAACTACTAAAAATGTCTATCAAAAACTTAAAATAAAATTCACACAGATCGCAAACTTTAACGTGATCTAAAAGCATAAGAATCTAACGGTGAAATATTGGCTTTATTAAGTCCATCGGCGCTGAAAATGGGATATAACTTATTTTCTGTATTAACCGAAATAATAATCTAACTTAAAGAATTGAGTGAAAGAAAAAAGTTTCGTTTTGTTTGAAACAGGAGTAATTTATCATTCTCGCATATGTTTTCGATACTACATACTCCCTCACTTTAGGTTTCCTGCAGTTTCAGAAAACGGTACTTGTATTCTAGCTTTACTCAGAAATCTTTATTAAAAGGTGAGTTCTTTTTTTCTGAAAGAAATAGCCTTAAATAGTTTTTTTTCTTTTACCTAACATTACTTTTAAGATTGTGTTATAAAATATAGGCAATTTTTAAAAGAAAGCATGGGCAAGATAAAAATATATATTTTGCATAGCTAAAAAGAAATAACAAATATAATAGTTTTTCATCTAAAGTAATAAAAAAAATTGTGATATAAATTATGCATAATTTTTAACTCTTTAACAGCGACATTTTTTTTTTAAAAAAATGCACAAAAATGGAAATATTTTTTAATTGCTTAATTTTGTTCTTCATATTTTTATAAAGGTTAGAAAATGGTTTTTATTAAAAAAATAAAATTTTAAATGCAATAACTACTGTATTTATAATTTTTACATATGCATAAAAAAGTAATGGATTACACACAAATTTTTTTCAATTAGAACAAATTAAACAAAATTTTGAAGCTAAATACAATATAACTAGTATAATACAATATAAAAACACAATAATATGATTTTAAGTACATACATTTTTCAAATCTTTTACAGTATGGTATATTCCCAAACCAATATCCAATAACTAGAAAAAACAAGTTTATTATCTCTTTTTATTTATCATATTATTCAGTGGTTACATTAACTTCATGGTAACAATCAATAGGTATACACGATAAATAACTTAAAAGGAACACAATGCATTGTGTAAATTTGCTTCTACGAATGGCAAAAATTGGTAATAATGCATTTCCTGTATACAGAATGTTCACTTTTTTCTCTTGACCCTATAATTCTCAAAAAATTCTGAAATTCAGTTTTTGTTGTTATTTTTGCACACTTAATCAAATAATGCAAAAAAATGTAGACAATTTTCTTCAGTGCAACGAAACTATAAGTGCGTTTTTGCGTAAAAATAAGCATATTCCACACTATTATAGTTAAATTTATTTACCCACTATTTGCAGACGCTTCAATTCCCATGGAATTTCTAGTTTCAGAAGAAAAAATAATTCTTAGTTGCTGAATGGGTAATGTATTATTATTTTAATAAATTAGATTTGAAAGATTTTCGCCCTTCTTAAACAGAAATAATTTAAACAAATATATATAAGGTTAGATGGACGAATGCTTAAATTCTTAAGTTCTAACAATATTGTTTCTGTGTATGTTCCATTTTGTTGGCGTTCAGGAAAGTAAATTATGGTTCTGAAGTATGGAACTGTATGGCTCTTTAAAAATGATCCCACTCCGGTGATAGTGGAAAGATGATGTACCATGAAAAAAGTAACATTCAAGAAAGTCAAGTATGGTTCTAAAGTATGGAATTGTATGTTTTGTTAAAAATGATCCCACTCCGGCGATAGTGGAAGGACTATGCACCATGAAAAAAGTAACATTCAGGAAAGTCAAGTATGGTTCTAAAGTATGGAATTGTATGTTTTGTTAAAAATGATCCCACTCCGGCGATAGTGGAAAGACTATGCACCATGAAAAAAGTAACATTCAGGAAAGTGAAGTATGGTTCTAAAGTATGGAATTGTATGTTTTGTTAAAAATGATCCCACTCCGGCGATCGTGGAAAGACAATGCACCATGAAAAAAGTAACATTCAGGAAAGTCAAGTATGGTTCTAAAGTATGGAATTGTATGTTTTGTTAAAAATGATCCCACTCCGGCGATAGTGGAAAGACTATGCACCATGAAAAAAGTAACATTCAGGAAAGCAAAGTATGGTTCTAAAGTATGGAATTGTATGTTTTGTTAAAAATGATCCCACTCCGGCGATAGTGGAAAGACTATGCACCATGAAAAAAGTAACATTCAGGAAAGTCAAGTATGGTTCTAAAGTATGGAATTGTATGTTTTGTTAAAAATGATCCCACTCCGGCGATCGTGGAAAGACAATGCACCATGAAAAAAGTAACATTCAGGAAAGTGAAGTATGGTTCTAAAGTATGGAATTGTATGTTTTGTTAAAAATGATCCCACTCCGGCGATAGTGGAAAGACTATGCACCATGAAAAAAGTAACGTTCAGGAAAGTAAAGTATGGTACTAAAGTATGAAATTGTATGTCTTGTTAAAAATGATCCCACTCCGGCGATAGTGGAAAGACAATGCACCATGAAAAAAGTAACATTCAGGAAAGTAAAGTATGGTTCTAAAGTATGGAATTGTATGTTTTGTTAAAAATGATCCCACTCCGGCGATCGTGGAAAGACAATGCACCATGAAAAAAGTAACATTCAGGAAAGTAAAGTATGGTTCTAAAGTATGGAATTGTATGTCTTGTTAAAAATGATCCCACTCCGGCGATAGTGGAAAGACAATGCACCATGAAAAAAGTAACATTCAGGAAAGTAAAGTATGGTTCTAAAGTATGGAATTGTATGTCTTGTTAAAAACGATCCCACTCCGGCGAGATATTTGATCCTTTAAAAAGTCCTTGGTTCTTTAATTCTTAGTTTCTCAAACATTAATAAGAGTGCTTTAGTAAACCTTTAATTCTTAGAAGTGCATTAACCCTTTCGCACCGACTGTCACAAATACGTGCCAGTATAAAACCGTATCAATCAGAGTAAAAAGATAAAACTGGTAATCAAAGTATTTTTTTAGCAGTTCATTTGTGGGAGGAGTTATAATTATTTGATTTATTTAATTCACTAATACTTTGTTCAAAATAAAAGTATTTAGTTACACTTTAATCATATATATAATCAATGTTAATTCAAACTAACAATAATTAAAGTAAAAGCAAAGTAAGTCTGTCAAATTAGCAACGTCTACATTTAAGTTACCGTTTTTTATTTAATTACAACTTGATTCTGATTTTGTACGAATGCTTTTCTGAATCACCCGTCCCCAAGGGGTTAATGCTTGAAGAGAACTACCAATGGACACTAGTAGCATACGTTCTCGACATAATTTTTTTGATTTTCCATTGGCATTATTTTCCACAGAATTAAAGCTTTGAATAAAAGTAATATGTGCTATGCAATTTTTCTTGCGGGATAAAACTATAGTTTTGTATAAATACGCAATAAAGGAAATCATTTTATCTATTAATTATTTTTGATGATTACTTAAAATGTTCATGATAGAATTCGTAATCCTCTTAACAACAAAGAAAAGTAAAACTTTAGAACAAAGGTGATGAAAGAAACAAATATGATTAAACTCTTCCTCTTCTGCGAACTATTTTCATACCAAGAAGAAAATCTTTATTTTATCTACAACGATATTAATAAATATTTAATTTAAGAGATTATGTAAAAATTTGTTAAAAAAAATCACTTCAAAATCTTTAACGTGCTAAAGAAAAGAAAATTCTTCAGGATAATTAGCTATTAAGTCATAAACGGGTGTGCTTATTATAAAAACAGTGCTGTTAGGAATGTAAATAAAACATGTTATCAGGTGTTTTTTTAAAAGAAAGATATGGAAGAAAAGCAAAGATTTTTTGCTTAGGTTATAACATATAAAAACTAATAATTATCCTCGCAATTTTCGTTTATTTACTTTACTATAAGAAAAATTAAAAAAAGTTGTGAGGCACACCGGACAATTTTAATACTTCCGAACAAGACTTTCCCTTGGGGTAATGAAATGTCAACAGACAAGTTTTGTAGTCCGATATCCCCATTGACTGGACATCGAATTTCACTTTTTTTATATTAATAGTATTTTAATTAATACTCTTTTTATGTAGTTTAAATAGTATATTTTAAATAGTTTGCGCAGACATTTTATAAGAAACCGCGTGGAGGCTCTCTGATGCAGGAGGTAAAAGGCTTATGACGTGTATACCCATGAAGTAAAATGAAAAGTTACCAATGTTTTTCAAAACTTGAAAATTCAATAAAATATAATAAGTTAGATGTTGATGTTTCTTTTTATTACAAATATTATACTGAGTATTTAATATTATGTCACGGAGTGGAGATCGCAACCCGAAACCAATTGCATATGTAAGCCATGACTTAAACGGCGAACGTTGATTCACGTTTATAATTAGTAGGACCAATATTGGCCTTTTGCTTAACGAGGCAATGATGGTAGATATGCTTGGATTGAATACCGGAATCCGATGTATTCGATCCAAAAGCTCTCTCTCCCTCGCTAGTGACGATTCTGAATCACGACTAAAAGTATAAGGAGAGGAACTGGTAACAAAACAAAACCATTTCATTGATAGCTGGTTTTTTTCTGAAATAATAGAAGCTTTTTTTTTAATTTCAATTATAAACTATTCATCTACATTGGATATAACTTGGGTTAAAAAAATCCGATATCTGCTTTATAGCTATCAAAAAGTCTTGGTTGTAAGTTTTTCATAAACTTTATTAAAGATAAGATCATTTGCCCTGCATTCGACGAGTATTTACGTCATTGCTTAATTTTAACTCCGCAACCCTGTGGGAGATTTTAAGATTAAATTTCGCTAACCGGTTAACCCTGCTGTTTGTTAAACGTAATGTTATCTTTATCAGTACAATTATAAAAATAATAAGTCAATAAGCACAATAGCATATCTTTCTTTTAATTCATCAGGGGAAGATGGTCTTTACAATTTTTACAAACAAATAGAGTATTTTATTAACCACTCGAATCAGACTCAAACTCGAATCAAACTTAGAAAATAGCGTATCTGAATCACGACTAAATCTGTAATCTGAATCACGACTGAATCTTAGACTTATAAGGAGAAAAACTGGTAACAAAACAAAACCATTTCATTTATTGCTGGTTTTTTGTGAAATAATAGAAGCTTTCTTCTAGTTTCAATAATAAACTACTCATCTATAATAACTTGGGTAAAAAAAATTGATATCTATTTTAGAACTATCAAAAAATATTGATTGCAAGTTTTTCGTAGACGTTATAATAAGATCAAAAGCCCTGCATTCGACGAGTATATACGTCATTGCTTAATTTTAACTCCGCAACCCTGTGGGAGATTCTAAGATTTAATTCCGTGAACAGGTTAACCCAGCTGTTTGTTAAACATAAATCTTTATTATCACAATTATAAAAATAATAAGTCAATAAGCACAGTAGCATATCTTTCTTTTAATTCATCAGGGGAAGATGGTCTTTACAAGTTTTACAAACAAATAAATTATTTTATTAACTACTCCAATCAAACTCCAAATTACGAAACTAAATAGTTTTGGTTCAATTATATAGAATTTCTAAGAATATAGTCAAGATTTATTTAACTTGTCTGCTCGTCGGATAAGTTACTCGAACAAAAGTTTGAGAATTGAAGAAGCGTGTTATAGTATTTATTTTTCTTCTCGAAACTTTCGCAATTGTCAATTAAATGTGTTCACGGTATTCGTTAAAACTTCTAAAAGTAAGAGACAATTAGTAAGTTTGACTTTTTTCCAAAAGCGGAAAGCGCACAAAATTTCTGAAGTAATTGGAATAAATAGCCTATCTTTGTATGAAACTAGCTATTTATAACATTTCTTTTTCTACAAAGCATAGAATGAGCTGATAATTCACAACACATAAATTAAATCATGCAAAAGGCTTGGGGCAATATAATGATAATACACATTTTCAAACTGTTTTGAAAGGATGATTCTCATATAAACAATGATCTTCTTCTATATTGTACTATTATTTTTAAAAAACTTTCGAAACTCATAAGGTAGTTATTTGGAGATAATACTAAGAAACAGTTTAATGCAAAAATGTCACATCTGATAGAAATAGAATCTTATCACTCTCTTACCACAAGTCTTTCATAGGAAAAAATAAGTAGCAATGCTTAAACATTATTTTTTCACGTCCCTTATAATTAAATTCTATAATGCGTAAACCATTTCTTTAATTTCATAGTTTCAAGAAATCAAATTTTAAATATGTGACTCTTTCTAAATTAGATAACTCTTTAACTATTCGACCAATTTCATACAAATTTTAGATTTTGCCACTTAAAATTGCCTTTTTCATAGTGGTGTAAAAGTGTGCGTGTGTTACAATTCAATATTTTTTTTACTCATGTTAATTAAAGAGAGAAAAACTTTATCTTTATTATTTAGATGAAACGAAAGTCATAATTGGATGCAAGACGATTTTCGATCCACTCTAAAATTTTCCGAGATACAACTAGATACACAGAAAATGAAACTTACATTTTTGGTTTCAATCCTTCGCCAGCTCTCCTACCAAAACTGTTGGTCCACCTTTCAGCCATCTTCCATATTTTGATAGCTGAAAAAATAAATCCATTTAAAAAAGTTACGTTTACTCAGAGAAAGTACATTTTTGCTTCTGTTTCTTGTTCTGATTAATTAGCATATTTAAGGTTACTCATTTCAACAATTCAGATTAGCACTTGCAACCGTCGTTGAACAGCCGATCCAATTTTGAGTTTATGACTACCATTGTTCAACTTCCTTAGCCTTGTAATTTTGAACCTAATTCAGAAGACAAGTCTATTACTAAACATTAAGAGGAAAACCATGAAAAACTCTCATGGTTAACCTGATGGCAAGGAGACTCTAACCCATGATCCGTCTACCACTGAGGATATTTCACATCAGAACTATGGTCGTGCATGTGTAAAGGTCGGTGTGATCTAAAACTTGTTTTTGTGTTCGATTGTTAAATTAAAAGTATGGGGCAACGTGCTCATTTCTACATACTCACATTTTTAAAGCAGGAGTTTCTAAATTTAATTCAATTTATAATAATTTTTGAAAAATTAATCTGCTGATACTACTAAAAAGTGAATCAATTCGATCATAATAAAAGTATTTTTGAGTACGATTGTTAGATTTAAAGTGTGCGGCAACGTGCTCATTTCTACATAATTACATTCTTAAATCATGAGTTTCTACGCTGCTGCTAAATTTAATTCAAATTATAATAATTTTTTGAAAAAATCAATCTGCAGAGACTACTAAAAAGTGAATGATTTTGATCATCTTTAAGTACGATTGTTAAATTAAAAATGTGGAGTAACGGACTTATTTCTACAAATTTACACTTTTAAAGCATGAGTTTCTAAACTGCGACATTTTATTCAAATTATAATATTAATTAAAAATCAATCTACTTAGACTGCAAAAAAGTGAATCAGCTTGCTCAAAAGAATTGTAAAATTTGTACAATTGCAAAAACTCGTGAAAGATTTTTTCATGTTTCACTACTTATGAAAATAAAATATTAATAAATTCAGTTACCGGGAGATGTGCAGTAGCAATTTTAGCTTTATTAGGTTGATTTTAAGATAAATATTTGATTCCCCTTAATTGCTTACCATTTGCATATGAAATGCATTAAATATGAGTTAGAATAAAATTTACTATTTATGCCAGGGTTACAAGTGACGCACTAAAATATTTAAGTTCATTTAACTAATCATTATTAAAGTAAGTGGAATTTCTCCGAACTAATCATAAATTAAATTTAAGTAATTGTTTCGTAGTTTATTTCAGGTTTTAAACTTGTATTGTGTTACTAAATTAATATTGTAATTTGGAGCATTTATCCACAAAAGAAATTAATAAACAAATAAATAAAGTAAAAACATTTTCTGATATAAATTTTGATCGAGTTATCATTAATTTTTCTGACCTCAAGGAACCTTGTTACAATGATGATCAATTTTAAACAGTTACGTATAAGGCTCACAATGAAAAAAACAGACCACCCTGAATAAATAACTTTTGATCTTAAGATCGGAACTTTTGATCTTCAGATCGGAACTTTTGATCTTCAGATCGGAACTTTTGATCTTCAGATCGGAACTTTTGATCCTCAGATCGGAACTTTTGATCCTCAGATCGGAACTTTTGATCTTAAGATAGGAACTTTTGATCTTAAAATCGGAGCTTTTGATCTTAAGATCGAAACTTTTGATCTTAAGATCGGAACTTCTGATCTTAAGATCGGGTATTCAAGTTCTGGGACTCAATGTTAATAGTTCAAGGGGGTGACCTCAAATATGCTAATTAATTAGTTCAGACAATATTTTTAGTTACAAAATAACACACAAAAGCGTACTTTATTTGAATAAATACACCCTTTTTTAGACGTATTCAGATTTTTGGCCGCCGAAATATAGGGGGTAGCCGCAATCCGGGAGTCTACACTAATTAAATAGCCTCTTTGTGGTCCCCCCCACGTGAAATTAAGAAAAAGTTCAAGTATGCGTAATTTGTGACAATCTGATCATTTAGATCTACAGTTATTCAAAGTGTTTTTTTTTCCACATTGCCCTTTTTTTTCACTTAAGCAAATTGCTCAGATCAACAGAACTTGGAGAAATTTATGTACTTAAATCCTAGTGACCTTTGAGCTCTAGAACATGAAAATATGATCATTATATCAAAAGATATATAGGTGTGTTAATTTCCTTAAATTTAATTATTTATTTATTTGTGCGCTGAACATTACAAACATGAAAATTAAACCGGTTGAAAACTGGGGATTGTTTTCCAAATATTTAAAGTGCTAAAGCAATTTATGCTTCATCATTCTATTAATTTTTCTTTTGACAACTGTGATACTTAAGTAATTTAAGGGGACATGGTACCTAAAATTTGGCTAAAATCGATCAAAATATCAAAATCAATTTTTTTAGCTAGAATTGTTCTTTGTACTGTTTTGCACCTACTCACAAAATTTTAGACCTCTACGACCAATAATTATTTAGATATCGAATTTTTCACAAGTTGTAATCAAAATAAGTTTTTCTGAGGCGAGCAGAGGCATTTTGTCCTTAGCTATTTTTAGCAAATCTGCAGCTGAAATATAAAAATGAATTGAAGTAAAGTGGATCATTTTCATCTAGCATTGTTTGTTTATATTTTTCTCAGCATTTTATCTATGGTCGCGAATTTTATATTATTGTTAGATTTTAATCAAAATCTAATTTCGTTTTCGAAAAAAGCTTGCTTTATCAAGATTACTTATTATATTTTTGCTTTATACATTTTTATATCAAAGTAATTGTGTTTTATAATTCTATTTCTGAGAAACTTAATTGTTTCTACCATGCCACGTTTGAAACGAAGTTCAAAGTCTAACAAATCTATCATTCAGAAACGATGGGATCTTGCAGAATGTGAAAGTGAAACTAATGCATTTGTTGACAAAGCTGCTGAATCTTCAAATATTTCTAAGCTTTCAAGAATTTCAGATGTTGGCTACACCAAAACTGTTTGTTCTGAAATTCCTGATTCAACAAAATACATATTTATTAGTGTAGATACCTTTAAAAATCTTTTTAATACTGTTCTTTGGAGCTGTTGTAAAAAATCCAATCTAGATATTGAGTTGGGAGAGAAGTATGGTTTTTCTCACCAATTAAAAGTTATTTGTAAAAGTTGTGCATTATCTGACACTAACATATATACTAGCAAAAGAATTTCGTCTACCAATGGCAAATCGTAACATTTCGATGTAAACGTACGTGCAGTACAAGCTTTTCTTGAGATAAGTGGTGGTCATGGAGCTATCAAATTCAGTTTTTTACCGCTTTTTTTAAATTTATTTTTTACATGAGTAGCTAACACAATATGAAATATTTGTAATATCATATTTTACTATTATGCTAAATACCTTTTAGAAGTTATTTATGAGTGTATGAAGTTCTTATAAAGAAATATTTCAAATAATTTAATTGTGTTTTGGCATTGTTTTGTGGCTAATAGAAACTTTAAACCCATTTTTCTCAAAACCAATTTTTCTAAATTTTCGCCTTCTATAAAAGCCTAAGGCTTTTTTACTATTGCTTGAAATACTTAGATATTTGATACACAAGTTTGTGATATTATGATGATTTAAAAATGGTATGGATTTCTTAATCAGTTTGAAAGTTTTTTTTTAAAAAATTGTCGAACTTGAAATTTTTGAATTTTTATGCTATTACGCTACATTGCCTCAGAAAATAATCTTTTTCAAAATTTCTAAACATCTCTCTATAAAATGAATACCATTTTCTGTTAAGCACCTTTCAATGATGATATTGTAAAAGTTTCATAGAAAAATAAGGAAAATTGAGAGAGGAGTAGTGTTTTAAAAAATAGCTGAAATTTTTGAAATTTTTTTAAAAAAATGAAAAAAATTTTTTTTTCAAATTTCTGAATTTAGGATAAGTTCTTCATAATCCTTAAGAATATATTTCAATCAATAAATTGTCACCAAGGTTAATAATAAAAGATTTGAAAGAAAAGGTACCGCGTCCCCTTAAAACTATTTCATTCATAACTTGTTTTGCCAAGGAGAAAATTTAATTTTCCAGGCATGAAGGAAATAATGGAGAATGAAAAAAAAAAAACTGGTAGTCACACTATTTCATTAACAATTAATTTTCTCAAGGCGTAAATCTATTCTCCAGGCTTGAGAGTAAGATGAAAAAGAGAAAAAAAACTAGTAGTCGAACTATTTCATTTACAGCTTGTTTTCCGAGGTGTAAATCTATTAACAGTGAACTGCTCATTACTATTTATTTTCTCTCAGATAAGAAGTACTCATGTATGTGTGCTATACCAACGCCTCCTATAGCTGAAAGCCTCCACGTGGTTTTTTACAGGTAGTCCGATCCGACCACTATGAAACCAGTTTATGAAAGAGCAATTTAATAAAAAATCTAGTCAAAATAAGAAAGTGGTAGCAAATATACGTCTAAAAATTTGTTTAATTTATGAGTACTATTGGTTTGTCTTATTTACTTATCAACCACTACAGATTCAATTCTCAAATATATATGATAAATTTCTCTCAATTACTTTTAAAATAGAATTTGGGTTCATGCGCACAGCTGGTTCACTTTTCAAATAGTCTGCGCAGACTACTTGTAAAAAATCGTGTGGAGGCTTTCTGATGTAGAAGGTGAGGGTTATACATGTTAAAATTCGTGGTTGTCTTCCCGAAAACAAGGATGAACGAAATGCCTTTGTTACCAGTTCTTTCACGTCTCAGTCTTGATATTTTCTGGCATTCATTCATGCCAAATTAGATTTAGTTTTTGATTGTTCTCCACCCAATAAAATATTTTATTTTATGACCATCATTGAACAGCCTGCCCGATCCCATTTTTAAGTTTATAAGTACCAACATTCAACTCCGTAGCCTTGTAATTTTGAACCCGATGCAGAAGACAAGGGAACTTATGGATCAAATAGTGGGAGAAATGTGCGTTCGTGGAACTTTTCTGTGGAACTAACCGACGCCTCCAAGAAGAGTGAAGGCCTCAACTCGTTTCAATTTAGTAGTCCGACATAAACGAATATAAACTGCGCAGTAGATGAGAAATAAGAAAGATGTCACTACGTTCGGCTTTCTAAGCTGTGCATTGGAGGACGAAATGCGATATGTCACTACATTTGCACTGCTAAATGATCAAATTTTTTGTTTATGGGAACCCGTGTTGAGGTCTTCTCTCTTCTAGGAACTCATTGGGAGGTGAGCGCGCTATCCCCTGAGCCACCACGATTCCTTAAAAAAATATTTTCCAAAGAGTAATTGGTAATCCTGCTTGTAATTTGTAATTGAGAAATGGGATTCCCTAGCCGAGAGATCTCGCTGATCCGGCAAACGCATTGTAGCTGGGAGACAGCGAGATTAAATCCCGCCAGAACCTTAATGAATCTTTGAAATGTTACTCTCTATCTGGGCGATCAGTTCTAACACTATTCTAAAAATTCTAGATTGATTTTAAATGTGTATTTTCAAAACTTTAACATTGATTTAAAGTTTTGAGATATATCTTAATTATAGTCTGTTCTTTAAATATCGATAATTGCATTGTAAATATATACTAAAGAAACTTGAAAATAGCATTTTTCGAAGTCATCTCAGAGCAGAATGAGGAGATGTTGGAATTAACTTAACCCGCTGGCTGCACATGTAACATGTCTGTATTAAAGATTTAAGAGAACAAAAATTAAACAATAATGAAGAATACTAAATGAAAATTTTTTAAACTTTAACAGAGCCAATTCGTCCACTCGTACATTTGAGATTAATTAGAGTCCTTGCTATGTATAATCAAATCACAGGCAGCCTTTCGAACACTCAATTAATTAATTAAAAAAAATTAATGAAAAATGATTAAGTTAAAAGCAAAAAGTAGAATTTAATTTAAAATATTATTATTTTCTGCTTTTCCTTCATAAAAATATTTTATTTCATCATTATAAAAAAATTTGTTTGGTAAATAGTAATTCTCTCTCAAAATATATTTTCCTTTAATATTTGCGGCTTTTAAGATGTTATAAAAAATAACAAATTATAATAAATTATTTATTATTTTAAGAGACTGAAAAAATTTCGTGTTTGTTTATTTTTATTTTCAAAAAATAAATAAATAGATTGAAAAAAAGAAAAGAAAACATTATTTTTTCTTTAATTAATATAAATTTTTGTTTATATAACCAAGTTAAAGAAAGAAAATGTTTCATGAAAATGACTTTTTTCCTACTTCCGCGCAATTTAAGAGCTGCATACTTAGTATCAAAAAGCTTTAAAAAATGTAACTTAACTTTTTATGGAAGAAGTATTTGGTTCTGTAAGATTATTTTATTAAGCAGCAATATGGCTTGATTTTAGTTAAAAAGAAATGCATTTTTATGTTAAATAAGACATTTAATAAAAAAAAAAAGTAGATTAGTCATTTTGTAAAAGGATACAAATATGGTTTCATGATATTAGAATTTTCTAATTTATTATTTTTGTTTTCATTATAAGTACGATATTAAAAAAAAAAAATCTTCAAAATTTTTTGGACGAATAACAATTAATTTGAAAATGCAACCCGAACCAAATGTTTATGACTAAATACATGTACTAAAGAATTTTGTGTGTATATATATATATATATATATGTATATATATATATATATATATATATATATATATATATATATATATATATATGCATATATATATATATATATATATATGCATATATATATATATATATATATATATATATATATATATATATATATATATATATATATATATATATATATATATATATATATATATATATATATATATATATATATATATATATATATATATATATATATATATATATGCATATATATATATATATATATATATATAAACTCATGTTTGTGAGAATTGCAACACCATGAAGGACTTACGCGAGTGAGCTGAAATTTTCAGGAAATGCAAAGTAGAGCATGATATGCAAATGATTAGAATTTCAGACCCGTAGCGCATGCGTATGCTGAGCAGCGCCCTCTGAACGGCGGATGGATCCGAATAAATAGACGGCTGTAGCCAAGCGAGTATGGTTATCGGTGGTTATCTGCTAGTGGTAAATGTTAGCTTAGTCATTACTTATGCCTATTCGACGAAAGAGAGCGAGATTTCAACAACTTACGGAGTTTAAACGGGGGAGAATCATCGGCCTTCGTGAAGCTGGATTATCTTATCGTGCAGTAGCCGCTCGTGTGCAGCGTAACAGTAGCACAGTGTTGCGTGTTTGAAAGCAGTGGATGGACGAGTGTCGGACAACTCGGAAATCCGGGAGTGGACCCTGAAATGTCTCGTCAGCTCGCGATGATAGACACCTGTTCGGCGTTGCGCTAATGGACCGTACGGCTCCCTCTAGACAACTGGCAGCACGGTGGTCAATAGCTACAGGTGTTTCCTTGTGTGCTTCATCAATTCGTGGACGTCTGCTGTAGCGTACACTGCGAGCAAGTACTCCTTTATACAGTATCCCCCTCACGCTGAACCATCGCCGCCTGCGGCTACAATGGGCCAATCAGCATAGGGACTGGCGTGCTGATTGGCAGCGTGTCGTGTTTTCTGACGAATCCCGCTTTAATTTGTGGTACCATGGTGGCCGCATTGGTGTCAGACGCTATACCGATGAACGCCATCTTCCGGAGTGCGTTATCGAACGCCACAGTGGACGAACACCCGGGGTTATGGTCTGCGGTGACATAGCATATCATGGACAATCTCAATTGCTACGAATTGTGGGTAATCTGAACAGCAACCGGTACATCAGTGAAGTTCTACAGCCCCAAGATGTTCCCTTCCTTCAAGCCTTGCCAGGTGCTGTATTTCAACAGTACAATGCTTACCCTCATATTGCTAGGACTGTTCAATCCTTCCTTGCATCGCTACAGGTACAACTTCTTCCTTGGCCGGCGTATTCCCCGGATATGTCACCGATTGAACATGTGTGGGATTTCGTTGGTCGGCGTCTCGCTCGTAATCGTCGTCCTGTTGCTTCTACAGGCGAACTTTGGGTACGCATACAAACAGTATTGAATTCTCTTCCTCAGACAGACATTCAAAGTTTGCTTGACTCCATGCCATGTCGTGCAGCAGCACTTATTGCGGACCGTGGTGGCTACACAAAATACAGATTTCGATCTCTTGTTATTGTTTGTTTGCTTTGAAAGTTTAATCATTTATTTGTACCACTACCACTCAACTGTGTATTAAATTTCATTCAATTATGACGATTCCTTCATGGTGTTGCAATTTTCACAAACAGGAGTTTATATATATATATATATATATATATATATATATATATATATATATATATATATATATATATATATATATATATATATATATATATATATATATATATATATATATATATATATATATATATATACATCCTGGAAGTGGACAAAATATTAGAAGATTTTTTACGCTAATGCATTTTTTCATATTTCTCAAGAAGTACTTAAAGAATAATTCTATAACTTCAGAAATGTTTAGTTCATGCTATTTCTTATACTTAACAATGCCGCTTAAATCTTTTAGTGGTTTGAGGGACCAACAATAAATTACAAACGGAAAAAATTGTTTTTGAAGACCCTATGCCAAAGAATGTAACAATAAAGTTGCAACTTGTAGATATAAGTCTAGTTATTAAATGCAATAATTGCAAAACATTTCGTAAATCTAGCAAAAATATTTGAATATTTCTGGAGAAACGGATATTTATATAAAACTTTTTTTTTGCTATAACTTTCAAAATATTCAACAAATTTAAAGAAACTTTTAGAGCAGTTTAATATTAGTCACCAAATTATTGTTTGAAATTTGAGAAAAACTCATTTAAAATTGTGCAAGATATGAGTAATTAAAGTAGTTCTTTTAAACTGTGAATGATTTTATTTCTTAATTTTGTAGAGAATCGTATTTATCAAGTAATAAAAAAGTTTAAAATATCATGAAAGAGAATATCATAAATATTTAAAAAAGTTTCAAGCAATTTTCTAAGTAGTCTTTGAACTTATAAAAAGAAACTCAAAATGACAAAAGGTTTTCCATAAATTTCATTTTGTACTATTAAATAGGATTTATTAAAAATGACACCGCATTGTGAGATATTATCCCCATAAAAAGTATATTTTTCTTCGCCTGTTTTCTCTCCTTATACAATATATTTCGGTGTATGAATGTTTATAATGCATTATCACATTTGTTATTTAATTTTGTCTTCTGATACAAAATATTATTTGTAGAATACCCATTATCATTTTGAGTTTCTTTTAAAAAGTACAAAAACTACTTAGAAAAATGCTTAAATTTTTGAGATACTCAAATTGGACTTTTTTATAAATTGCCAAATACAATTCTCTACAAAATTAAGTAAAAAACAATTCCAGTTTTTCCCCCGCATGCGCAGTATGAAAGAACTAATTTAAGCAATCATATCTTACGCTACATCAAGGGGGCCTTCGATACTGTGAGGTGGCATAAAATACTAAACCAGCTACTGAAATTTAATTGTACTCACACTACCTTTCATCTGGTTAAAAGTTTTCTTACAGACAGGAAGGTCATATATACAAGTGATGAAGTTACCATAGAGCATATCGTCACCACTGGGGTACCACAAGGCTCGAGCATGGGACTATTACTGTGGTTAACAATAGCTGATGTTGCACTCAGAGAGGAGAGACAAGTGGACGAATACGTCATCGCATTCGCCGACGATTTTCTTGTGCTGGTAACGGGAACTATAGTAAATAGACTGGGACCAAGAGCCACAGATATTCTAAAGAAATATCAATCATGGGCAGAGACACAGAATCTCCATTTTAGTGTCAATAAAACCCAAGCAATTGTATTTCCAAAATCCAAGAAAATAACGAGGAAACCAACAGTAAAACTTCAAAATCAAAATATTCCTATTAGTGACACCATAATGTACCTTGGGTTTCGGATAAACTGTCAGCTCTCCTGGTTGCCGCACCTTAATGGTTTATACGATAAAATTTTATCATTCTATGCTAAATTTAAAAGATTGTCCGGGGTAGATTGGGGGATCACATCAGAAATACGTAAGTTTATATATCAAAACAGTATAATTAAAATAATTTCTTACGGGTCTGAAGTATGGTTCAAAAATCAGGTCAGAATCATTAATAAACTTAAAAAGATCGAAAGAATACCCTTATTGAACATCACTAGGGCTTATAGAACCACCTCAACATCGGCACTTCAGGTGTTGACTGGGACGGTTCCGTTGGAGCTGATTATTCAGACAAATTCTGATATGGCTAATCTTTATTTACATAACGATAACGTTATAACAAAACCGGAAATCACGCCCAGACACCCTGCAGGGCTCATCTCTATTCCTTATAATTTTGATCCACCAATAGGCAATGATATAGAGATCTACACAGATGGATCGAGATTAATTTATAATAACGAATTCCGCGTGGGATGCGCCTTCGTGGTGTGCGATGGGGATATTCAAATAGATTGTTATAGATATAGACTTAATAACTACTCATCCGTTTTTCAAGCAGAATTATGGGCGATTCTTCAGGCAATGTACTGGATAATTAAGAACAAATTAAATAGAGATGTTCATATTTTTTCCGATTCCCTTTCGGGATTACAATCACTGGCAAACTCCGAGGAAAACGATTGCTTAATTAAACTGATAAAAGACCAATATAAATCAAACATGATAATCCATTGGATTAAGGCTCACGTCGGACATCACGGCAACGAGGAGGCTGACAGTCAGGCGAAATTGGCCTGCCAAAGACCCGAAATTGATCTCTTTGACCAGAAGCCAAAAAGTTCAGTAAAGTTATCGATGTTCAAACGAAATATAAATCTTTGGCAAAATATGTGGGATGATGATCAAAACCAGGGCAGGCATACCCACCATCTAATCCCGAGGGTAAATTACCGTAAAATTTATGGAAATTTCTACTTGAACCAATTTATCACAAACCACGGAACCCAGGGTACATACCAATCCAAGTTTCACTATAAATCTCCCCTATGCAATAACTGCAAAGTTACAGATGACCTGGAACATATACTGATTCACTGCCCTCTATTTGATAACATAAGAAAGGCAAATTTCCCGGTAATACTGACCTATAGCTCCCTCAAACAGCACTGGAGGATACCAGCTATGCAAAAGGGCATAGAACGAATCATCGAAAGCCACTTTATAGCTGGCTTGCCACCAGACACGTCATAATAACGAACTCAGAACATTGACATTACGCACTGAAATTCAGACTTATCCAAACCCCATCAAACTGTTCGATTTGTTGTAAAGGTAGAAAGTTCCCTTTCCACCTACCCTGAGTTTTATAATTTAAATATAGGACACTTTGTGTATGGAATTAACATTTCACCTGTACCTACTTTCATATTTAAACTTGTTTGATACATGGACTGGATCAGCTTTCCATTTGTTAAAATTAACAACTTTGTACACCGAGTTAACTTTTCATATGTTCAAATATCTGCTTTTTACATATCTTGCATTTTTACATTCTTCGTTACTGTGTTGATGGAGTCATCTTTTCATCTGTTTTGCTATCTATATTTTGAATTCCAGTCACCCTTTCTATTCCTCATTGTAAATACTCATCTTCTCTTTGTTTTTACAACTGGGAATTGTTTTTGTATTTTTAGTTGATCAATAAAATTGCTCCCCGGATGCCCCCGACAGAGGGCGGGACGGGGTTAAGCGTTTCTGATCATATCTTACGCTATTTTAAACGAGCTTTTCTCAAATTTTAAAGCAATGATTTTCTAACTAATTTTTAAATGCCCTAAAAAGTTTGTTTCATTTTACTGAATATTTTTTAAGTTTTAAAACGTAAAACAAAAAAAAAATAGTTTTTATATAAAAATATTAATGTATTCATAAATATTTAAGATAATCTTACGAAACTTTCTGCAATTTTTGCACACAACAATCAAAGTACTTGCTGCAAGTTTCAAATTTATTACTTTACTTTTTGCCAAATGCTTCTCAAAAACACTATTTTCCGTTTGTAATTTATTGTTGGTCCCTCGAATCATTAAAAGCTTTAAACTTTATTTATAAGTATAAGAAAATGCATGATCTAAACACTTCTCAAGGTAAAAATGATTCTTTACAAGAGAAATATGAAGTATGAAAAAATGTACAGAATCACAAAATCAGTACATAAGTGTTTCCATTATTTTGTGCTCATCCTGTATGTATATCTATCTATCTATCTATCTATCTATATATATCTATATCTATATATATATATATATATATATATATATATATATATATATATATATATATATATATATATATATATATATATATATATATATATATATATATATATATATATATATATATATATATATATATATATAATATATATATATATATTACATCAAAAGTATATCTTCCCGAAAATCCGGAAGAATTGACCGCTATATTGTATAATTTTTAAAATGCTGGAAAAAGAGAAGACTTTCTAATCTGGCAGTTCAAGTTTTTTAGAATAGTTACAGTGACAAAATTTTGAATTCCGCATTATAAACAAATTAGAATGTACGGCTATTTTGGCAAAATGATGTAATCTTTCAACCATCCGGGCTAATAATATACAGCACGGATGGTTTCGGCTGTAAATAAGCGGCCTTTAACGACTAATTCTGTTTTTTGTTTTTTTTTTTTTTAATTTTTGCTGCTGACTGTAATTGGTCACAAACTTTTATTTCTTTTAAAATTATTAACCTGATCGAAGAAAAAATCAAATATGAGGTTTTTTTATTTATTCATTTAAGAAAATGCCGAAAAGGAAAGCGGGGCGTTAAGAGCCTGTTTATGGGAAAATC
Source organism: Parasteatoda tepidariorum (assembly GCF_982258835.1). Taxonomy (NCBI): domain Eukaryota; kingdom Metazoa; phylum Arthropoda; class Arachnida; order Araneae; family Theridiidae; genus Parasteatoda; species Parasteatoda tepidariorum. The sequence continues at coordinate 41,038,231 of NC_141766.1, forward strand.
TCATTCAGGCTGCGAAGTTATTGACCGGGTGACTTATAAATGAAGATAGGAGGAGCACATAGTCCCACTGAAAATAAAAAAATTTAACCTATTTAATTCTAGGTTTTTTTCCATTTGTAGTTGAGTAAAAAAAGTCATTGTGATGTTTAAAAATTTCATATGATAATTATTAACAAATTTTTAACATAAATTTCACTACCATTTTTATTAGTTTAGCGAAGCATTAGTAATTTATCAGGCCAAAAATTAAAGATTTTACCCGAATATTAAAAGCAAACTAATTAATTTAATTAAAAAAAAATATTTATTTAATTGTATCGTAATTAAAAGGAAATGTATCATAAATTTTTTAAAAGATTTTTTAAGTTTAAAAAAAAACAAAATCCTTTTAAAACAAAGTAGCATAAATTGTAAATACATTTGGAAATAACGCAGTAATAATAGAAAACACAAAACAAAGAACAATAGAATAAACAGAAAATTAATAATAAAAAATTGAATAACTATTTTTTTTGAAAAAAAAAAACGAAAAGAACATCAACCAACATTTTAAGCAAGTATTTAATAAGAAAAATAATTATGACATTTTTTAAAAAAAATTGAAAACATGGTCACAACTTCAAGATTAGTTGGTTTGAAAAGTTTTAATAAAATTCTTTGAAAGGGAAAAGATAATCGTCTCATGTCAAGAAAGGAGTAATTAGAATGGGGGGTTGTTCCTGAAAAAATAAACACTGTCATCGAACAGGCAAATTTTTAATGCTTTCTGAAAAACCACGACATTTCTTTTAAAAGCTTTCTCATTAGGGAATGCCTTTAACTCGGTTTTCATTAAAGATAAATATCATTATTGCTGTAGACAAGGTTTTGGAAAACCAATTATGCATTCCAAAAATTAAACTTACAAGAATAGATAAGGATTCCATGCTGAGTTATTTATTAATTAATTTTTTATTCCCTTAGTGTTTTCTCAAACTCAATTTAGTAATTTAATTTTTACAAATGACTTCTTTCGAATATTATTACATTAATTTGTCCTTTACTTTATTTAGTATTACTTTTGTTATTTCTCATTTATTTTCCCTTTTGTTTAAAAAAGAGAGGTGTATCATTACATTTAAATAGATGTAATTTGTAATTATATATTGTTATAGCTGTTCTTTGTTTGGAATTTTGAAACATGTGGGCTTAAAACTTGTATTTAATGTTTTAATGAAAGAGTATTCCTTTTAAAATTTCTTGTTTGTAATAGGGTTAATTATTTAAGGTTCTTAGGTTAATTTTTATTGTTAAAGTTATAACGTGCTACGTCATTTTTAAAAATTGCTTTATTGGAAACTTAATTCGCTAATGAATTAAGATATTGCTTGTTTTTAATTTTTTTTAATTATATATTCCAATCAAGTCTTCGTTAATTATAGGATACCCTGATAGGTATTAGATTATTGAATATTTTGCAATGCTAAAATGTTTGATTTTTTCTTATATGTAAACCAATATCCTTGAATTAAATTAAATATTGAAAAGATAACTAAAACAAGAAGCTACTCTGGACATTTACGCCGAAATTTACCGTATTTAAAAACAAATGCTTTCTGAAAAAACAGAAAACCCGCTAAAATGTTTGATGTTTTTATTTATCTGTCAACCAATATCCTTGAATTATTTTAAAGATTGAAAATATAGATAAAACAAAAAACTACTCCATTCAATTACGCCGAAACTTACCACATTTTAAAACAAATGTGTCACATTTAGTCGCTTATTCCCTCGCAATAAAAATTTTATCCACATAAAAACATAGTGTTCTAAACTAGACTGACTGTTTATGAAAGAAATGACACAAAAAATTAGCTTGAAGCTAAAATTTCTTGCAGCAAATTTGTGTGACAAAGCATAAAAGTTTACTCCCAGAGTTTCTTGTTTTAGTTATAATTATTGTTAACGGATGGCGCTGCAAGTAGTAAACCCACAAATCAAACAAGAAAATATCCTTGGAACCGTTCATAACTGATGTAAAGTTTAAAGGGAGTTAGAGGCTTATGAAATTATGACAGTTTGTGAAGAGGGCGAGGAAGAGATAACAAGAAATGCGACATCCTAGATTCGGGCTACAATAAAATCATTTAAAATCACAAACTAAAGGTTTTGTTGCCAAAAATAGTACACAGGGGAGAGTGATGTGAAACCGGGCTCTTCGATGGTGCCTAAATTAATTCCGTTTCCTAGTGGAAAAACTCTGATTTACACTTTATTCGCCGACATGAAAGAACTATCACATCAGCGTTTCGTTGCTGATTAATTCGCGGTGTCTGAGTAAATAGGTTTGTCCAGCAAAGCCAACTCTCTAATGTTCTTAAGTTTTTAATGTAGCCTTATTTATTTGTCATGACAGTTATAAAAATAATTTTTTATTACATCTTATTACATGTTCACTACAGATTCATTCAAAACTTTACGTTTCAATGTATTTTATCCAACTATTTGAATAAAATTTACTTTAAAGAAAAAACAGAGTTAGTTTTGGGTAGTCGTTTGATTCTCTATAATAGTTAAATATAAGACCTACGCTGACTTGGATCATAGTCTTCATTTAGATTTTACACGCACCAAATCACACATTTATTGCAGTGTGCTGTGTGACTGAAGATGAAGATACCACTCATGTTATAAAATGATTGCAACGAAATTATGAGGAAGTAAATCGTACTACTATTTCCAACTTAAGTCATACATTTATACAACCGTTATTGTAAAGCACCTTGTATAAACAAATATTACAAAGTAAAATGAGTCTTTCATTTCAAGATAAATAAAATTTAAATAAGGAATTCAGGATATAAAAACGACTTGAAGACGAATGCAAAATGAAACCGTATTAAAGAAAATAAACATACGCGCCTTTATATTTCTAAAAATCATTCAAAACTTTGCATTTCAATGTATTTCATCCAAATATCTGAATATTATTTACTTTAAGGAAAAAATAGAGCTTTTGGTGGTAGTTTGGTTTTCCATGATAGTTAAATATAAGACCTGCACTGATTTGGATCATAGTTCTTCATTTAGATTTTACACACTCCAAATCACACATCTATTGCAGATATCACTTATGTTGTAAAATAATTGCAACGAAATTATAAGGAAGTGAATCGTGATACTATTTTTAACTTAAGGCATACATTTATACTACCGTTATTGTAAAGCACCTTGTATAAACAAGCATTACAAAGTAAAATGAGACTTTCATTTTTAGATAAATAAAATTTAAATAAAACCTTCAGGATCTAAGGAAGATTGTAAAGAAAAACCGTATTAAAGAAAGTAAACATACACGCCTTTATGTTTCTAAAATCATTCAAGATTCTACGTTTCAATATATTTTATCTAGCTATGTGTATATTATTTACTTCAAAGAAAAAAAAAGTGTTAGTTTTTGGTGGTCGTTTGATGCTCTATAATAGTGAAATATAAGACCTACGATGACTTGGATCCGAGTCTTCGCTTAGATTTTACACGCTCCAAATCACACATCTATTGAAAAACTTTAGATAAAAAAGGTATGAAGACAATGGTAGCGTTTCTTCGCAGTTAGAGCACCTCTGCTTTTTTTTTCTCTTTCAAACTCTTGAAGCACTTTAACGACATGCAAATCTATTCTCAAAAGCAACTTCTTTACAGTTGAATCTTCTTTGGAAAGTAAAAAGTCGAGAGATCCTATCATAGAGGTTCACACCTAGAGTTTGTGTGCGTTAGAATTTTTTCTATCTACTTTCATAAGAATGTCTCAAATTGTTCAAGAGCCCATTCAGTCTTCTAGCTGTTTTTTTTAAGATTTTTTCCTATTAGACGGGACGTAAATTAGAAAATAAGAATCGTTTTAGATGATCAATATTTTTTTTTCGTGAAAGAAGAAGAAGGTTTTAGATAATTTTGGAGCTCGGAAAAAGCTTTAAAGAATTGCAAAATAATATTTGCTTTGACAAATAATTAAAAAACTCCAAACAGGAGGGAGACTTAATAAGAAGAAAAGGGATAATTTAGTATAAACTGAGCTAGTTAAAAATTTCTTATGTCATACCATCGTTAAAAATTCTTAAATATAAAATTCTTGCTAGGAAAATTGACACTAAAATGACACAAATTTGATACATACTTTTTTAAAGATATTAAGAATGATTAAATTTTTAAATGATCAAAATTTTGAAACAAAATTTTTTAAATTTATGCTTGAAAAAAATGAAATATAAAAAATCCAATCAACGTCTGAAATTTGATATAGTTTATAAATTTGATGTGTCGAGACATCCACTAACAACTATAAGAAAATTACCACTCTGAATGCTAAAACTTTTGTATCTTAATATTTAGCAACCACTTTATTTTGTGATCCTTAGGTCTGATGAAAAATGTACCCATTATTTCTTCCGGATAAATGCTAATGATGAAAACATTTTAAAAAAGCTTCCGAATTGGAAGTTTCAGCTGTCGACTTTATTTAAAAATGAAAGTTAAATAATTACAAGGATGTCCCAGGTAACTATAATTGTTAGAAGTGGTCGATACTTTTCAACCCTTTAATGGGCCCTTTATTTCTAGTAAAGGTAAGTTAAAGTATTTTTGGAATTGAAATTGTCTTAAGAACAGTAATTGCTATAAAAAAAAACTCATTTAGTTTATAAAAACGCCATTTTTTCGGTGGTAAATATATTTAACATGACCTATTAGGAACTTACTGACTTTTATTTTTTTTATTTATAAAATAAATTCCTTAAATGCTGCAAACTTCAAAAGGAATTATGTATTTTATAACTTTTATATGTTTTTTAAAAGTGAAAAGTGGTTACCAATTTTATTCAAACTCACTTCAAGAAAGCTGCAGTTATTGAAAAAGGGAAACCTAAATTAAAAGTGGTAAAACGTGGTAGTAAGTATACTTACCACGGCCTTCAAAAGGGTTAATTATTCAATCGTAATTACCACTTGCACTCAATCTATTTATTTTACTTCGTGGATCAATTATGCATAATTAAGACAAAAAAAATTTTCGCTTTCCTTTTCAATAGTAAACTGAAACAATAGGCTAGAAAAAGTAATTAATTTTAATCTATTTTAATAAAATATTGAATTTTATTTGGCACCATATTTTGCTATTTAGTCGATTGTGGCAATCCTTTCATAATCAAGTAAGCAAAGGTTGTTGAAATTTCGGCATCACTAAAAGACAATATTTCTTGGTTAATTTAATTATTAATATATTGTGGTCAAAATCTTTTTGAATTAAATATTAAAACAGAAATGTAGCAAACTTTTTAAGTATTTCTTTGAAAAATCCCCAACCAAAAGTCGGAGAAGTTTGTAGGTTTATATTACATTTTTGAAAAATGAATACCACTCTCATGCTTAGAACTTTAAATTTATTACTTAGAAGAACTTAGAAATTTATTTGCAGAAAAAATTCTAAATAATTTAGGAAAATAGTTTTAAAGAAATAATTTGTTGTTCATGCCACAAGTCTATTTAAATATCGACATTAGTTTGATTATTATCCCGTTTAAAAAACACCTATCCATCAAGGCCCATTAGATCCCTAATTATATTACTTTAAAAACTGTTACTGCTATTATTATTGACAAAATATGTAAAATAAATATAATTAAGAATAAATTGTAATTTGAAGTTTTATTTTAATATAGATATAAATTTATAATTTCCAACAGACATTTATTCTTAACTCTTATAACAACTCCAGAAACTCAATTTGAATTATAGTCACTTATTTAAACTGACCGACAATTCTAATTCCAGTGAAATGGTCATGGAAAGTTAATGATTTGACCTAAACAGTGCAATGACTCAAAATATTTATCAATCCGGGAATCGAAGCTTGATTAATTTAATTTACTTGTTTACCCTCTCACGTTAAATTAAATAGTTGACAGTTCAATGTCGTATTCAAATGAAATAAATGACTATATATTCAGCTAGTCAACTAATCTTAAGCTATAATTGCATTTTTGAATAACAGTACTTTATTTATTTGCTAGTAACTAATATTTTTAAATTGTGTTATGAATACGTATGGGCTGACTATGAAAAATTGTAATAATTATTTCGAAAAGAGAATCACTTGTTGGCTATTTTAATCAATTTTACACTTCTAGTAAGGTTTTAAAGTTTTACTTAATATATATTATATATTTATATCGCAAATTTTTTTTGTTGATTTTGACTTAATTGATATATTGTGAGTGTTTAACTAACTAACTAACTAATCAAGTTTTTCAGAGTACCTATCCATGAATGGATATCTGCTCTTTCATCTAAATCGAAAAATATGTGATGGAAGGGAAGGGAGGTGCTGCGTTAACATTAAGTTAAATCTCAGAATGAATAATAATTGATAAAATCAAATCTGGGTCATACATAAAAATAAATCGCAAGTTGATACATAATAAAGGGAACAATTGAAGATAAAGAAAAAATATTTACAAAACGGGAAAGACTCCCTGTGCACTCCCTCGCCTCCCCCCGGTAGCCGGGCTGTGAGCGCTTAACATGGCTGAACGCCCTTATATGGCAAGACGGAAAAAAGACGTAAGACATTTCATTCCAGTATTTTTTTCGAAAAAAATAAAATATCTGTAACTATCAGTGCCAATATAAAGTAGATATTGTTTAATAGTTTAATGAAAGAATAAGTAAACTCCTCCCAAATACTAGCTATAACTGAAAAGGTATTACTACCAACCTTACCTCTTTTCCGTCTCGCTTTCATCCCTGGTGTTTAAAAGCATTTTCATATCTTTTTGTTAGAATAAAATTCGCAACAATGGTAACCAAAGATTACTCTACGATCGGGATAACTTTGTTCTTCTTCTGATTTCTTCTTCTTTTTTTTTTATTGAAAACTGCCTTTGTAATAAATTTGGGGATCCCTCATCATTTTTAATTTTTTTTTTCATTTCCATTGCACTTTTTTACCAGAGATGGTTGCACCATGAGAAGAAACTGCTCACTGCTTAATTCTGCATCGTATGCTAGTTTTTGTTATAATCTGCTAAGGTAGTAATATAACACTGATTTCCTATGGATCATGCAGTAATATTGCCGAATTTAGAATTTTATATGTAAGTTAAAGTTCAAAAATTCTACAATCATAACCCTCCAGTTGTTATTATATATAGCGCAAATAGAAATAATATGCAAAACGCACTAGATATTACTATAGGCTTCTTGAAGAAAAGTTGCTAAAGGGAATCAACATGCTCAACAAATATTTTATAAATTAATTTCTCACTAATTAAATAGAACTATACACCTAAAGCTTACACTTCATCCAATAGCCCTGATTTTCTTACATGTCTCTCAAAAGCCGATTTTTAACTGCTTCTTGCCAGCCAAATACTTTTTTAGAGAATGTCTTTGAAAACTAAGGTATAAAAAACAATCCATTTAGTGATAAAATATCACTAATGGGGAAAAATCTTTCTCAATTTCTCTAAAACTTCAATTAACATCAAAGATTTTTTTACATAGCTCTCAAAGGTCGAGGGGAAACAGCTTTTTGTCAGTCAAACTGTTATATATATATATATATATATATATATATATATATATATATATATATATATATATATATATATATATATATATATATATATATATATATATATATATAAAATATATCCTTAACGTAACCGAATGTTATTCAAACGGTAAAATTTAGAGATCTTGATTTGTTCAAAAACCATTCAAACTATGGGGAATTTTCGGGACTTTATTAATGAGTATATTCCTACGAATTATTGTCCATTAACTTCCTGAAACAATCTCTTTATAAGCATGTTAAGTTTTTAAGGCTCTATGTGAAAGAATAACTTTCTACGTCTTAAAATTAATAAGAGAAATCTTATTAATAAGAGATTAAGGTTATGATTTAATATAGAAGGACTCGTATGAGTCATTCTATTTTACACACACGCACGCGCATATATATATATATATTAGTTTCTTTGCTATAAAACAACTCCTACTTTATTACTAATTAATTATTCTATTCGAAATTCTTTCTCACACTTTTATAAGTCACATCCTGTTCTTAAATCTATTTTTGGCTCAACTATGCATTTAATTGAGAGCAGAACATATTTCCCTTTGCTCTGTGTGGGAAACGCTCGATCTCTTTCATAAACCAATAGTAATCCTTGGGACTTCCCTTTTCCCCTCAAATATAACAAAATAGAGGGAAATTCCTTTGCTTCTTTCCCTAAGATAAAAACTTAAGCACACAGTTTTTGAGTGCGAATTTGAGCTCCGCCTTTGATAGATAATGTCTTAAATATACTATGTGAAGCTAATAAAATATTTTTTGCCTTCCAACTGCTATCTGCGTGGCCTAACAACACTCACCATGACTGCTACCCTTTCGAGCCTTGCAGGATAAATTTTGCAGTTGGTAAGGCACTTTTTTTTTTCACTGGTTCCTTTTTAAAAATGCTTTTTTCAAATAAGTAGAAAAAAATATATAAATTCAAAAGGAAAGAAGAAAACAATCGAATGAAGTTTTGGGAGATGCTGGCGCTGCTCGTGAAACAGATATCCTGACTAAAAGAATATGATGCCATAAAATTATAAGAAGAGAATTTTGGGACTTTCCTTTATAATAATCCAGACGTTGCTTCAATCGTTGTACCGGAATCGCCGTTAAAGAACTGATGTCTTTGCTGTTTTGGTTTCGTTTTCGCCTACCGTGTGTTACCATCAACAAATAGCCTCTTGCGGATTTACAGCAGGTGCTTGCTGTATTGCCCTACTTGCTTGCTGCTTGTCGGTCTCATTGAGGGTTGATAAAGGTTCAGCATATGAATTGATTTCGTTTTTCGGCGATTTTCTCGAGTGTTCTGTGTTTCCTTGAGCGGAAGATGACCAAAAATGTGATCTCAAGTGGTGGATATGATTCCGCTTGCGTGTGCGCGTGATTCATCAAATATTAGATGCCCTACTTGCTTGCTGCTTGTCGGTCTCATTGAGGGTTGATAAAGGTTCAGCATATGAATTGATTTCGTTTTTCGGCGATTTTCTCGAGTGTTCTGTGTTTTCTTGAACGGAAGATGACCAAAAATGTGATCTCAAGTGGTGGATATGATTCCGCTTGCGTGTGCGCGTGATTCATCAAATATTAGATGCCCTACTTGCTTGCTGCTTGTCGGTCTCATTGAGGGTTGATAAAGGTTCAGCATATGAATTGATTTCGTTTTTCGGCGATTTTCTCGAGTGTTCTGTGTTTCCTTGAACGGAAGATGACCAAAAATGTGATCTCAAGTGGTGGATATGATTCCGCTTGCGTGTGCGCGTGATTCATCAAATGAAGTGATTTATTGGTGATTAAATACAGATGTGATTGGTATTTACTCTCAAAATTTTCTATACCAGTTTAAGTTTTTAAACGTGAATACTTTTGAATCATTTACGCTCATATCTCGAAATAGGAACATATAATTTTATGTTTATTGTTCCAAATATTTATTCTAGTAATTTTATATTTATCTATTGATATTTATATTTTAATAATAGTTCCATTTATTGATGCTATTTTTCAATGGTTTATAATATTATTTGTTTAAATTAAATAATGATATTAAAATTTAGTGCTATCACATATTTTTTTTCCACTTATGATTCAGTATGATTATAGTTTTAATTATTATTTAAGGAATCACTTTTTATATTGCATTATATATCACAGTGTATATTATATTGATTGTAGAAGTAAAATTTAAATTTTTATTTTACTATGGTGTTAAAAAAAGCAAAATATGTGCTATTCATAAATATAAATTTTTTTCCTTCTAAATGTTATATTTAGTTAATGAAATTTATTTTGGTTATTTGAATGCCCTTACGGAGTGGCAAAAACTACAAATTTAACATGGATGAAAACGCTAAAAGCAATGCAGAAAATTCTGTAAATGAAGTAAATGATAATTTACAAAAATTAAGTAAAGATCAAAATGTACAGGATAAACCAGACATACTAATCTTTGAGCCTGACATTGGTATTCAATTCACAGCCTGGCTCAAACATTTCGAAAAACTAACTATCGATGCTAAATTAAATGACGATTGGAAATTTAAAAATTTTCAAAAATTCATTAAAGGTTCAGCTTTGAAATTGTATATTAATAACTGCCTTAATTGTAAGACATATCAAGGAATAGTTGAAATTTTTCAAGAACATTATTTTTCACCTCCCTTTGGCTTCAACGATTTTCAAAATTTAAAATTTTCTGGGCAAGTTAAAGACCTAAATTCATATTTTACTGAAAAGATAGAGTTAGGTCGAAAAATAAATTTAAGTAATGATCATATAATTGAGGGTCTATCAATAGGTTTGCCTCCCAAAATTAAAACACTTTTGGTTTTAAAAGAACCCAAAACCCCAATTGAATGGCTCACAATTGTTTCAAAAATAATACATGATGTACCCACGGTCTTACCCCAAACTGAAACTAAAAAATTACCAGAATCCAAATTTAATGGGTATAGGCCACAATATCAAGGCTGGATACCAAAGCGGCCATTCTTTAACAACTCGGGTAATCCAAATTATAATCCTCGACAAAATCAAAATTTTTCCCGGCCAAGTCAAAGTTATAACCAACAATCCCAATTTAGACCTATAATTGAAAATGAAAAGTTTCATAAAAATAAACAAAAAACTAGTCATTTCGCCCAGGCTTCCCAGGAGTTGCCTCCTAAGCCATGTAAATACTGTGATAAGCTTGATATAACCAATGCTTATCATTGGGGCCAAAACTGTATAAACAAACCTAATTCTTTTATGACTGAGAATCAAACTCAGCATAAACAAGAAAGTGACCAACCACGAAATTGACAATTAACAGTATCCGGATACATACAAAATAATTATGACAACTATAAAAGTGACAAATACCCGATATTTTGACAAATAAAACTATCCTGTTAAATATTGATACAGGTAGTACTTTAAATATTATCCCAACTAAACTTTTTGAAAAACTTAATGTCCAGAAAGAAAGGAAAAACTTTGTTAATGTAAAACAAACAAAAGGTATTTTGCAACTTAACCACACTTGTACTTTAAATTTAAAAATTGGAAGAATAGCTAGGTCAGTGGAATTTTATATTTTAAATACTGATCTACCTTATGCCATATTGGGTTTAAAGGAATGTAACGGGTTTAAATTTGTGATAGATTGTGTTGAACGAGTTGTAATGCAAAATCAGAGAAAACTGATCACTTTTTCGGATTATAATAGCAACTTGTTTTTACACATTTCTCCTGAAAACCAGGTTAATGATTGCAATGAAAATACCAATAATGAGAATAAAGATAAGAAGGAAAGTAGAAATAAAAGAAAAAATGTTAAATCAAATATTAATAAACAAAATGAAATAGTTAAAGAAAAGATTCATACTTTTTTTATCTTTCATGTTGTTGAATATGAATATTTACATCTTTTAGAAAAATTTTATAGATTTTCTTGTCTTAAGTGAAAAGTTTATTTTAATTGTGTTAGTATGAGGAATAACTTTATTTACTGTGATTATCAAGAAGGGCTGAAAAAACTTAATCACAAAAAATTATTGAAGATGGAGATCTAACACTTCATTTTGATAGTAGTGCTACTTCAAAATTTTTTTCTTCCTCTAACATTGTATGAAAATTTTTTTACATAGTGTGCAAATGTGTTTTTTTTTTTTATAATTCATGTTACTTTATATCTTGTTGATATTACGAATATTATTATTATTTTAATTGTGTCATCATAAGGAAAGTTTTGCAAAGGGATAATTTTAAAAAAAATTTTTGATGCTAGTTAAAATTTTTCGGCGAGGGGGGATGTAACATTAAAAGCTTCTATTAATCTTTTTATGTTAGTTTCTTTGCTATAAAACAACTCCTACTTTATTACTAATTAATTATTCTATTCGAAATTCTTTCTCACACTTTTAAAAGCCACATCCTGTTCTTAAATCTATTTTTGGCTCAATTATGCATTTAATTAAGAGCAGGACATATTTCCCTTTGCTCTGTGTGGGAAACGCTCGATCTACTTAATTAACCAATAGTAATTTCTGAGATTTCCCTCTTTTCCCTAAATAGAGACATTTTAGGATTTTTTGCAAGATTTTCCCTACCAGAAAGACTGTTTGCTGATGGAGTAAACATCACTTTTTTGCTCCCACTCAACTAAGAATGAGCTAATAAAAGTTACTCTGATTTAATTAAAATCCTGTGTCTGTTTTTCTGCTCGGTCCGACTGCATCATCAACACTCACCATGACTGCTACCCTTTCATATATATATATATATATATATATATATATATATATATATATATATATATATATATATATATATATATATATATATATATATATATATATATATATATATATATATATATATATATATATATATATATATATATATATATATATATATATATATATATATATATATATATATATATATATATATATATATATATATATATATATATATATATACACTGGTTATCATAAATTAAGGAAAATTCACAAAAATCGTGATAACTCAAGAAATTACACATGGAATTTTATGAAACTTACCCACAATATACAACACATAGTAAGGTATTAAACAACATAAAAAGAAATTATCAGACATTAATAGTAGTATAGAAATTAGCACATGTATAAAATAAACAAATTGGAAGTATCGGTTTGCAATAGAAAAAGTACCTTTAATATGGAATATGATTGCCTCTAGAAGCAATACAGCACAAACAGCGATGTGTGATGCTTTCAATTATGCGGTCTATCAGTTCAATAGGAAGTGAGAGCCATTGCTCTTGTAAAGCAGTTGCAAGCGTGGCAAGGGTCTGAGGGGGCGGATTGATGGCAGATACACGCCTCCCTAGAGCATCCCAAACGTGCTCGATAGGATTCAAGTCCGGGGATCGAGCTGGCCACTCCATGCGAGTAATTGTTTCCTGTTGAAGATAATCATCAACAATGCGAGCTCTGTGTGGTCTTGCATTATCGTCCTGTAACAGGAAGCAATCACCAATTGCCCCGGCATATGGGCGCACATAAGCATCAAGGATGTTGTCTCGATAAACCTGAGCATTCACGGTTCCCCTTGGAAAGACATGGAGGTATGTGCGCCCTCCTAAGGATATGCCTCCCCAAACACAGACACTGCCTCTTCCGTATGCATCTCTTTCACGGATGTTTGATGGATGATAACGGGTCCCAGGTTCTCTCCATATCAAATAACGTCTACTGTCACTTTCTAGACTAAACCTGGACTCATCCGTAAAGAGAACAGGCCTCCATTGATCTGACGTCCAGTGGACATGTTGTCGGGCCCACTGCAAACGGTCTCTCCTATGGCGTGATGTGAGCGGCACGCAAATGGCTGGTCGTCTCGCATACAGACCACCTTCGTGGAGCCTTCTGCGCACAGTTGACGTTGACACCAACCTTCCGGTGGCTGCAGCAAGAGAGGATCTAAGATGTGTCGGAGTAGCGGTTCTATTCCTGCGTGCACTTAATGTCAAATATCGGTCATCGGCACTGGTCGTAACAGTTGGCCGTCCTTGACTGAACCTCCTAGATGCCGAATCTGTGGTTTGAAATTGCCTCCAAAGTCTATGAACCACAGATGGACTCACATTTAGCCATCTGGCCACTTCTGATTGACTCTGCCCTGCCTCTAGTCTCCCGATGGCTCTCCATCGTAGTTCTTCAGGCAAATGATGCCTAGAGGTCATTATTACGAATTGGCTATCTCAGATTTTCAATGTCGCAATCACAGTAAAATTTGTGTGCTTTCTCTCAAACTTGGACTTTTATGCTCCAGGCAGATGACGTAAGCCGAGTGCAGCGCCACTAATTTGCATATTGCAATTTTACTCAGCTACTCTTAGTGGACAACATATGCAAATTTTGCACGGTTTGGCTTACTTTTGAAAGAGTTATCGCTATTTTTGTGATTTTTCCTTAATTTATGATAACCAGTGTATATATATATATATATCAATAAAGTGAAACGTACACAGATGACATTAGCACCATAGCTCATAGATACAATTTGACCTTTCTCTGACTCTTTAGAAAAACTATCCAAAATTAAATTAAATAATATTCTCAATGAAATAAAAAACTTATATACATATAATGACCCAAATTACAATTAATAAACAGAAAAATTTGTAATTCCATATAGTAATAAATAGAAGTCAAATGCAAAACACATATAATTGACCCTTGAGTTAAAACAATAATTTTACGTATAAAAAAACGTATTTTCTTAATAGTTTGATTGATAATTGTTTTTCAGTAGAATTTAATTCATAAATTTTTTGCAAACAAATGAGAATAAAAACATCAAGATACCAGTAAATAGTTAAAATTTATGATTGGCTTAGTTGGCTTTGGAAAACAAATTCTACGTAGTAATTAAATTAATTCATCGAAGTCAAGTGCGAAACACGCATCAGTGATCACGCATCAAAAATCATAGACATCATTTAAGTTATAACTGCACTGAATTTTTAAACAAAAAAAATTTTACAAAATTTAGTTATTTTAGTTTATTTTAGTTCAGTTATAAATTTAGTTAAGAAACTTTTGCATCAGGATGAGGATAAAAACATTAATGAACCATAATACAAATAAATGACTAAAATATTTATTAAGCTTAATTAGTTTTAGCAAATAAATCGGATATTGTAAATTACTAAATAATTTGAAGTCAAAAAACAAAGCTTACATTGTTGACTCAAAAACTAAGTAGAACAAATATTTTTAAGCTATAAAAAGTTTTATTTTTCAATCAATAAGCCCATACAGTCTTTAATTAACCTAATTGATTTAAAAAGTAAATTCCGTGCAGTAAGTAATTGAATTAATTGAAGTCAAGTGCAAAACAACCACAATTATAAACTAAATTATTTTAATTCAAATAGATAACTTGCATCGTTAACTCAACTAATCCCATGTATTTTAATTTCAAACTATTTTTCTTGCAGGCGAAGACAAAAGCTTCATTAACCCCAAATACAAATAAGTCATTAAAATATTTGGTAAGTCTAATTGGTTTTGGAAAATAAATCCCATGTAGTAATAAACTGAATTATTTGAAGTTAGATACAAAGCTTACATCTTTGACTTACAAACTAAAACAAATAATTTAACTCATAAACAATAATATTTTTTTATAAATTACCCCATACAAAATCTAATCTAAAATTATTTTGCTTTCAAATGAGGACAAAAACATCATTGACTCGATTATCCCAATTTGTGGTAACAGCGACAATTCGAATAAGAATTAGATGGTATCTAAATTTAAACTGATCAATAAGCTAGAATAGTGGTTGCATCCAGAATGTTACTATTATCTAATGAATGACATCATTCACATGTATGTCACGTTACACAGGCTGCCTATTGTTCTAAAATCTTGTCGAAACAGGATTTAGTAATTATTTCGAGATATCAAACCAATATCTAGATGTAATACTGCAGGAAATATGCCAGTGTAATCGTTATCATCTGGCGTAAGGATAATACTCGTGAATTTTATTGCTCAATAAATTGCATCGCGCGATTGTCAACAAGCTATAATATCTTTAAAATTTCCTATAGATTGCTAGATGAAATATTTAACTATAATAGTTTCGCAAATGGTTTAAAGTTTGATTGATAGCATGTTTATGGTGGAGAAAATAGGCTTACAAGTAATTTATAGTTTGCAATAAAATATCTTCTACGTTTTAAATCAATTTTGTTGAGTACCTTAAAACGCCAGAATAGTATATAAGCCATTGGAAAAATACAAAATAAAAACATATTCAAGAATATTTTCCAAATGCACTTTAAGCTTTACTTTAAATTGTTGCAATAAATTTAGTTTAAAATGTAGAATTAATTTTTATTTAACTAATAGCCGATCTATCATTAAGTAATAAACAATAATTTTCAGTCTATAATAAAAAACTAGATGCAATTAAATCTAAAGGGACTGAACAACCAAAAGTTGTTTTCATTCAATGTTCAAAAAAAAAAAATCTGTGAGACAATTAAAAGGAAAAAAGATGTTTCACTGTGTATGGATATTTTAATAGCTGAAAGATGCTATGCATCAGGCTTATAGATTTTTATTCAAAGTTGAAAGATTTTAACAGCTAATTTAGAAATTATCTAAAATATAATTTTTGAGCACCATGCGTAACTAACTCATAATCAATTCACATATATCTTAATATATATTTATTCACCAACTCCTTAAATGGTATCAATTCTTGATACTGCTACGCGTTTTATTTGATATTGCTATTTTTTCACTTAAAATCAATTTTTTTGCTTAGTTTTATGTTTAAGATAATAATAAAAGTGAAATCATTTCTCATGAATAATTAAAGACTAAATTCAGCTAATCACAGCAGAAAAAGTGGCTTAAAACTGGAGAAGAAAACAAGCTGGCGATTCTTATTTTCATGAACAAAATTTTCAACTTTTTCATGACCTTTCCTACTAATATAGTCTTCTAAAATCTATTTTTTCTTTAACCTTTTTTCACCTCATAAAGTACGGCATTTAACCATAAGCACCACTTTCAATTCACTATTTATGCTTAATGCACAGTTAAAAAATACATTCTTTCTCTCTTGGTAATCATATGTATTAAATATTATGAAACCATATACGAAATAAAAAAATGAAACTGATTGTAAAATAATTAAGTAAAGTAAAAAAAGAAGAAAAAACTCTTTCAATGAAACATATTGCATGAAAGAAAAATTGTATACAGCTAATGCGAAACGTGTTTTTTTACACGTTGTATAACACGCTAATTTTACATGGCTTGCTCGTCTGGCAACACGGTAAATAACTACAAACTAAATTTGCAAATATAGACAGATTTTGTTAGTTTATAAAAGGTTTAGCATGACATATCTGAAAAAAGTGGTGAATTATATATGCCTACCAATTGTTTAAAAATAGTGGTGGATAAAAATCTACTAACTTGAATTTATTAAACCAAGAATCACTATAATTAAGTAAATTTTGAATAAATTTTCTGCAATTCCATAAGACAGTGTAAATTTTATAGTTCTATATCATGTTATACGCTGTCAGCCAGATGTTTTTCGCAGCCTATGTGAAAGGTTAGTGTCAGCAAGCGGTGGCAGACGCAGCATAAATGTAATTTCAGTGTCAGCCACCGGTGATTGATGCGGCCTAAATGGAAAGTCCAGTGTCAGCCACCGACGGTTAACGCGGAGCTCAACGTGTTAAGTAAGATCTGTTTGAAAATATAAACCAAATGAAGGAACATTACAAGAAGCAAATTTATTTTCAGATTCTTTATGCTCTTCTTATTTTTCATCATTTTGCAATTTGCCATTATTAAATTATATTCTGTTTTACACCTTTTTTATTAAAAATAAACTGTTTTGCAAAAGAAATGCCGAAAAAGAAAAGCTTCACAATTTGTTTTTTCCGTACTGTACGACGTAAAAAAAACCTTACATTCCATTTGGAATGAGCATTTACCTGAAAAAGCGCCTACTGGACACAAGCAATGACGTTACCTAGCATCGAAGACGCATTTTAAAACCTCAAAGCATCAGAATATCCATGTACTCAATATGTTACATTATTTTCTTTACTTCAATTTAAAACAAAAAATATTTACCCGTAACAAAACAGAATCAAAATTGTCGATCGCGTCATTTTCAACCTTACAGTCATAGCTGTGGAACTGGAAAAAAAATGGCTATTTTTTTCTGAGAATAACATTTATGAAATATTAAAACTGTATTATTGATAAAATATATTTCCCAAACCGATAGAGACTACAACGACGTAAAAAAACCTTTCATACAACTTGAAACCAGCAGTCACCTGAAAAAATGCCTATTGAATACAAGTAATGCCTTTACTTAGTAGAGGAGCTCTAGCCAAGACATTTTAAAGCCTTAAAACTTCTGCCAACCGATGTACTCAATATACTACATTCTTTTCTTTACTTCAATCTAAAAGAGAACGGAAGGTTCTATAAAAATATGGGTACTAAAACAAAAAAAAGGACACAAGGCGGAACAAAACAGAAGCAAAAGCATCGATTTTTTGGTCGCTAAACGGCATTACATATGCAGATCTTTCAAAAACAAAATTGCTCAAACGAATCCGTAATACTTTTCCAAGCGTTGCATATTTCATCCGTTCAGCTACGACGAAAGTTTGTTCTCGTAACAAAATATAGACCATCCCTTTTTTCCAGAATGATAACGAAAAGAAAGAATTTTCGAGATTTATGCTAAAGTTTAAAAATATTATTCATATTTATTTTTTTATTTACTTCGTTCCTGAAATAAAACAATAGGTCATATGAATATTGGATTTTGTTTTCTTGATATTTTTGTGTATAGAATATGCATTAGCGGTCTGCGGAGATGTTTTCAGCACTTGAATATAATGCATCCGTGATAAAACGGGAATTCGGGAATTTAGAATATATTTTTTATCTATTTTGTTATTTTCAGGTAGTAAGTGCACTGATTATCAGGCATTATTATGCACTGAACGACAAAGGGAAAATTTTATTGCATTGCAGAGAATAATAATGAGAACAATAGCATGGTTTTTTTCAATATATTTGTACTATACGATGCCATTAAAAAACACATTAACTGAAAATCATCTTTATCCCAAGACAGAGATATTACGATAGTAATATATTTTACTAGTATACTGAATATTTTAATTTAGTCTTAGCAGCGTTGCTAACTTTCTACGCTTTCTAGGAAAATTTCTTCTAGTGATAGCATACTTTCTGTTTTAATATATGATTTTTTATTTAGTAAATTTGATTTTAAATTATTTTTCATACCACTATGTTTGAATTATTCAAACGCTTATATTAAAAGCCGAGCTACAGATTCCAGGAAATATCAACTTTTCTGAAAATAACGTTTACTCATGCTGATACAATTCTGAACAACTCCAAAATCAAACAAACACAGTTTAGAGCAAGCTGCTCAATTTATTTTTGATTCCTTTTTAGTTATTCAAGCAAAGAGCTTCAAACATTCATAAAAGCAACTCCATTGCCTGCTCACCTCATTGCTCAACCAAAACTGTTATAAAATTCCAGATGAATGGGATAGGGGCCGCTTCGCGGCCCAGGTGCCCAATAAAATCAAAACACTAGGACTAGGACTCCAGGAAATACTCTAGAAAGCGATAGAAAACTGCAAAATCAGCTATGCAGATTCTCGCTAATTTTGCCAACTGCTCCACTTTTTGCAGAAAGATTAATAAATTTATTCGGACTTTAACGCGTTGAGCGCCACGCTAATTTTACATGACTTGCCCATCTGGCCACGGTAAATAACTACCAACTAAATTTTCAAATATTAGAAGGATTTTGATAATTGTTTTGATTATTTACTACCCTATTCAGTATTTTGCATTCTTCTTAGCCAGCTGTCTTGAAGTAACTAGTAATGTTCCCATTTTCGGAGCACTACCTCCCTTAATAAAGACTGGTAATTCAATAATTTCATTCGCAACTTTTGTTTTTTTTTAGAAATAAAATATATTAGTTTACCATAGAGTGACCAATGAAGCCCCTGCCAGTTATTAATCCATTTTTTTTTTTTTTTTTTTTTTTTTTTTTTAGAAAATGATACCATTTTCTGTAACAAACTTAACAACTGCTTCTGTACAAGCAACTCGGTCAGCTAAAATGTCTAATGTCTGATCCAATATGGCTATGATAAAAAGCTAAAATATGCACTAACTTTTTTTAAAAAATCTTTCATCGCGAAAGGCGAAATAACTCGTCTTCCAGGAATATTTATTGGGGGCTAGAGACGAAATAACTCGTCCTTTCACAAAGATTTTCAATATTATAGATGCGTTTCCAGCGATATATTTATCAATGCTTAGTATAGACTATTATTTTCACTTTATTATTTTTGTCTGTAAACACAAACTGAGAATTGTAACTGATTGCAATTGATTATTATTTTTTAAAGTTAAAGGAAAAGTTTTAAGGAAATGTGAGTTTTTTTTCACTTCAAGGTGAGACAAATGCGTACTTTTGTAGCAATGAAAGCGTTAAAAACGTAGATTTCTTGTCTTGACAACATATCAATCTTTCTCTTTCTTAGAAGAAAATGGGTTAACTGAAAGGCCAGAATAGGAAATTATTTTTAAAAAAGTAAAGAAAAATTGCAGGAACAAACTGTTTTGATTAATTTCCACCTACCAAAATATATTTACAAATTAAATAATAAATCTATCTAGCTTTCAAAACTGCTCAACTTAATCCTTATAACTAAAGCTAAATTAAAACATTTAAAATTCCCAGTAGTTTCATCAAACATTTGTCACCACGTATAAAATTTCTCCCTGTTATTACCACGCAGGATTAACTTCTAATTTCTTGAGGAGTCTCTTAGAAATGGCTTTGTGAAAATACTCTTCTATTTATTGATGCATTTTCTGCTTTATAAAATCCTGTTTCAAAACCATGGCAGCCAACTCTACCAGACATTCCAGAAAATTTCATTTTTTATATTTTTATCAACCAAAATATACTAAAAAATTAAATGAAATGTACCTAAATTTTAAAACTGTCCAAATAAATCCCTAAAGCTAAATTAATACCTTTAAAATTCCAAACAAAACTCTCTCTCTTTATAAAACATTTGGCACAACTTTTTTTTTTAAATTTCTCCCTAATAAGGCCATACGGATTAATTTCTAATTCCCGGATGAGTCTTTTAAAAATGGCTTTGAAACAAAACTTTACTATATATTAAAGCAATTTCTACTTTTTAAAATCATATATTAAAATCGTACCTGTCAACTCTCTCAGATTTTCCGAAACATAATACGGCTTCAAACTTTCTTAGCATTTATGCTTGATTCCTGTTATGAAAAATTTGATATAATATATTATAATATATCACCACATTTAAATAGTTTAAAGAAAAGTAGCGAGGACTAACTAGTTTTCTTATTGTATTTTAAGAGATGACAGAAGAGGAATTAAGTATTTGCCGCCTGTTATATCACTTCAATAACTATTTCACTACCACTGGGAAATAAAGTATTTGAAGCGGCAGATTTGGCAACAAAAGTTGACAGGTATGCAAAATATGTCATAACAAATATATAGCATTAAATCTACGTTAATCAACTATTTTTTTCATTTTTCTTATAATATTTGCTTCAGATAACATTTTCACTTTTACCATAAAGAAGTACAACAAAAAGAAACCAAATACGGTGGACAATTCAAAAGAGAAAATTTAATTATCTGCAGAGATGTCATTGGCGACTAAAAATGTAAAAAAAATTTAGAAACCCAAACCATTTTTATTTATTTAATATCTCTAGAATTAGTCAATCGTAACTACCACTAGGACATTTCAAATTATTCATATTTAAAACAAAAACTATATTTGCATTCACTCTAATAGTATACTGAAAAAAATGCTTTAAAAAGTTTCTAATTTTGATCTCTTTTTATAAAAAAGATTGAATTTTATTCTTCATCACTTTTTGTATTTTAGTCGCCCATGGAAACCTTCCATCTGAATGAATAGTTTCAATATTTTCAGTATATAGTTAGCTACATAGTTTACATGATAATTATTGCAGATAACTTTTTCGCTTCTAACAAAAAAAGGGACCAAACACATTGTCCGATCTAAGGGAGCAAATTAATTTATCTGAAAGATATTGTACAATAATTTTATCGTATTGTTAGTTGCATAGTTTGTTCTATTTGCAACGTATTTATCTGTAATAGATGCTAAACCTAAAAGAAAAAAAAAGTTAAAGTGACATCTAAGAGAAAAATCGTGTACTTTATTCTGCAAATATGGTGACGTAAATTACCATGGCGAATGTTTTAGTTTCCCATACGGCAATGAAAATGTCTTATACCGTTTTTCACGACATAAATACATTGAATGGGTAAAAATATGCCTCAATATTTACTAGACTATACCAAGATTATTGTTAGTTGTATTTGAAGAAGAAAAGAAACACTAAGAGATAAAAAGAAACTCTTATAACAGTTAAAGAAGTCATGCTCCATGTATCTAGGATTTTGATGTAAGCACTTTATTGGACTTTGCAAGCTTAAATCAGGGAAAGTGGACTTTTATAGGCAGTAAATAGATAACATTAAATCAACTTTTATTTCATAAAGGGCTTAAATATTGTTTGGGAAATGTTTGAAAAATAAAATAGTGTTTTACACAATTTTTTTATGTTAACAATCATCGTATAAAATATTTTTTTCTAATAAAATTATTTATGTAATATATGCACTTAGCTGAAATAATTTATTTTTCAAGTACTCAGAATATTTGAGAGAATAAATTTCATAAAAAAAATATTTAGTTGTGGATTTAGGTTTTTAGAACTTTATTCCTATTTTAGTATGTTAAAATAAATAAATCCTATCTTTGCCTAGAATATTGTTTAGGAAATGTTGTGAAATTAAAATGGTATTTTACACCATTTTGTTAAGTTAACAATCATAGTATAATTTTTTTCTTATCAAATTATTTATGTAATGTATGCACTTGGTTAAAATAATTTATTTATCAAGTACTTAGCATATTTTTGAGAATAAGCTTTAAAAATGAATAAATATATTTTTAGAGAAGTGTTAAAATAATAAAATGGCTTAAGTGAGTTAAAATAATAAAAGTTAGTCAGTGTGTTAAAATAATAAAATGGTTTAACCTATCTGGGCCTAGCGACCTTTTAGTCCTTTCAAAAGAGTTGGGTAAAATAGTTTTTTACTACAATATAAGCCACTAAAACTGTAAAAGTGTTCATCTTTTTAACTACGCAGTTGTTAATTTACGCATTTTCAACACATTCCATAGGTAAATGGTTAGCAAAATGGTTAGTAAAATGGTTAGAAGAAAATGCTTAGTTTAGTAATTTTGATGGAAACTTATTTTATCTACCACTACGAAAAATATGAAGTGTTTACATAAAAATTATACAAAATGTCAATATGAATAAAATTTACATAATGCTGCGTGCACAAACAATACCTCCTATTACTGAAAGCTTCCACCCGGATTAGTATAGGTTGTCAGATCAGAACACTATGAAGGTAAACCAATTTACAAAAGAGCCATTTAATAGAAAATCTATCGAAAATTAGAAAGTGGTAGCAAAAATATATGTCTAAAACTTTGCTTAATTTATGAATATGATAGGTTTGTCTTATTTACTTGTCAACCACTACAGATTCAATTCTCAAATATATATGATAAATTTCTCTCAAGCACTTTTAAAATAGAATTTGGGATTATGCGCACAACTGGTTCACTTTTTAAATACTCTGCGCAGACTACTTATGAATACCATGTGGGGGCTTTCTGATGTAGGAGATGATGAAACAAACGTCAACTGCCACCGCTAGAAGACGTTATTATCTCAGATATAGCTCAAAATGTGAATTTAGTGTACACATACTCCTCATAGCTACCACACTGCCAGCCTGCTGACCACAAAGAACTCACACAATTCTAAATAATTCACTATGGATGGGATAGGGGCCGCTTTGCGGCCCAGGTGCCCAGCTAGCGTAGCAAGTTCGGTACGCATACTTAGTGACTCACAAAGCGTGTCTAATTAACTGGTTAACGCCCAGCGTCATATATTTAGGACAGTTCCTTTTTTCAAAGACATTCATTGTGGTGGGAAACTTTTTTCAGCATTTTCATTTATCTGGGTGAATTAAAAGATTCTCAAATACCACAATGATTTAGTTATTTCTGATTAGATCTAGAATTGTAAGGAACAAGTACATACCTGCCAACTTTTAATCCCTTCCATTATCATTTTTCCCAGTGGTATTAAAATGGAATTAAAACTTCAATTTTAAGCAAGCAAATACGTTGCATTTGAAAAAACTTAAGTTGACAACCATGATAGTAACGCATATTAATATATGTGCTTCATTTTTGTAAGAATAGTGGTGATCAAAATCATTTAAAAATTAAGTTTATAAAAGAAAAAATAGTATATATTTACTACCACTTTAAATATGAAAATAAAATCTTCCGGAAAATCCGGAAGAGTTGGCAGGTATGCAAGTACTTTTTGATCTATCAAAGACTTTTTGAATGCCATAACAGTGGAAAAACCAATTAATGTCGATAATATATTAAATCACTTTTTCCATACAACCACTTTTTGTATCATTTCGATTTATAAATTCGGGACAAAACGGGTTAATGTTTAGCGATAAACTTCAGTTCTTAACCATTCTTGTAAATTTCAAGCATAAAATAAATTAATTATTTTTCAACAATAATAATATTTATTATTTACTAGCTAATTTTTTTAAAATACAGTAGTCATGACAGTAATTTAAAAAAAGGCCCAAATGCTCTCAATATTCTTAAACGAGAACTTTGAGCTTTCTCAATTTTCTTCAAATTATTCCTCTTGGAACTCTTTACAGGGATTGTAAGTCAATAACATTCGCTACAGTTTTATAAAAAAAATACGACTTATATAATCTAGAGTGATATTACCCTCGTATATTTCATATAATTCAAGAAAATGAAATTAAAAAGGGGAAAAAAATCTATTTTATCTTCTTGAAACTATGCTTGCACATTAAAAGCAAAACGAATTAATTTTATCTTTAGAGATGATTCAATTACCGGACTTGATCAAGAAACTACTTCAACCATACAAGAAGGATGTTAAAAATTATTAGCTTAGTTTATCGAATTTTAAGAGAATTAATGGAGTATTTTACGATCTACTAGCATAATATATACAAAGAAAAAATTACTTCGTTTCATTTATAAGATACTTTAGAAATCAGGTAACTTGATCGTCCATTTAATGTTACTTCCAAACATAGAAGTTCGTTTTGTAATTAAGTTATGTAATTAAATGGTATAAAGAGAAAATATATTTCTATAAATGTGGAAAAGCGTGTAATATAAATAATGGGATCGTTATTTTTTGTTTATTTAGTAGGAATAAATCTGTTCAATTCGAGAATGTCTTAATCGCTTTTTTTTTGTTTATTATCGGATGATTCTTAAGAAATATCCTCATTCATTTTATTGTTTTTTTATAACTCTAGAAATTTACACTCGACTGATCAAAGAAAGAGTTATGATTCAATTTTGTTATGGCTTTTAATTTGCGCAGAAGGAAAAATAAGATATATTAGAACTTTTAGAGTAAAATTTAATTACAACTAAGGGCTCTGGTTTCTTTCGTGATGCTCGCTTCTATCTTAATAACAATTTGCATTAATTAAGAAAATGTTCTATATCAAAGAAAGAACTAATTTTCAAAGGAAACTGCATTTTCGTTTGTTACAGTTTTCCTTCGATTTGCAAGGAGTTTACTAAATAACAAAACAAAACTTAATATGATTAAAAGAAGTTCATAAAGCAATGTTTATTATTTTTACTTTCTTAAGTCGAAGTCTAAACAATAATTGAAAGTCTTATTTTTGAAAAACAAATACAAAATAAAATAAGCGTTTAGGCTTCATTTATTTATTTTTTTAAATTCTTAATCAACTCTTAACTTTCGAAATCAATAATTATTTGTTCTTGCTAATGTAAGTTTGAAAAACACATTCCTCGCAGACGTTGCGTTTGCGTTACTCTTAACAGTGATGAAAAAATAAGCTTTTTGAGAAGAAGAATGAAATAAAAAAATTTAATTGATTATTTCTATTATTAATATCGCCTTATTTAAAATGCTTCAATCGCTTAATTTTAAAACTGAGTAAATTCGACACTCGATCTAACGATCCCGTTGGTCCAAGCAATTAAGCGGAAGTGAGGTCACTATATCGTGACTATACTTTATCTACGGTAGGAACTCCCCCCGTCATAAAGTCTGAGACAGTCTGCTGCTATAGAACCAAAAATAGGGGGGGGGTAAAATTTCAGGGAGGGTAGCTTCTCTTCGCTCAAGGGCTGATACAATAGACCGGAGAAAAAGATTCCCATTCTCTCGTCGACCCGAGTCAAAACCTGTCCTAAACAGAGACCCTACTTGAAATGGTTATACCTTGTTACCATAGTCACCACTTCGAGTCCAGACGAATGGCTAGGAGAGTTATTACTTTAGATAAACTGTACATAAAATTAGCGCAAATATTTACTTTCAATTAATAAATTACGATTTTATTTTTTCAATAACACACTACATTTGAGATAGATATATGATACTGAAAAACACGGAATTTTTTTTTTGTCAATTAAGTACAAGTATAGTTTTATATAGTATATTAAAGGTTAAAAGTACATTTAAATTATTTTAATTATATCTTTTAATATTGTGTTTAAACGTTAGCTAGTCTAAAAAAGCTTTTTTCAATATAGATCTTGGAATTTTTACTTCTCGAGAATGTTGTCATAAAATTAAAACAATTAGTTCCTCAGCTTTTAGAATTCTCGATTTTTAGCTTTTGTAAACAAAGCGCTTTTCAGTATTTTTAAAAATTTGGCAATTTTTTATCTTGATGTTATTTTTCTATCCGCTTCCTTAAAATATTTTAATTTCCGCTCTAAGCATATAGTATTACACACGTAAGAAGTAGTTTTTTTTTGCTAAATAACATACGTGGAGATCTGAGCAAGACTAAAATCCAAAAAAAGAAATGGGAATAAAACCACGTACTCTAATTCCAAAATAAACCACCTCTTGCAACCCTTTTCCAAAAAAGTATATATAATTTTCAAACAAGAGAAATAAGATTAATGAATATATTAATCCTTTGAAAAGAAATTTTGAAAGAATTATTCAACAAACTCCGATCTCCAAATGACGGCGCAATATATACTCGAATAACGGTAAGTAATCGATATTTCTCAATTTTTTTTACTCGTGATTTTGATTACTTCCAGGACCTCCTAGATTAAGATTAGATGGTCCTGTTACTCCTTTATTATTCATTGAGATTTCCAGATGCTGCTTGTTTATTAAAAGGTGACAGCAACGAAAATAGTTTTCGGAAATAGTTAATTGAATGAAATATCTGTGTTATTTATACTTAAACCTGGTATTACATTTTTTCAAAAGTCACTTTTCCCATTACTGCAAATAAGAGGCAGGCAGGTAAGCGGTTAAATTAGCTTTTATTTCATTTGTAAAGTTAAATATGGATTATTATTACAAATACACTAGAAGAATTGTAGCTCAGTACATAGTATGGATTATAAGCCCGTGTTAAGTTGAAAAACTGCACAAAATTGGAAAAAATAACACTTGTGAGGAAGGATTTGAACCCGCTACCTCTACAAAGCGTTAGACGAAGCGGCGAGACCACTCCCTAGGGTATTGAGTAGATTTGTAGATTGATATTTTATTTTATTTTATAACCGTCGTTGAACAGCCGACCCAATTTCATGGGTTTACGACTACTTACGTTCAACTCCGTAGCCTTGTAATTTTGAACCAATCCAGAAGACAAGGAAACTCCTGGATCAGTACCCCCAGAGGTATTGATTTGTTGTGGGAACATGGAGGACTTTGAGACTCGACAGATTTAACGTGCATCAGTCACCATTTACTACACGGGGAGTCTTCGGCCGGCGGGGATCGAACCCACGACCTCTTGGATATGGGCCCAGCGCCCTACCGACCAGGCTATCCCGGCCCCTGTAGATTGTTGATATTGTGGTGGTGGTGACAAATACGTTAGTACTCTTAGAAACAGAATTATGAACAAACTTATTCGTGATTCTTTGATTAACACGTTCACGCCGGGGTGACCCACCGGTGGGTCACGCTAGATTGTCTCATCTTGGCAGCGCACCGGAGTAAAAACTCGTAACAATAAATTTCATTTTTTCGTTTTTTTTCGGGAATAATAAAAATCCATAACTACCAATTGTTTTTAACGGATGAAATTTTTAAAATGAATTGCTTCTTCGCCGTGATCATACCTGCCAACTTTTAATCTCTTCCATTATGATTTTTCCTAGTGGTATTAAAATGGAATAAAAATTTCAATTTTAAGCAAAAAAATACGTTGTATTTGAAAAAGCTTAAGCTGCCTACCATGATAGTAACACATATTAATATATATGCTTAAATTTTTTAAGAATCGTGGTGATGAAAATCATTTAAAAATTTAGTTTATGAAAGAAAAAAATAGTATATATTTACTGCCACTTTAAATATAAAAATAAAATTTTACGCCAAATGCGTAAAAGTTGGCAGGTATGGCCGTGATAAATTTCCTTACAGTGAATTGTTATTGTTGAGAAAAGATTAACTCCTCCCTAATATTATCTAATATTGAAATAGTTTTTCTACCAGTATTTTCTCTTTTCCCGTACCAGTATTTTCACTTTTCCCGGCGTGAACGTGTTAAAAAAGAATATAAACACTGTCCAGAGTTATTATGTAAATTACAACTATTTCAGTATTTTATTCTTAAAATGGCATATATTAACGAGAAACGTACAATCCTTATTCATTTCAATTAATTTCACATATATTTTGATTTAATATTGTGATCTACTTAAAAATATCAATAAGGGTGAAGCGTCTCCTTTTTATACCAGTACTATAGTATTATACTGGTGCAGACGAACTTCGCAGTGTGGTTGATTGCTTTTATATTTTTATATATTGGGTCGTCTTGTAAGTTTGTGACGATTTTTGACAGGTGGAGCTCTCGTAGATCAGCCTAAGAAGGGTAGCTAACATCAAAGCAATCCGAGATTTTCCTAATTTTGCAACCACCTCATTTTCGAGTATAGTTATCTCTCATGTTTCAGATTTCTATGAATGCTATAGGGTTCCAAATCTTTGTGGTGATCAAGAAAACTTAATAATCTATTTAAAAAGAAAAAAAAAGCAAGAAATGAACTTTATAGTATATGTTTGGCTACCACTTGACAGGGAGCTCCACTTATCAAAAATCGGCACGAACTTCCCAGAGGACCCAATATATATGCTACTGTGAATGACCGAAATTGGTGCTTTTTGACTTCCCCAGGTGAATGTTGACAATCACGTATTAGCTTTGGTAAATGTCCGAAATATATACTAGGTCCAGTTAAATGCCACTGTCCGGTATACATTTTCCCGGTATGCCCTACATCAATATTTTTTTAAGGTTTAGTTCCCCTGACCGGTATACATTTTCCTGGTATGCCCTGCATCAATGTTTTTTTACGGTCAAGTGCCACTGCCTAGTATATATTTAATCGGTACTCCCAACACTGGTATTTCTCATAATCTATCCTCAGCAGATATTAAACCTTTGACGGTCAGGGAAATGAGCAGTTTTCGTTTCCTTAATTCACGCAGTATTACGAGCAAACAGTAGTCGAAAGTGGCAGCTGTTTCCCACCGCCGTTCTTCCGAAAATGTCACCCTTCTCTGGCGATGCCAACTGCTCCGCTTTCTGGAATTGTTATAATAAAGTGGTAGTTAATTATGTAGTAAATTTCGCTGGAGAATAGCAGTTACGCCTACTTTTTAATAGAGTAACCAGTAGACTGTTGCTTTAACGTTGCATTTTATATGATACTTGTAATTTGGGATATTTAGTGGTGAAAAAATTACTTAAAAGGAAAAATACTAAACTGAAAGTAACTTGACGTTCGCCATCACTAAGAAATACTATTTTACAAAGCGGAGCAAGTTGGCATCTCTGGATGCGGTAGATAGCTCACCTCACGCGTTTTAAAAATTTCTTAAAGCATTCGTAGTACATAAATAACAGTTTTTACGTACTTTTCGTTTTTAACATAGTCAATGCAGAATAATAATGGCGAACGAGCTCAGCTCGTCAGCGCGCATTGGGGAAAAATTTCACTACGAGAGTAGTGCTCGTTACTAACCATTACGGTCGAAATCTTGCTCCCGAGCGGAACTCGTTTGCGAGCATTATGAGGCACGATTCGATTGCGAGTTGAACTCGTTCATAACCGTCAAAGGGTTAAAATATTGAATAAATATAATAATATTAACGAATAAATTAATATCAAATTGGATATAACAAATATTCAGGCCATTCACCATACCGACTATATGATTGTTGACATTCATCGGTCAAAGTCGACATTCTCTTGATTTCAGTCCTTTATAGTAACATATACAAAATACTACTATTTTTTTCTTTTCCAAATGACAATCAACCTTGAGTTTTAAATTTTTTGCTATCGGTTTTTTTTTATCCGAGATGGTTTTATTTATATTACGAATTTCGATTTTTTTTTATCCGAGATGGTTTTATTTATATTACAAATTTCGATTTTTTTTTATCGAAATAACTATTTATTTTTTAATATGCTTCCTACTATAAAAAGGGGACATCCATTTAAGATTTGGAACTTCTTAAAGGAAAAAAAAGGCAGATAATTTT
Source organism: Parasteatoda tepidariorum (assembly GCF_982258835.1). Lineage (NCBI taxonomy): Eukaryota > Metazoa > Arthropoda > Arachnida > Araneae > Theridiidae > Parasteatoda > Parasteatoda tepidariorum. The sequence goes on from NC_141766.1 coordinate 41,068,688, forward strand.
TCAAACAAAAAAGACAAGAATAAGAAATGTTCTCAAATTATCATCCAAAACCTTTTGTTAAAACCTTTTATTCACCTGTTAAAGCACGGTAGCTATATCTTAACATTTTAAGCATCTTATTTTAAAGAAAGAAGCGTAATTTATGAGTGAAAATTCTTAGACACCTTGTCAAATGTGACAAATATTATCCTCCAACGGATTATAAGAAAAGATAAAACAAGCTAACTTAAAATCATTTATTAAAAAAATCGTGACGCAACGATGAATGGAAAATGGTGATAGCCAATTTATATTCATTAATAATGCGTATCGTCCAACACTTAAAGCCTAAAATATCGGCAGAAATTCCTTACACGGCTTCGCCTCTTGCTAAGGTAACAGTTTTACTCATAAATCATTTGGCGAAGATGAATGTTACTCTATGTTAAAGAAGTATTCTCACCTTAATAGGCTATGCTGACTCAATTTGTTAACTTGGCGATATTCCTTTGTTTTGACAATTTATATTCTCTGTTATCGCCTAATGCCCTAAATCAGAAGCGTCGCTGGATCCATTAAAGGAAAATAGGAGGGGGGATAGAGTAGTAATGAAAAATTGTGAATGATGGTGTTTTGATCGCTTTATTTTGTTTACTTTCGACATTCACTTAATATGATTGAGATAAATTGTAATTCATATTTTTCTATCCAAATGCTTCAAATCAATTCTTAAGTTTATTAATTTTTATTCCATTATTATATTTTTTAACATTAATCAAAGCGAAACAACCGTTGTCCCTGGAAAAATTAAAAATAAAGAATTTTCTATCATTAATCTAAAGAAAGAATTGCTAGAGAATTTAAATTGAATGTGTTGGAAAGTTACTTTTTTATTGTTTCAGGTTAAGGTTGATATGTATTTGTCTAACAATGTATTTTTGCTTACTAAATGACAGATAAAACAATTATCTTGATTGAGAAGACAGTAACTGATCTTCAATTTATGTAGACACAAAAAAAATAAAAGTAAAAACTATTTAATTTAAGAGATGAGATTTATTTTTGATCAAGGAAAAAAATGTATTTACCATAGATGAATCAATTTGATTAAATTATTCTGATATTGTACTTTTAGGTTTTAACAATGTATTTTTTAACTTGTCTAACTACTTTTTTTGGAAATTATTTCTTAGTTTTATCAACTGTTTTTTGATTTCAGACTAATGGAGATTAGTTACCACTTGATAAAAATAATAATAGGATGAAAGAAGAGGTTATAGATATTTAAAGGAATATTTATTGAATATTATATTTTAAAAAAATACTTTATTTCTTATTAAATTATTTTATTTTTGCTTTAAAAAATATTATATCAAAAAATATTTCAATTTAAAGAAAAATAAATTTATTTTTTAAAAAAAAATTATAGATTCTTTTACAAAAATAAAGTATTTTTTTAAAAAAAATATTTTATTTTTAAAAAAGAGTAAAGAAATATTTCATTTTTAAAAAAGAATAAAGAAATATTTTATTTTTATAAAAGAACAAAGAAATATTTTCTAAAGAAATATTGAAAAGTAGTACCATAATTTCAATATAAATGTTTCTAATTTAGAAAAACAAAAGAAAAAAATTCTTTTCGCCTTCTTAAATCAATAACATGAAATTTCTAACATGTTTCTGGAATCAAGGATTTGTGATTTTTTGAAAACTTGAGTGACTACTATACGAAAATATCAAATAAAGTATTATTTTATAACCAATCTTTTAATAGCAACACTTTTCTAAGCAATGCAATTTAAAATTTCGTGTGTTCATTAACCCTTTCGCGCCGACTGTCACAAATACGTGACAGCAAAAAACCGTATCAATCAGGGTAAGAAGATAAAACTGGTAATCAAAGTATTTCTTTAGCAGTTTATTTGCGGGCGGAGTTATAATTTTTTGATTTATTTAATTCACCATTACTTTGTTCAAAATAAAACTATTTAGTTATACTTTGAATTAACATTGATTATATATATGATTAAACTAATAATAATTAAAATAAAAGCAAAGTAAATCTGTCAAATTAGTAACGACTACATTTAAGTTACCGTTTTTTATTTAATTGCAACTTGATTCTGATTTTGTACGAATGCTTTTCTGAATCACCCGTCCCCAAGGGGTTAAATATTATATAACCTCAGGGCTCTCAAAGGTTCGCCAAAAATATTGAACTGCTAGCTAACTGCACGTCAAAGCAATTTGAAATTTTCGTAATTTAACAACCACTTCAATTTCGATAATATTCATCTATCATGTATCAGACTTGTATATAATCAATAAGTTTTCAAATCTTTGTTTAATGATCAAGAAAACTTTGAAGATTAATTTTTAAAAACAAGGGCTACATTTTATAGTAGAAGTTTTGCTACCACTTTAAAAACTTTGGTGAACCTTTGGGAGCCCTGTGCGCCGTACATGTAGTTATGCAAGCTCAACTAAGACAGTGGTAGAGCTGGAAACTTTCTACGTTTGGTGGGAAAATTTCTTTTAGGGGTAGTAAAGTTGAGATTTTAATGTTTTAATGTTTAATACTTTGTTCAATTAATTTGCTTTGGACTTTTTTTTTCACCACCACCATAACTAATCATAAGTTATTATAAAACGTCACTTTGTCCTAGTTCCTTCATGGCGAAGATTTTGAAGGCTAATTCGTTGGTACTACTACTCTGCCTTAACTCCTGACTCGCCTATTACTGGGAAAGCAGGGCTATCAAATTTAAACGCTTTGTTGAAAATTTTCTTTCAGTGGTAGGAAAATGTATGCGTTAAAGCAGCGATGCCAGAGTAGATAAATGTAAAATTGGTGGCCTATAAAAAACAAGAACAAATTATAAGAGAATAAAATTAGCAATATTTCTACCATATTTCTTTTAACATTCAAAATCATAGTCTTGTTAGTGCTCTGGAACTGCGCATCTGGGCCACGAATTTGTTTCAAAGTTTGTTTTCACACTGTGAGGTCAGCTGTCAAAGTATTCAAAATAAATGTAATGATAGTTTTGTATTAATTTGTAATATAAGTAATGGTGGCAGTTACGATTTTAAAATTAAATAGATAAAATAAAGTGAAATGAATAATAGCTTTTTCTACTTCCAGGGCTTAACCATCACCTCCTACATCAAGAAGCCTCCTCACGGTTTTTTATAAGTAGTCCGCGCAGGCTGTTTAAAAAGTGAACCAGTTGTGCGCATGAACCCAAAACCTTTTATAAAAGTAATTGAGAGAAATGTATCTTATATATTTGAGAATTGAATCTGTAGTGGTTGACAAATGAATAAGGCAAACCAATGATATTCATAAATAAAATAAATTTTTAGTCATATATTTGCTACTACTTTCTTATTTTAACTATATTCTGTATTAAATGACTCGTTCGGTAAGAGGATATCCTTTACAGTGGTCAGATCGGACTACCTGTAATAAACCGTGTGGAGGCTTTCAGTTATAGGAGGCGTTGGCTTAACCACAAATAAGATTTTACCGCAGCCAACTTCCTACGCTTTTTGTAGAAATTTATTCTAGCGGTAGCTAAGTTATTGTTTTAATGCATTATTTCTTATTCATTTAAACATATTTTCCACACCACTACACATAATTGATTTAAAAGTTCATATGCAACGCCATTTTGTTCTTATTCTCTCGTCCTGAGGTTCTTAAAATGTAGGCAAAATTACCAAAAACTCTGATCTACCACTCTGTGAAATACTTTACAAGAAGCATATAAGTTCGGAGGCCTGCACTTATGATATTTTTATTCTCCCGTGGCAACCCTGTTTTAGGGTTATACTTATGATCATAAAAACTCACTTTATCCAAGTTTGCTCGTGATGAATCTTTTAACTTTTTGTCTAACCTAGCCAAAATTCTGAAAACTTTAGCTTTAGACTATCTGCAATTCTATAAAATATCTTTCAGGACGCCGAAGAAGTTCACAGTCTTGCAAAAGCAGTCCGAACGTATATATTAAGACTGCGGAAAAGACCAAAAACTGGAAAGAAAAATATTTCATTTTTCGTATAAAATGAAATATCCTCCACTATCTAGATTTTTGTAACAGTTATAACATTTAGAAGAAAAAAAACGATTTATGCTTGATTTGCTTCAGAACTAAGAAATAGAAGCTCCAAACTTCTGACTCCGGTGAGTGGCGTTACGGTAGCGCAGTATTAAATTAGTAAGTGCTAGAAATAAATTATTGAGCATGTAACTAGCATTTTTATAAACTTATTACTTACTATTCATTCATTGTTTCCCATATTTTTTTTTGATTGGATTTTCTTCTCAGCTGATAGCGAAAATTTAACAATAGTAGTCGAATTTCAGCTTGCGCGATAGGGACCATCAAGAATTATTATAAGACTCAAAATGAAAAAACGTAATTTTGTTATAGTTTATTAACACATTGCTGACCGGCAACTCTTCTGAAAATTACCCCACGTGCCCGGCTATTGTTTTGATAGCGGATGTGGAAGTAAAACAATATAAATAAACTCCAAAAAATTTAAACCCTTTGACGGTTATGAACGAGTTCAGCTCGCAATCGAATCGTGCCTCATAATGCGCGCAAACGAGTTCCGCTCGGGAGCAAGATTTCTACCGTAATGGTTAGTAACGAGCACTACTCGGGTAGTGAAATTTTTCCCCAATGCGCGCTGACGAGCTGAGCTCGTTCGCCATAATTATTCTGCATTGACTATGTTAAAAACGAAAAGTACGTAAAAACTGTTATTTATGTACTACGAATACTTTAGGAAATTTTTAAAAGCGTGAGGAGAGCTATCTACTACATCCAGAGAAGCCAACTTGCTCCGCTTTGTAAAATAGTATTTCCTAGTGATAGCGAAAGTCAAGTTACTTTCAGTTTAATATTTTTCCTTTTAAGTAATTTTTTCACCACTAAATATCAAAAACTATAAGTATCATATAAAATGCAACGTTAAAGCAACAGTCTACTGGTTACTCTATTAAAAAGTAGGCGTAATTGTCCATCTTCAACGAAATTATAACAGTTCCAGAAAGCGGAGCAGTTGGCATCGCCAGAGAAGGGTGACATTTTCGGCAGAACAGCGGTGAAAAATAGCTGCCACTTTCGACTACTGTTTACTCGTAATACTGCGCGAATTAATGAAACGAAAACTGCTCATTTCCCTGACCGTCAAAGGGTTAATGCCGTATGATAAAAAGTATAACAATCACCTACGTCTATCGGTACACAGCAAGTTTTGCAAATATATCGGGATTCGTAAAGTTATAATAGATTGGTAGAGAATTAAATAGCAAAACTTGAAAACTAAGGAAAATTACACCCATTTCCTAAAAAAGTCACCACGAGATCACTGCTAATATTATTGCTATGACTAGTGACCGGTCACCAACGCTTGGCCACGAGAACACGAGTTATCTCGTGACCGGTCAACAATCTGTTCATTGGGATGTTTTACTTCAGAGGAAACATCAAATGAATTGTAAAAGGTACTAGAAGAATTTATCCTGCTATGAATAAAAATTATCTTTTTTGTTTTTCGTTTAGACGCTTAAAAACTTTTTAATTTCGCCATTGAAAGCGATGCCGTCTCCTAACTTTAAGCAGAAAAGAAAAAAAAAAGTGCACAACTTCAAAGGAAATAAAATCCCGAACATGAAAACGAAAAGTTAGTAATACTTAAAAAATTCTTCTAATTTCATAATATATTTCTTAATATCATTATTCGAAATATTTATGTTTTAATTCTGACGCCTAAATTTTAAATATTTTTGTGCAAGTATTATACTTCAATTATAACATGTCTAAAGATTAATTTTTTAGCAATTCGAAATTAAGATTTTTTCCTAGTGATAATATATAAAAAAAATTGCTATCATAATTATATATAAGAAAATATATTAAAATTAGGAATCCCAATTAATAAACTATAAGGACACTTTTACAGTTACATATTGTTATCGGACAATATGTTATTATAGAAGTGTTCTTATATGTTTTCTTTTATTTAACAGTAAAAGTTAAAAACTAAACTGATAATGAAATGATGACAGCAACCATTGAGATATTTTTCTAATTTTCTAATAAATAACTAGATATATACATATTATATTTTTTTGCATATTTTCTCTCTCTCCCTCTCTATTTACAAATTTATGAGAAACCCGTTTTTTTATGAAATTAATTATTAATTCTCAATATTTCTAAAATATTTCTCAACTTCTAAAATGGCCACGCTGTGCACAACTTTATTCTTATTATAATCTGAAAAAAATACGCATACCGCAAATGTCTTTACGAACATACTTATCATCCATTTTTCCTTAAAATATAAAATAATAACATAAATTGCTTAAAAAATATAAAATGTTTAGACTATATCGCTAGCAAAATATGACATCATTTTTTATGAAAAATTGCTAAATTATATTATTTAATATAGTTTCTTACAGTTTTAAACCACCTTTTGACGTAACTTAAATGTAGATGTAATTTCCTGACATTATTGATTTCTTTACTCTAGACTTCTAATGGTATTAAAATTTTTCAGGTTAGAACTGATGTGAATGCTCATTAATTTTCCATTAGTAAACGCAAATGATATCAGAAATCGTGTTATTGCTGCTTAGCCTACATTAAACGCAATGGCTTGATTGTTACTTTAACGTATAAATGACGTGAAACTACCACATTTTTATTATATTTGATCTAAATCTAAAGATTTTCTATTTGTTTAGCACTTGTGGCAAGAAAATATATGAAGATTGATTTAGTTATTATTCCTTGCACTTAATGAATTTGTATCCTTAAAAGATACACGTTTGATCGGAAATTGCTTCCATAATTAAATGAGAGCAATTCGAAAATTACTTAGTATTGGATCGTCTGGAAAGTTCTTGCCGATTTTCAATTGACTGAGCTGCCAAGGTTTGAAAAATATTAAAGTGGTAGCAAAGTTTATACTATGAAATATATTTCTATTTTTTTAATGGTTAATTAAATTTTCTTGATGATCACAAAGATTTGGATACTTATTACTTAACCCGTTTTGTCCCGAATTTATGTATGGAAATGATACAAAAAGTGGTTTTATGGAAAAAGTGGTTTAATATATTATCGAAATTAATTGGTTTTTCCACTGTTATGGCATTCAAAAAGTCTTTGATTGATCAAAAAGTACTTGTTCCTTATAATTATAGATCTAATCAAAAAATAACTAAATCATTGTGGTATCTGAGAAACTTTTAATTCACCCAGATAAATGAAAATGCTGAAAAAAGTTTCCCACCACAATGAATGTCTTTGAAAAAAGGAACTGCCCTAAATATATGACGCTGGGCGTTAACCGGTTAAAATGAATATTAGCTACCACATCGACTGCTAAATTCAAAATGTTATTACTATAAATTTTTTGTAGGGGCTGCTACGCGGTCCAGGTGCCCAATTTTTGTAAATAAAGTGAAGCAAACATAAAAAGACGTCGGGCGAATGTTATCTAAATAGAAATGCCACAGGAGACTACAAATGTAAAAAGTGGTGATTAATAAAAAATAAAAACTTTTAAAAGAGATTAAAATTAGTAACGTTTTCTAGCGTATTATTTTCAGTTTGCTAGTGAGGGTGATTACTAAGAACTGTTTTTCGCTTTAAATATAAATAATTTACAATGTATTTTATTGTAAATTACGTCGTTGAACAGTCGACTCAAATAAGGGATTATGACTACCAATATTCAACTCGGTAGCCTTGTAATTTTGAACCCAGTTCAGAAGATAGGGAACTCCTGGATATTGCATAACTGCCAACTTTTAATCCCTTCCATAATGATTTTTCCCAGTGGTAATAATATGGAATTAAAATTTCAATTTTAAGCAAAAAGATACGTGGCATTTGAAAATGCTTAAGATGACGACTATGATGGTAACACATATTAATATTATATGCTTAATTTTCTTAAGAATAGTGGTGATCAAAATTATTTAAAAATTAAGTTTATAAAAGAAAAAATAGTATATATTTACTACCACTTTAACTATGAAAATAAAATTTTACGCCAAATGCGTAAAAGTTGGCAGGTATGAATTGGGAGTAATGTGCCTTCGTGGAGAATTTTTAATGGAACTAACCCTCATTAGCTTTACATGGAGAGGAAAACCACGAAAACCTACCACGGTTAGGCCGGCGGCAAGGGGACGGCACTGAGGATATTTTACGTCAGCTATGTAAATTACTATGTATGTCCTGGTGGTAGTTACGAATACATAGTTAAGTAGTTTAACCCCTTAACTTGTGCGCTCGAGTTAATTCGAGCGAGTTAAACAGGCCAAACTGTGCACACTTGAGATAATTCGAGCAGCGTTGTATTTTATGCTGCTATGCAAAAGCTAAGTAAAAAAATCGTTTTATTGATTTTTATCATTTACATAGCATTGTAAGCTATAGCACTAATTTATTCAAGAATGAAATATACAGAGATGCCAACTTGCTCCGGACAGCAAATATATATTTTAACGTGGTAGTTTGTCTATTGTGATTCATGGTTTAATACATTCAATTTAGTAGATTTTTATCCACCACTATTTCTAAATAGTTTGTAAGCTTACATAATTCACCACTTTATAGTACTTACGTATCCACTGCCTGCTTACCTGAATGTAGACCCCCTGAATTAGACAGGCCGACTTATTTATTGTTGGAGCAAAGAGCTACCATATAATATTTTTGATATAACATAACATATATAACATATAATAATATATAACATATAATATTTTCAAGTGGCAGTTTATAATTTGTAATTCTTGGTTTAGTAAGTTCGATTCAGTAGATTTTAATCCACCACTATTTCTAAACAATGCGTAGGCTCATGTAATTCACTTCTTTATAGTAGGGGAGAGTGGGGTCAATTGTAACAGGGTACGATTGTAACAGAGCAAAAATTTCGAGCGTCGGGTTCTAGATTTGGTTCCTAGGTGGCGCACAAGATGTATTTAATAAATCTACATGTACACCCCTGCTGGCAACCATTTTTATGTACTTTTGAAAGAGTTACATCACAAACGATATTTTCACGCTACGTAAGTACTTTTTTTGGTATTAGAATATTACATTGTAACAAAGTAATTTTGTTTAAACAAATAAATATTATTAACCGAATATGTAAGCGGACACCGTAATTAACATTTCAAAGAAAAAAGATTAGTTTTGTTAATTAACTAACATTGTTTTTAACAAATGAAGCTGAAATGGCGTCTTGGGGACGATTGTAACAATAAGTAAAGGGACGATTGTAACAGCTGAAAATAAATAATCTTATGTTTACAAACTATTACTTAACTCTTTAAGAACCACCAATAGTTTCCTATATCATTTATATTATGTTGCATGTGCATTATTTTATTTGTCACCTTTCACAGCATAAATTAAAATTTTTAACCCCTTAAAAAGTTTAACCCTTTAGGTCTCTGCTCATTATCATTTTTACTCCTAAAATATCACTACTATTTTGATCAATAAAAAAATATATCACAACTATGATAATATGTATAATTAACTATGTTTTAGTTGAATTTATGAACTGTTACAATTGACCCTGTAAGTGGGGACAATTGTAACAAGTGCACGACTGTCAAAAATTGTTAATAACTAATATAATAACATTTAAAATAAGGTATTTATTTTTTTTTCTTGTAGAGGATAGTCTACTTTACTCGTCTGTCAATTAATACTAATAATATATTGGATTTTTTGTTAGTTAAAAATAGTTAAGAAAAAAATGTTACAATTGACCCCACTCTCCCCTACTTATTACATGCTTTACATTTTAAAAAGTAAGCAAGTAATGTCAACTATTTGCAAAATTTACGTTGTAATTATTTACCGCTTTTTAAATTATTTTGGAGTGTCCACAGCAGTTGGCATCTCTGTAATAACGTAACTAATACTAACATAACCTTAACTTGCGAACTTGTTTGCTCCAATATTGCTTGATGGGTCAGCTCTGATTTTATAGGAGCCTTACCTCAATGCTCAACCTAAACAGTGTTAAAATTCCAGATGAATGGGTTAGGGCTCGCTTCGCGGCCCAGGTGCCCAAAAAAATCTAAGCACTAGTACTTACGTCATCCCTGTAACTTAAGTGTAGAGAGCAACCCGGCGCGAGTGGTAATTACCATGACTGCCGGGTCTCTACTTTAACAGAGCCACACTTACATACACATCCCTTTAACTCGCCCCTCTTTTGTATGTATTTCCAAACTGTAAATACTGTAAATATTTATTAGTGTTTATTTTCCTATTGTACTTTAATTTTACCTTTTTTCATGTACTTTTTTATTTCTTGTAATTTTGTTATTGCCTAATAATGCAAAGTGCCATTTTTCTTCTCTCAAGAACTCCATTTTGCTCCCCAAACTTTAATTTGGTCATGTATGTTTCTTAGTTTAATTTTAGGATGAATGGGAAAAGGGCCGCAAGTCCTGAAACGTCCAGTTCCACTATAACGAACGAAAAAACGAGTGCTTACGTCATGCTATACCTTATAAAAAGCAAGCAAAAGTAGTTAAATGTTTGCAAAATTTACTTCGTAGTTATTTACTGTTTTTTTTTTAAATTATTTTGGCGTGTCTGGAGCAGTTGGCATCTCTGAATATAGCCTATTTCCATGGAACAAAAGCGTAGTATATCAAAATTGTCCACCAAAAGGAAAGACAATTTTCTAAAGTGTGTTTTCTTGAAAAAATAGATTTTTTTTTGGTCGGTTATTTTAAAGAACTCTGCGCGTGAAGGGGTTAAAGAAATAAAATAGAATTGTTTTTAGCACTTCTTCTAACGTTAGTCGCCTGTGGCATCTCTGTATTTAAATTGAGGGACCTCACTGACCGAGCGGTATTGCGTGATTGATAATTTTAGATAATTTTTAAATGTTTTCTTAATATGTTGTTCAAATAAATTAATTGAATTATCTAATTTGAGATGGCTGCAAAATTAAATGAACTCAAATTTCTTTGACGATAATTGAAATTTCTTTGAATATTTTTGGCCGAGCGGTTAGCGCGCCTGATAGCGAAGCCAATGACCGTGGATTCGAATCCCGCTCTGGGCATAAATGTTTCTCTCTTGTGTTGTCCTTTGTTGTGTGTGATGAATGAATGTGGCCCACCCTGTGAACGGGTTTGTGCAACGTCTCCTATAACTGAAGGCCTCCACACGGTTTTTTAAAGGTAGTCCGATTAGACCACTGTGAAGGATATCCACTTACCGAACGAGTCATTTAATACAGAATACAGTTAAAAAAAGAAAGTGATAGCAAATATATGATTAAAAATTTATTTTATTTATGAATATTATTGGCTTGCCTTATTCACTTGTCAACCACTACAGATTCAATTCTCCAATATATAAGATAAATTTCTCTCAATTACTTTTATAAAAGGTTTTGGGTACATGCGCACAACTGGTTCTCTTTTTAAGCAGTCTGCGCGGACTACTTATGAAAGACCGTGTGGAGGCTTCTTGATGTAGGAGGTGATGGTTTGTGGCAGTGTGGCGTTTGTAACGTTGCTCGCCTCCGTGACTTTGGTTCACAGGTGTCCACTGGGTAACGTAAAATGAGTAACAATTCCGGCATCTTCTTAGGCGAAGAAAAAAGTTCAGTGCCTGCCATTTGACAAAAAAAATATATTTTTTGCCGAACTTTGGGAGCTCCGTCAATTGAAAAATTTCACCAACTTTCAAACGACCCAATAAGTTCAAATTTTATAAATGCCGCTTTCTATGGTTTAAACGGGGGTTTTCTTAATACTTAAAGTTGTAATAAATTTTACGATTTACAATATTATTTTTAACTGAAATTTCGTTTACTTCATGTAAAAATTTTTGTTACCATTATTATTATTATTATTATTATTATTATTATTATTTTTCTTGAGAAATTACTTAAAATTATTTTTTGAAACGGAAGAAAAGAGAAATTCTCAAATAATAACATAATTTTACAAACGATTCAAAGCTATCATCATAAATATTTTGATGTTGTATCTTTTAATATCTATATAAATATGTAATGAAAATACTTCTTGAAACTTTAAAAAAAAATTTCTGAAATTCATCAAATGGAAATATACTATTTGCTATGCTGATCTACATTCACTTTTCAAATTTAAATATCTTAGCGAATGCTTTTAATACTACTAAACTAGATTACGGACGGTAACTTCAAATTCATGTTTTAAATGTATTCTCAAAAATCGAAATAAATTCTCGAACATTTTCTTGTGTTTTCATTGCCGAAAAAAAATTCCCACCAGAATGATTGTGATCGTTATAATACGCATGCGAATAAAATGCATAATTTTATTTTACAAAACTCGTAAGCAAAATAAAACTATTGACATGATTTGAGCTTCTTAAAAATTGTACAAATATTTTAAGCACGTAAACAGTAAAAATATTTGGTATTACTAAAACAGTAAAAATATTTAGATTTTTTACTATATTTCTAAATCTTTTTTCATATAAAAAATTTTTTTGATCTATGAATTAAGTAAATTAGCTTTTTCCTCTGAAGTATAACTTAGTAATAAAATACATAGGAAGAATATTAACTATACCACACTCATAAAAAAATTCAATTAAATCTCTAAAGACTGAACTAAAAAATCAAAATTCCCCTTATAATATTTGCAATAAAAAACTAATTTATATTTAAAACTACTACGTTGCACTTAATATTTATTGATTTGCGCTGTTGGTTTAGTTCTTGGTAATAATGAATCAAAACTCAGAGAAAACAAAAAAAAAGCTTTTCCTCAATTTAATTTTTTTTTATGTTAATAAGAAAGACTAAGAGCAAGTCTAGCTTAAATTTCTCCAAGGACAATTCAATGTAAAAGAATCGTTGGTCTCAATTCAACTTGATTTAAAAAGTAGCGAAGAGAGACCAGGATGAAATATGAATAAAAAAATTTATGATGATTTTTCGTCGAATATTTTACATTATGGAAATTGAAGGAAAAAGGAAACAAAAGTTTAATCAAGAAAATGCAAACTCTTGCCATTGTAGTGTTAAATAAAATAGATGCATCACATAAATATGATATGTAATAAAACACATTATGCTAACAAAAGGTACTGAATCATCATTTTACCAGAATTTCGTTTATTTCATTTATTTCTTTCTTAAAGTCAAATGATTTAGATGGGACATAAAACGAATACTCTTTTTTATTTAAGGAAATATTATACAACTTTGTTTTGTTAATATGCAAAATAGGTCGAAAGCTTAGTTTATTTTTCTATTTTTATAGTTTTTTTTTAAAAAAGAGGAAATGACATTGAAATGTCTTCTTGAGAGAATAAAACAAATGTGGTCTCTAGTGGCATAAATAAGCGCTCGTAATCTTTAATATTCAATAGAATTTTTTAAAATGTTTACATATTTGTAAATCAAATAATCTCAATATTGAACTTAGAAAGAAAAATGATTTTTACTTTTATCTTTTCTAATATTATCGAAATATAAGCTAAAGATTAAAAATGAACATGCTTCGGTGAAATTAATTTCTTTGTTTACAGTTTGTTTGTATTTCTTAACAAACTCCTTTGGGAATTTGTAAAGAAATAAAGTTATACTAAAGAAAATATATTTTGTTATATTTATTCGTAAGAAGAAAGATTATTTTAGGAGTTGTTTGTGTGTGCCAATCATTTCTTTTAGTTAACCAAATAAATTAAGCTAAAATTTTATCATAAAGTTTATCCTTTTCAGACGTATGTTTTATGACTTTGAAAAATTACGAGGTCAAAAAACGTCTATTATAGTGATAAACAAATATACAAATTTAATATCACAAACAATTTAATAACAACAATTTAAATAGCTAACACAAGTTAATGGTAACAAACTTAATATCAAGTTAAAGTGATGGTTAATTAAGCTAAAATTTTATCATAAAGTTTATCCTTTTTAGATATTTGTTTTATGACTTTGAAAAATTACGAGGTCAAAAAACGTCTATTATAGTGATAAACAAATACACAAATTTAATATCACAAACAATTTAATAACAAGAATTTAAGCAATTAACTCAAGTTAATGGTAACAAATTTAATATCAAGTTAAAGTTATGGTAGACACATATAAAATACATACGCACTGAAAATACTGACGTAAATACGAAAATACGCAATCTGAAGTTTATTTGATTTGAAATGTTTGGCTGTAGACATGCTTTTGTGCTGACCATTTGGCATGTCACATTGTCAAAATCACTGCCATCCATCAATCCTGCTGCAAGGGCTCCAAAACCGAGATGTCCTGCTGAAAATGTAATTCATGTTTATCATTGATTGAGCTACGATTTCAAGATATGAGTCCGGGAGAGGACAGTACCATTATCCAAGGCACCCAGCAGTTAGCACGCATTGATGCAATCCTTCACAGTATTTCATAGTTATTAGATTTATAATTTTCAAAGAAATAAGGTACAACTCAACTGATTTGAATGGAACCATTGCATTTTTTAGTATCATTTAGCAACATTTGGAACTGGGTGCCAGAAATTACCTTCCTTACTTGTGGCCTTATTAACACTTTCACTTTCGCATAGCTTAATTCTGGAAATTTCTTCAAAGAAACCGAAAATTATTCTGAAGTGCCACTGTCTAGTGCCTTTCTGAAATTCCTCACGATCCTCAGCCATATGTGTGAACGGTGGCAAGATAACTTAGCCAAAAATTGATAGTTTCCCATGTACAAGCCTCAAACCATTACCATAAACAGAGATGCCAACTTGATCCGGCCGGCGGATAAATATTTTCGAGTGGTAGCCTTTTAAAGTAAGATTCTTGGTTTAGAAAATTGGATTTATAGGGCTTTCCCCCACCACTACTTTTAAATAATTCAAACACTTATGTGATATGCCATTTTGTAACTGTTAAACTTAAGCGTGGAGATAGCAGGCTCAAATCCAGCCGTAACCCTGGGAGAACAATTCAGAGAAGGACATCACGAAGAATACTTCGTGATGTCCTTCTCTGAATTGTTATATCTGTCTTTCTACTTGACAAAAGCATATAAGCCTGCAAATGTGTATAATTTCAACAGTTTAACCGGAGCCTCCCTGGTGGAGCGGTATCACCCGCCAAACCAACGCCTCCTATTACTGAAAGCCTCCACACGACTTTTTATAGGTAGTCTGATCAGACCACTGTAAAGGATATCCACTTTCCGAACGAGTAATTTAATACAAAATTTAGTTAAAATAAGAAAGTGGTAGCAAATATATGACTGAAAATTTGCTTTATTTATGAATATTATTGGTTTGCCTTATACACTTGACAACCACTACAGATTCAATTCTCAAATATATATGATAAATTTCTCTCAATTACTTTTATAAAAGGTTTTGGGTTCATGCGCACAACTGGTTCACTTTTTAAGCAGTCTGCGCGGACTACTTATAAAAGACCGTGTGGAGGCTTTTTGATGTAGGAGGTGATGGCCAAACGCCGTGCAAAGCGTGGAGGTCGCGGGATTGAATCCCGCTGTTACCCTGGTTGCTTCATTGCTGTTCTTCTCTGTAATGTGCTCTGCATTGTAACTGCTTCTTTCCTGCGAATAAAGTAAATATTGTTGAATAGGTTGAAAAAGAGAATAGATTGTACTCCCCCCGAAAACAAGTTAGTTTTTAAATGGTTTTACTACCTGCGTTTCCTCTATTCCATCTCGCTTTCACCCATGTTCTCAATTTTCTAATGCCGTCACGACATTAACATTTATCAAGGAAATTGAAGGAAAAGGCAGTTAATAATGAACTTTCAAATGAGCATTGAAAGCTATATTAAGTAATGAAAAAGCTTGTAGCACAAGAGAATGTTTAACGCTAAATGAGTAGCGAGCATTACTTCTTCACATTCATCTAAACCAACGCTGCGAGCTTCTAGCATCTGTCACCACAGTGATCTATATCTCTTATATTGAAAATCCCCGGAAATATCCATTTTTGGACGTGAAGAACTTTTGCTCAGAATATTTTGCACTATAACTATATAAAATTTTCAACCAATCTGGCAGAGAATTAATTTTTATAAAATTTGTACGGCGTCCTTTAATTTAAAATGATTTTGCCCATCACTACATACAATCAACTTAAACTTATATATAAGACCTATTAATCATGCAGAGAAATATTAAAAATTAAATAAATTAAGTTTAACTTAAATTGTTAATACCGCTCTAAATATTCTGAGAGGCTATAACTTCAGGGTTGGCAGCTATGGAATTGGGTTGTATTGATTTTCGATAAGTAGAGATCCCAAAATACAGCCAAAAATATTCAAGTGGTAGCAAACCACTCATCAAAGGGATTTAACGAATCCCTAATTTCGCAACCACGTCAAATTAGATAGTACTCACTACCATGTATAAGACTTCTATGTGCGCAATAAGTTTCCAAATCTTCGAGGTGCTCAAGAAAATTTAATGATCCATTTTCAAACACAAGATATATATTTTATGGCATGGGTTTTGCTGAAAATAAAATATTTTTGGCGAATCTTTGACAGATTAGCCTATCAAAATTATGCACGAAATTTCCAAACGATCCTACACTCTAAAAACTGTACCACTTAAATAAAAGGCACAAGCTAAATGTACCCTTTATTTTCTCGCGTTAGAGGCACATAACTAATGTGCCTTTAAAAATGAGAGGCACCACAAGAAATGAAAGGCACCAAAGCAAACGCGAGTCAATGCGCGGTACGAAAGGATTTTACCGGTTCCCTGTGCCTCTCAAATGGGCTTCCCTTTTTTTTCTTCGGTACGATGTAACGGAGAAGAAGCGCATGCGCACATCAATGAAATATTTTATGACGAAATACAAATAATAAAAGCAGACGATAAAATTAGAACACCAGAAAGTTGTTGATTTTTTAGAATTAGTTTTGTGTGGAATTTGAGTTTTCATATTAACCGTTACGGGTTTATCTAGTTTGTTTTATGATATTTTATCTATCCCGTTAAGGGTGAGTTTTCATATATCCCGCTACGGGCACTTTTTCTAGTTTCCTTTATAAGATTTAACTATCCCGTTACGGGTACTTTATATTTGTTATTGTATTTGTTGTGGTGTGAAATAAATGTTTTTATAAAAAAACTGAACAGTTCTTTAATATAGCTTGATACGCTACAGCTATGTATTAATTGGTGGCAGCGGTGGAATCCGTTCCAGAAATGTTTTATTAAGTTTTTGAAAGAATTGGTGACAAATATTATTGTTATTAAGGATTTCCTACTTTAGAAAAAATTAGTGAATGAGATGCTTAAAATTGATGCCAAGAAGTGCGGAATTTGACGGTACTCTTTGAACAGAAAGCGAAGAGATTTAGTGTGAATTTCGATCTCTGGTTTTCGTGTGCTTTACAGCTTATTCCTGCTGAAAGGTCAGAAATTTATGATGATAATTATTATTACTTTAAAGAAAATCTCATTGCCAATTTTCAGTATGATCCACAAGCTATTCCGTGTAATAACGATCGCCAGAAAGAACACTTAATGAGAAATGGAATTCGCCAAGTATTGTGAAGAAATTTAGATCTGAACGTGAATGTTTCTATTGTGGTGAAATAGGACGTTTCAAGAAATACTGTAGACATCGAAATTCGGATTATAGAAAAGAGAATTATATCCGATTGTTGTAATCAAGTTTAAGCACGAAAGTAATTTTTATTTTAATAATATTTATAAAACAAATGCATGTTTAATGATTGGGGCAAAAATGCAGAATTTCACGTTTTTTAAAATACAATTAAAAAAAAATTCTGAAACAGGCTTTCCAAAAAAATTGCAGAAGGCTTTTCATATATTCTGAGCTCAAATAAAATCATCGATTAAATAATATTAAGTACAGTTAGTTCTAAAAAAATTGAAAGCTAATGTTCCCAAAATGGGAATGATGGCGCCTAACAAGTTAATATGTTTCGCCAAAATCTGGATTTAAAAAAAATTCATTTCAATGGAAAGAAATCTTTTATTTTACACTTGTTAAGTCATTTGTTTAAGCATATTTCATGTTATAAAATATCCAAGTTGTCAAAATCTACATCTATCA
This sequence comes from Parasteatoda tepidariorum, assembly GCF_982258835.1. Classification (NCBI taxonomy): domain Eukaryota; kingdom Metazoa; phylum Arthropoda; class Arachnida; order Araneae; family Theridiidae; genus Parasteatoda; species Parasteatoda tepidariorum. The sequence continues at coordinate 41,086,809 of NC_141766.1, forward strand.
TTTTAAAATATTCTATGTTTTTCCAAATTTGTGCAGCTGTATACATCATATTGCAACTGTTACTAAATTATGTAAAATTGTTCTTTATGTGTGAAAATAAAATATATTAGATTTCATGATATTTAGTGTTTAATTTTTGATCCTTATAAAACTATTTTATGAAATCTCTAAATATTTAAAAAATATCTAAATTTATAATAAATTTCCATTTTGAGGATGCTTTTTGGAAAAGAAAAAAAAATCCATGAATTATATTGACTTGGCTTAACAGAAATAAATATTATCTTTTTGTACCTATATCTGGTTAGAAAAGCATCATTGTAGTTGTTGAAGTATCATTAAACGCTACATAATTAAAGAAATGGTATAAATTTACATATTTTATAATTGTCTATGAAAAAGCCTTAGATGGAATCCCTTGAAATGATCACTTTCAAGTGGCCAATATTCAAAGAATTAAGAAATATTTTTCATTAAGAATTATTATAATTAATATCTTGGTAATAGTGTAAACCAAACAGAAAGTCCCTTTTTATATAAAGTGCTAGCAAATTACAAATAGGTAAAAAAAAATGTGTTCAAATCTGGTAAATAACAGGTTTTGGTACCACTAAATGCTTGTTTCAATGAGCGGTACATAAAAGCAAAATCTAAGGTACAATGTGCCTTCCAAGTTAAGAGGTACATCTGATTTTGCCTCTGACATCAGAGGTACATTGTGCCTTTCATTTTTAAAGGTACGTTGTGCCCTTAAAATTCAGAGGCACAAACGATCCAAATGTGCCTCTGAAATCAGAGGTACATTGTGCCTTTCATTTTTAAAGGTACGTTGTGCCCTTAAAATTCAGAGGCACAAATGATTCAAATGTGTCTCTGAAATCAGAGGTACAGTTTTTAGAGTGTATATAATACCTCTAGCAACTAAAACATATACGCTTATAACATATAAACAGGTATGTTAATTATCTGAGAAAATGTGAATCATAGTGAAAAAAATAAAGTTAGAATTTACACTATTTTTAATTAAAAACCATAGTGGATAGTTTTTAATTAAAAATAGTGGAAATTCTAACTTTATTTTTTTCTGAAGCATAAAAATGGAAAGGGCGTCCTACCAGTTTTTCCTCATTTTCGAGACACAAGTAGCCTTGAATAGCATAAATTTACCACTATATAATATTTTAAGAATCTGTCGGAAACCTGAATAACCATCAAGGATATCAATATTGTCTCAGAATATTGAATTCTCTTCCGATACCAACGGAGGAGACTTTTCCTTCTGAAAAAAGGTGTTTCATCTTTTACATAAAGCTTAAACTTTTCGTGATACTAAGCCGTCATGAAAAAAAAATCCATTTTCAATATTGACAATGGAATGTTTGGAGCCATTGCTCACGGCTACATCTTCCTTTTGCTTCATTTTGAAAAAGAACTTAGCTATTCAAAGCGTCTTATGTAACAGTTCCATATACATTTTGCCCTTGTTGTGTTTATTTATTCTTACTGGGAAATATGCAAAACTGTGCAAAATTTAAATTGCATAATTTTTCTCAATAAATATTTGCTAATTTTTCTTAGTCAGAAACTGATTAAAGACGACGCAATTTAACCAAAACGATTTTTGAGAAATGTAAAATTAAGTAAAATGTTATTTATTCAGGTTTCCTACGGACTATTCTCCATAAAATGTAATATTTGAGTAGTTTGTCTATATTCAATTTTTCCCAACAAATATTTCTTTCTTTCTTTAATCTTTCTCGCTCCCGTGAAAATGACGGGGTGAGTTTTCGTTTGCAATTTTCGCTCCCGTGATATTGACGGGCAGGAGTGTTCAGTAGTAATGCACCAATAACAATAAAACTAATTAATTTCTTTTGCCCGGAAAAATTCTATTTCTCATTTTACACACCATATAGCAGTACTAGGATATTTTTAAGGTAATTGTAAATAGTTAGTTCATTTTAAACTACATACTAGTACTATCAAGCAAATTGCTTGACTTTTAGAAATAGCTACCATATTGTTGTTTATATCAAAATGTTTTAAATCAATGTATATAATTATTTCATGATGTATGGGATAGGGGCCGCTGCGCTGCCCAGGTGCCCAGTTTTTGCTGAAGAAAGAAAGAAAGATACTAGCACTAATCAAATACGTGTATTTGTCAAAATAGACACTTTTATGACCGTTTTCTTGGAAAATTGACCGATCGTTAAGGGGCTAGAGAAATTTTAAAAAAAATATTCGAATCTTTCCACAGCGATGTTCCTGATTCAACAAAATATTTGAAAAACAGGTATGGAGCCGCAAAGTGAAATTTGCAGATTTGCGGTTGCTTTAGTCACTTTTTCAACAGGCTCCAAACGTGTTCAGGCTGTATTCTGTTCTGTTCAGTTTAGCTGGGCTCCTGAGGCCAAACAAACGTTCAGGCTGTAACAAAATGGGCATATCACATAAGCCCTTGAATTATTTAAAGTAGTGGTGAGTAAAAGTCTATAAAATGAATTTATTTAAATAAGAATTATACATTAAAAGACTACCACTCGAAAATATTTATCTGTTGTCCGGAGCAAGTTGGCGTCTCAGTTTTCAATTATACTTTTTGAAAGTATTAAGCTTATGATATGAACATATTTTACCTGAATTGAACTTGTTTAATATCTGGGTGCCTGGGCCGCATAGCGGCCCCTATCCCATCCATCGTGTATTAATTATTCTTGTATAAGTTCTTTGAGATCAGCAGACTATGTAGTAGCTGTTAGAGGGATTCAAGCACTTTGCTTGAATAAATAAATAAAATGAAAATAAAACGAAGCAGCTTGCTTTAAACTATGTGTGGCTTTATTTTTGGATGCAAGTTGATGGTCAAAGTGGGGAAACGCTTGATAGAGTTTTCTATATTTTGTTGTTGAATCTGATGCTACAGGTGGATCTGTTATTATAAAATTTGTTGAGGTTTTTTAAATTTAATTAGGTTGTGAATATTTGGGTTTCTGATCTACCACTGCTCAAAAATGTATCAAAATTATAATTAGAAATTAATTTTCTCGGAGATGCCGGGCCCTCCTGGCCGAGTGGTTTCAGTGGCACGTTAAAGGAAGCACACTTATTCCGAAATGCGTACTAAAGGAAATGGGTATAACTCAAAATTCCAATTAACACGTTCACGCCGGGGTGACCCACCGGTGGGTCACACTAGATTGTCTCATCTTGGCAGCGCACCGGAGTAAAAACTGGCAACAATAAATTTCATTTTTCATTTTTTTTCGGGAATAATAAAAATCCATAACTACCAATTATTTTTAACGGATGCAATTTTTATATTGAATTGCCTCTTCGCCGTGATAAATTTCCTTACAGTGAATTGTTATTGTAGAGAATAGATTAACTCCTCCCGAATATTATCTAATATTGAAATAGTTCTTCTACCAGTATTTTCTCTTTTCCCGTACCAGTATATTTTACTCTTCCCGGCGTAAACGTGTTAAACGGAATGGACATGGTTCAAAATGCGCATTTTAGGAATTGGACACTGCCATCGTCTTTTATAACTGATTACCTCCACATGGTTTCTTCAACGTAGTGCGATCAGACAACTGTGGAGATAAACTAGATTGCAGAGTTGCCATTTTATAGTAAATCTAGTAAAAATAAGAAAGTGGTAGTGGTATACGTCATAAAATCTGTTTAATTAATAAATATGGTTGGTTTGTCTCAGTTCACTGTTAACAACCTACATATTAATTCATTAGATATACAGGGTGTCTATAAAAGAACTCCGGGGTTTTAAAAATTCATATCTCACTAACTATAAAAGATAGCAAAATTTAGTCGATTTCTCTGAAAAGAGTAGCTCAAAAAGTTTTACTCATACCAATTGGGAATGTTTGTATCAACTGTTGGCGACGCTGCAGGGAGTTGACCTTGAAATGACGTCGCGAAATTTGAAATGATGGCTACTCCGCAACAAAAGGCTCAATGTGCTATTTGGCTCATAGAAACGAAGTCTTTAGTTACCGTACAAAGTGCAGAGAAAATTCGTGATGTTCAACATCTCAGGGAACGAATAGTCAATGGTGTGGCAACCGTCCCCCCAGACATGCTCGCCAGGACATGGGAAGAGGTAGAATACCGTTTAGATGTCTGTCGTGCCACTAACGGGGCAGGGCTCATATAGAACTTAACTAAGTGTAAAAAAAAACTTGAAAATGTAAGCTTTTCAGTCATGTATAAAACATGTATGTATGTTTTTTATTTCATTAAAATATTTTGCCTCAAAACCCCGGAGTTCTTTTATAGACACCTTGTATAATGTAAAGTAAGTTTCATTCTGGTATTTTCTTTATAGAAGATCTATTCATGCTCAAAACTAGTCCACTTTTTAATTGTCTACTCGGGTTACTTATAGAAAACCATCTGGAGGCTTTCTGAAAGCAGCTCAAAATGCGAATTGTTCTTAAAAATCAGCGTTGTCCTTTTTCTTAACAACGCATTCTTAGATTAGCTGCGTCTATTTTCTTAATTAAGCATTTGAAGACTTCTTAATGTTTTAAACTTGACCTTTGAGCTACACCCAAGAGAAAGCTCATCGACTATTCCATCTTTTTTTTATCGAAACGAAATCGTCATACTCTTATTAGTCCATGTTAGAAAGCAGTAAATCATAAATATTATAGAATGTTTTATAAATATAAGAACTTTCTAAATGTGCAGTACATTTAAAAACAAGCCTAAAAAACAAGACAATTTTGAAACCGATAAAAAAAAAACAATAATTTTGAATAAATATTAGAGAATCACGTAAAATACTCAAGTATGACATAAATATTCCAAATTTAATAGAATACTTTGAGTAAAGACATCATGAAACATCATGAATTACGTGATTAAATTTAACTGAATGCTATTTAAAGTATGTATATATTTCCTTCGTTTATTCAGTCTAGCAGCATCGTATAATCAATTTAAGGTTTAATCTCGGTAATGATGGTTAGAGTCTCAAGAGTTTTATTAATCATATACTCAAATTTCTCATCATAGAGAATAACTTTAAAGCTATTTCTGCATTGTTATGCAATAAAAAATAAAATATATCCTCAAATATTTGAACTATTATAAGTTCCTGATAAATAGTATGTAACATATTCTAAATTTGTTTATCTAAAATTATATAAATCTTATTTTGAATGTTGTAATTTTCATAGATAATTCTTAAGTACATCAGCTTAAAGAATTAAAAATTGTATCGAAAAACTTGTCTCAATCAAGGTAGTTGTATTTTTTTTAAAAAAAGATATTATTTAAATGCTGAGATATTTTTAGAAACAGTCAAGTATTAAAATAAAAATGTGGTAAAATTGTGCTACAATTAAAATGTGTTACAATTTTTCCGTGAGTTAACGAAAAGTCACTTAGAAACTTTACTAGATCAGTACGTATCATAACACTATATATTTGAATATTTAACAATATAATTTGAAATAAAGTAAACCATATGTGCTCAGATGCCAACTGCTCCGGACAAGCCAAAATAGTTAAATAAACGGTAAATAACTGCAAAGTAATTTTTGCAAATATTTAACTGTTCTTGCTTGCTTTTTGAAAGGTACAGCATGACATAAACAAAAACACTCTAAAGTGGTGAATTATATAAGTCTGCGAATTGTATGGAAATAGTGGTGAATAACAATCTACTAAATTGAATTTATTAAACCAAGAATCACCAACCAACTACCACTTTAACCTTTATAACCTACCACTTATAAACCAACTACCACTTTATATTATATATTTATTGTCCGGAGCAAGTTGGCATCTCTGTATGTGTCTAGCGTCCCTTTAAAAGGACGGAAAAAATAAAAATATTATACTATACCTTATGACATCTAATTATTATTACAAATTTATACTATATTATTATTATTATTTTATAAAATCGAGTTATTATTAATATTTAAATGTTTCTGTATAGATATGAAACCAAAATAGTTGTCGACATTATAAGTAAAAACATTCGTTATTCTAGGAATGACTTTATAAGCAGTTACTCCTGTTACCTACATTTAACACGTTCACGCCGGGGTAACCCACCGGTGGGTCACGCTAGATTGTGTCATCGGGCGAAGCCCCGGAGTAAAAACCGTCCCACTTTCAGGCGCAACACCCGGCTTGAACGTGTTTACACATTGCTGACCGGCAACCTTTCTGAAAATTATCCCATGTGCCCGGCTATTGTTTTGAAAGCAGATGTGGAAGTAAAACAATATAAATAAACTTTATAAATTTTTAATTTTTAATGCTGTATGATAAAAAGTATAACAATCACATCTGTGCAGAGATGCCAACTGCTCCGGACGCGCCTAAATAATTTGAAAAACGGTAAATAATTACAAAGTAAATTTACAAATATTTGACAAATTTTGCTTACTTTTTAAAAGGTTTAGCATGACATAACTATAACAAAGTGTTGAATTACATAAGCCTTCGAATTATTTAGAAATAGTGGCTGATAAAAACCCAGTAAATTGAATGTATTGAAGGAGGAATCACAATTAATAAACTACCACTCGAAAATATGTATTCGCTGTCCGGAGCAAGTTGGCATCTCTGTATGTGTAATGTTGCTCCATCAGTTTTGCAAATATATCGGGTTTCGTAAAGTTATAATAAATTGGTAGAGAATTAAATAGTAATACTTGAAAAGTAAGCAAAATTACGCCCACTTTTTAAAATAGTTACCACGAGATCACTGCTAACGAAAACACGAGTTAACTCGTGACCGGTCACCAACGTTTGGCCATGAAAGCACGAGTTAACTCGTGACCGGTAAGCAATGTGTTAACGCACTTTCGCATACAATGTCAACCGAAAGAAAAACAATACAATACACTATGTAATAAACATTGATTTTTGAAATTATACATTAGTATATAATACGCCTTATGACACCTAATTTTTATTACTAATGAATAGCATTTAATTGTTATTACAAATTTATGGCATCTTATTATTATTATTTTCATAAAATCGAGTTATTATTAATATTTAAATGTTTCTGTATAGATATGAAATCGAAATAATCGTCGACGTTGTGATGAAAAACATTCGTTATTCTAGGAATAACTTCTGGGGGAGTTACCCCTGTTACATACTATCATCGCACTCTCGCCTACAATAACAACTGAACCAGAATAAAAAATAAAAAAAGAAAGACGATTTAACGAACTGAAAAAATATTCCAATAAAATGTGTGAGATCGACACAGTTGAATCAATGAGAAATTTTCTCGCGTCAGTAAACTGTTTCAGTAAATCAGTATTGGCGTCAAAAAGATAACGGGGGAGAATAATTCAGGATTCTAAGGACGGATTATTTCTAGACAGAATGGCAGCCATGGAATCTCTATCAGATTACTTGGCCCCACGGCGGCCACGAAAACACATAAATCTTCGGATAGACACATTTCCAATTCTATTCTTCTCATACCTGTCCCCTTTTGAGTGAGTCTATGTACTAGGACTGCCTCCAAATCGCAAAATTTGAGAGCATATATTCATGGTAACAACTTCTGTGGGCCATCTTTTAGGATAATACTACATCGTTCTCTATTCATAAGTCACGCAATAGCGCTATTGGGTAAAAGCTACTAGATCTGCTCTAGGAAATGCGAAACGCAATACGAACTGTTCTAAATTTTGAAATAGAGACCCTTCAGAGGCGAATGAAGCCAACTATTTATTTTTGAATGTAAATTGATTGCTTTGTGGTTAGAGGATCAGTCACTAATATATAGATTTATTTTAAATTTTAATCTACTTTAGGCCAAGCGTATACATTTTATAAAATGTGGCATTGTTTTGAATAAACTATGCTTAAATTACACTCATTAAGACACAGAAAAAGTTTCATGCATGAAAAAAAAATATTTTAGAAATAAAATTGCGTGTATATAAGCACCACTTTATTTCTTAATCAATTCTGATGAAAATCTTATATAATCTGATGAAAATCTTCGAAGTATTATCTGAAGGTTGTTTAAAAATGCAGGTTTATTTTGTTCAAATAAACCTAGGATATTCAGCAGATTTTTTTTCTATAGATTTCCTGGAGAAGATATATTTTTTTAAGTATTGATTTTTTTTTCTAAAAGTTTTCTTCAAAGTGTGCGCCAAGTAACTTAAGAAATTCTAAAAAGTTTCCTTACGGACATTTTTTGAGCTTTGACTGTATACATATGTCAGCCAAATTTAAAGGAAATAAACAAGTTTATAATATTCTTTAAAAGCTATTTATATTCAGTGAACATTCATTTATTCAAAATATGTTGTAGACATGGGTTAGATTCCCCTTTTGTTTGGCTAATCGTGGGGGGGGGAGGTTTTCGTAGTTCTCCTCTCCATATAACGTAAATGCATGTCAGTTACAGAAAAAAAACTTATCCTGAAGGCAAATTTCTGCCAATATTTGATCCAGGAATTCCCTTGTCTTTTGCATTGGGTTCAAAATTACAGGTCTGCGGTGTCGAATAATGGTAGTCGTAAACGTGAAATTGGGTTGGCTGTTTAACTACGGCTATAATAATGAATTATAAAATAAAATATATTTATGCATAACCATAATTAAAGTAAAACTTAACTCCAACTGGTGTCAGTAAGTTAAACATATAAAATGAATAAATTAGTTAATAAAATATATCATTGTTAGAATTTAGGTCTGAACAAGAGTTCATGGGCTGGAAGTTTTAACTAACTAGCTAGTAGTAAGTTGACTGGAAGTTTCATCTTATTAGCTGTTAGTAAGTTGACTAGTAGTTTTAACTTACATTTGGTAGTAGTAACTATGGCTTGTAGTTTCAACTTACTAGCCAATTAACCTAGTAAGTTTACATACCTACCAACTTTTACGCATTTGGCGTAAAATTTTATTTTTATATTTAAAGTGGTAGTAAATATATACTACTTTTTCTTTTATGAACTTAATTTTTAAATGGCTTTGATCACCACTATTCTTAAAAAAATTAAGCATATATATTAATATGTGTATATTCATGGATGTTAAGATAAGTACGGGATCCGCCCAGCAAACCTGAAATAACACCGCAAGCTAGATTTATTAAGGTTTTGGTCCGTGGCCTGCCTGTGGACTTTGATACAGATGCCATCAATGCAGAATTACAGAAAAACAACGTTGAAACCTTTAAAATAGTGCAGTTTAAGAAGAGAATGGGAGAGGCCTATCGGCTCCTTCCACTCTTTCTCATAATTCTAACATCAACGGCGAATCACCAAAGAATATTCGAAGTCAACAACATACAGCAGATTCCAATCAAAATCGAAAGATTTCGAGGAGATCGAGGACCTACACAATGTTACAACTGCCAAAATTATGGACATACGCAAAACCACTGCAATGCGCTTCCAAGGTGTGTAAAATGCGCTGAAAACCACAGGTCTCATGAATGCAACAAAGACAGAACAACACCTCCAAAATGCTGTAATTGTTACAAAAACCACACAGCCAACTATACTGGTTGCGAGACCCGCCCAGCAGAAGGAGCCCTCGAGCAACATCAAATTCAACGCCTAAACTTGCTCACCGATTAGTGTCATTAATCAAAGAATTACAGGAATTGCTAAAAAATGAAGAAGTGCTACGTCTTCTGCGGGATATCATCGGGGAAACATCTCAATCACAGTGAGTTCTATTTTTATTTCCAAGACTCTCAAGTTAAATTCACTGAACTTTTCACAGTAGACTTTTACTTATGTAAAATTAAATTACATCAAATTTTATTTTCTGAAAATATAGCCAATTAATTCATATGTATTTATCAACTTATGCACGTTAAATTCTTTTGCAAATTCTATTGTATTTAAGGAACAATATTTCTCTGATAAAATATATTTACTGCATTTTCTCCAAATATGTTGTTTTATCATGAATCAAGGTATAATTTATCTATATTCATCAATTATGCTCTTCATTTTTCAAAAATCAATTATTGTACATATAAATGATGTTATATCTTTATTTTAAATTAAAGTCTACAATCAATATTTCTAATGTTATGTAAAAACGTCAATTTGTCATATTGAATTTGTCATTGTTTTATTATTTCACAAGCGAACGACTTGATTTTTTTTTTATGGCTACCACAATGTATTCGAATGAACTTCAATGTATGTCATAATTAAATATGTGCTAGTTAAAATATAGAAATTTAATTAGTGAAATATGTATCAATTTATGTTAATATTTATTTATGTCAACTTACGTATATATATGTCAAATTATGCTTATATTTATATATGTCAACTTAGATTCGATGAATCAGATATTCAAATGTTATATTTTCTCAAGCAAAGTGCTTGTTTTTCTATTAGCTACCACATCGACTGCTAAATTCAAAATTTTATTACTATGAATTTTCTGTAAATTTCTAGATGTATGGGATAGGGGCCGCTAAGAGGCCCAGGTGCCCAATTTTTGTAAATAAAAGTAAAGTAAAGTATGGTTGTTAAGATTTTTCTAATACAACGTATTTCTTTGCTTTAAATAGAAATTTTAATACCGTTTTACTACCACTGGGAAAAATTAAAACTTGGCAGGTATGAAGTTATGATACCAGAAGCTTCCAGCCAATTATAGAAAACATTATTTTCCTATTTTATTTTCATTGTTCCAAGGTTCGTAAGTAAAATTCCTCTAACTATAATTATTATTTCACTGACTAGCTGATAGTTAATTGATTGGTAGTTACAACTTACTAGCTGATAATAAGTTGACTGGTTGTTTTAACTTTCCGGCAGGTAGTAGTAACTATGGCTGGTAGTTTCAACTTACTAGTCAATTGACCTAGTAAGTTTTGATACCAAATATTTCAAGCCAATTATAAAAAATATAAAAAAAACATTAATTCCTTATATAATATACTTTTTTCCGAGATCCATAGGTAAAATTCCTATTACTATAATTATTACTTCACTACCATTAAAAAAAGTTTCCAATCAAGTCAACAGCTATGCAAAACACTTATCTTTTTCACTTCTCCACAGTATTTTATATTAGGTATCCGAATGATTTTGACACATTTTTTGTAAATGCTTAAGTGAAATTTTAATTTTATGTTTGGTAAGCAAGTGTCCTAAAATTATAAATTTATATTAAGTTTAAAAATATATAAAATATTCTTTAAAGTAGGAGCAAATTTGAGTTTAACTATGAATTTTCGATGTCTTGCTAACAGCTCTACAACAAATTGTAATGCATAAATTTTGGAAAAACTTTTCTCTAGATCAATTATTTAATTACCTGTGTTTTGAACTAAAATCTAAAAAAAATTCCAAAGGGACAATGAAATGGAACTAAATATATCGTTTAATATCGAATTTTGAAAAAAAAAAAACAATATAAATATTCTTACTTAAAGCTCGATAAAAATAAAAAAAATAAAGCTTTAGACCTTAGCTTTTAGTTCAAAAAATCGTCAACATTAGGCGAAGTCTGTGGACAAAAGTTTAAGAAATTCTATAATAAACCTTTTTTGTACTTTGTTTTAGCATAAAAAAAATTTCTCAGCATCAACATTCGTAGGAAAATACATTAACCCCTTGGGGACGGGTAATTCAGTAAAAACATTCGTACAAAATCAGGATCAGGACGTAATAAAATAATAAACGGTAACTTAAATGTAATTGTTTCTAATTTGACAGACTTCCCTTGCTTTTACTTTAATTATTGTTAGTTTAATCATATATATAATCAATGTTAATTCAAAGTATAACTAAATAATTTTATTTTGAACAAAGTAGTGGTGAGTTAAATAAATCAAACAATTATAACTCTGCCGGCAAATAAACCGCTAAAGAATTACTTTGATTACCAGTTTTATCTTTTTACCCTGGTTGATACGGTTTTATGCTGGCACGTATTTGTGACAGTCGAAGCGAAAGGGTTAAACATGCAAGAAAATTGTGAAATTCAGACCAAAATAAAAAGTAATTCGAAAATTAATTTCTGAAAATGAATTTTATTCATCTGAGAAATATAGGTTATTCAAATAAAGAATAAAATACTCAAAGCGTAACAAAAGCATTTGAGATTCGTTTTCGGGTGTTTACTTCCGGTTTCGTCTGTCAGAATGCAAAAAAAAACTCCCTTTTCATATATATCATCATTATGATAAGGGAGTTTTTTCAGAGATAGTTCAACTTCAATCAATAACTTCATTCCTAAAAATCTGAGATAAACAAATTTAATTTTGAAATTTTTGGAAAGCTGGTGAAATAAATTTAGAGTATAGATAATTGCTGATTTTCACACTGTCGGACATCTTAAAAAGTGGTATTGATATAATAATTAGGACAGCTCTTAATTTGTTGAACTCTGTACAGATTTTAAAAAAAAAAAGGTCTGCACCAATATCAGTTCTTAAAATATTATTTATATGCCATGGTGATCAAAAGCATTTGGTTCCGAATTAAAAGCCGGGAAAAGGGAAAATACTGGTAGAAAAACTATTTCAATATTAGATAATATTTGGGAGGAATTAATCCATTCTCAACAATAACAATTCACTGAAAGGAAATTTATCACGGCAAAGAAGCAATTCAATATAAAAATTGCATCCGTAAAAAACAATTGCTAGTTATGGATTTTTATTATTCCCGGAAAAAAACTGAAAAATGAAATTTATTTGTTACCAGTTTTTACACCGCTGCGCCGCCAAGATGAGAAAATTTAGCTTGACCCACCGGTGGGTCACCCCGGTGTGAACGTGTTAAAAGGGTAAATCATAAAACTTACTACTATTTCAAATATCTCAGAAAAATTTCCCGCAAAAAGCGAAAAAATTTATCAAGCATGGTAACAATAGTTAAATAAATTTAACTAATAAGTTTACCATTAACACTTAATTTTTTAAAAACAATCTCATCGATTAAATTGGCTAAAAACTTTCTTTTTGCTTATCTCTAATATTTATTAGTATCAATATTTCTTACACGTAAATAACCTATGTAGAGTTTGAATTCTCAATAAAATTAAATATTTCTTTATTTCATGATATACATTGTAGAATTGAAATAAGAGAATGTATCAAAATTATTAAAAGGAGAAACTGATCTGTTAAAATTGAATTGTTAAACTATGCAGATTTTAAATATTGACTGGGTTTTCTCGTATCATTTGCATGCAAACATTAGGTTGTGATGAATAACTATTGAATCCATAGTTCAAGTATACATGTATTCAACTATCTTCAATTCAAGTTCTCCTATGCCAGGTAGAATTGATGTAAAAGATTTTGTGATATGAATATTTAAATATTAACTGGGAATCAATAGACAAATGTATCTACAGATTCAAGAAACTGCATACCTTTGAGGTTCTGATTGGTTATATTCTTTGATATTAATGGGAAAACGGAGATATGAAGGGATTTAAATAGCTCTGAATTGTAAAGAAACTATGCAAGCTATTGATGAAAACTGCATACCAGTAACTTTACATACAGGATGTTTATCTGGTGCTGTAGTCTTAACTCAGAAAGAAAATATTGGAATGTTAAATAGAATATATTGTATATTTGTTATTCAAATAATTCTTATTTAGTTTTATGTTTGAGATTATATGATTCTATTTAAAATTGTCGATTGAATTTATACTGCTTATATTTTTATATTTTTGAAAAAGAAAAACAAAATCTAAATTAAAATATTTTAAATAAACTATACAACCATTGTGTATCTTTATTTTTTTTAGAGATAAAGAAAAAATACTGAAACGATAGATTTTACCTTTATGATATTGCCGAAATATAAAATAACTATTTATTAATTTTGGAATTATGCTTCCTGAAATCATGAAACTAAAAATTAACAGCATGAGCAAATTGTAAGCATATATTCTAAACTTTAACAACCTAATAAATCTTTTCCATTATTTAATATAAATAATAAGAAAATTTAAAATCTTAAATGATATCTGAATAAAATCTGTATTCATATGTAATTCCCGTATAACACAAACTTTAATAAATGCATAACATGAACCTCAATATTCATCTAGCCAAAACCGTAACTATATTTATTTGTTTTGAAAAAAACATACTTGCATATTTCAAACTTAAATTTATACTTATGAAACGCATTCATTGTACATTGCAGTAAAGAATCAAAATAATACACAATCTAATTTTGAAGATTTATAGAACTTTGACTGTTCGATTTTTCGAATTTTTTAAACTGTTTTCGGAAAATTCATAACGCCTAAAATAATAGTGCAACAATATACCACTTACTTTTGATATTGTCCCTTCTGTTATTTTAAAATTAAAGTTATGATTAAAATTATTATCTTTTCATAAATTTACTTAAAAAAATTCAATCACGTTTTCCTTTTTAACACTAGATTGCCGAATGAAGTCTTTTTGACTGCTTTTAATTTCAATTAGAGAAACAATTATGTATATAATGACACAATTTCTTAGAATTTTGTGACTTTTTGTGCAGCATATAATATTTTTATTGTTAATATTTACTAACAACTTGTTATATAACTGTAAATAATATGAACAATTTTAAAAATTAATTTTAAACAAATTTATTTATGCATTTACAATCCAATCATTTTGACAGCTTTTGGGCAATATAGGTATATACTAATTTTCCGCCTTTCTAGTGTTAAATGTTCTTTTGTTGTGTTTATATTATTGTCTCCAATGTAAGACCTTCATTTAGATCTCTCTCGTATAGTGTTTTTATCTCAGCTTGTTAGAATACCAACTTGCTAGTATTACATAAGAGAAATGTAAGAATTGTTCTTAAAGTCCTATCCAATTAATTACGTCAACAATAGGTAGGTACTTAATTTACGTCACGCTAGAGCTGCACTATAGGCTATTCGCCCTGAAACATCCCTGATGATAATCCGAAGACATGTTATCACAATTTTAGTGAGGCAACTTCTTCAATTTAGATATATATCTGAAAGGGAAGGAAATACCCATCTAAAATTAGGAAATTCCTATATCCATTGTAATGAACAGGGACCGACCACAGGACTTTCGATTCCATAGATTTTACGAGCAAGTACATCGTGTGCACTCGGTGGGTCTTAGCCATCACCTCCTACATCAAGAAGCCTCCACACGGTCTTTTATAAGTAGTCCGCGCAAACTGTTTAAAAAGTGAACCAGTTTTGCGCATGAACCCAAAACCTTTTACAAAAGTAATTGAGAGAAATTTATCTTATATACTTGAGAATTGAATCTGCAGTGGTTGACAAATGAATAAGGCAAACCAATAATATTCATAAATAAAATAAATTTTTAGTCATATATTTGCTACCACTTTCTTATCTTAACTATATTCTGTATTAAATGACTCGTTCGGTAAGTGGATATCCTTCACAGTGGTCAGATCGGACTACCTATAAAAAACCGTGCGGAGGCTTTCAGTTACAGGAGGCGTTGTCTTAGCGGAGTCGAGAATCCGATCCTCGTATGGCCCCTCTGAACGGGAAATCAATTCTCTAATCACTTGGCCACCACGACCCTAAGTTGACAATAAAAGCACCGTTTAATGTATGTGTTACCGTTAAAGTATATAATGCAGTTATTTCATAGAATAACTAGTTATTCCATGATTGTGTCCGTTGAAATGTGCAATAGGTTATTATTTTGACACTTTAACTAGTTATTCTATGAAATAACTAGGTATTCTATAAATTAACTAATGAGAGACAGTTAAATTGTAAAATAAACAATTTATCTAAAATGAAATAACTAGGTATTCTATAAATAAACTAATGATGGACAATTAAAATGAAAAAGAAGCAATTTATCTAATTTATGCAGCGTATAAATGGTATTTATGGAAGCGTACCATAAAATCACTTGCTACAACAAAGATTACTAAAATGACACTTGGAATTACAAAAAAAAACATTATTTCTAAAATTAAAACAATTATTGTTGACACACTGGGTTTTACGCGAACATTTTTTAAATCCCTGACTAGTACCTAAACTTTGAGCTGTAGCAACCGACCGGAGCGATATTTCTACATCCGGTACTTCTTCTATTTTAATTAATTTTTGTTCGCATACACTGAACTGGGATCGGGAATATAATTGTTTTGTGCGGCCGTTTCTTGTGCCCAATTTGAAAAATCCTTCTTCGGTAATTTTTATGATGATAGCTAAAATAGATTTGGCATCACCTTTTCCTCTGTCAACTTCAGGCACTCGGATACGGACGGTAAATCCCACAGAGGCTTCAGAATGAGATTTATCTAACATTAATTTCATCTTTTTCACTTGAATTTCTAAACATTTGTCGTGCGAGATATATGGTACAGATTATTTTACACTTTAACGGGCTGCAGATCATTATTCCATGAAATAACTAGTTAAACCATGTAATACAAGAGAGTTTTATCCTTTAACGGACACGATCAGTTATTTCATGGAATAACTAGGTATTCTATAAAATAAAGGATTTCATACTTTAACGGTAACATATGTATCAATGAAAAAAATAAGTGAAAAATCATTCATGTCTTATAAAAATTCAAAATAAAGCTTATTTCTATAAACCTATAAACCTAAACAACATATTTTTAACTTTTTAGCACCTTTCTTCATAATTAATCCAAGCATAAATTTGCATATTTATTCTTTATTACTAATATAAAATATGCTTCTTTCCTTAATTTTTTCTTATTTTTATGTCATAATTATCGAAAGAGTCTTTACATATTTCTTCATTTCAGTTTCTTTTATGAAGGAGAAGATTCGGGATTGTTGTCTGAAAAGTTTGGAAGAATGTGATAATTAACATATCATTCAATATGCAACTTTTCGAAAATGACATGAGAATCCATTGTTTTATACGTTAAACGAACTTGTAGATATATTTTCTCGCAAGATAGCGTATATAGCAATTTTTTGAATCACGACGTTTTCTTACATGTATTTTACTAAAAGCATTGATAACCCACTGAAGACCTTATTCTCAGACCTTGTTCTAATAGTGAAATTTCATTCACTCTAAAAAAATATTGATGTGCTTATGCTTAACCAAGATCTACAGGCCAGAAAAATTACATTTTTGACTAACTTTACATTACACTTTACGCTTTACATGAAACATTGCACTTTACATGAAACATTACACTGAAAAGCAACATTATCTATGAAAGTGAGTTTACGTCCATAACTAAACCTCAGTTTACTAATAATAGAGCAAGGAAACATCCTTGAGATGCTGGTGTTTTCTTTAGACAAACTACTTCAAACATTCTCGCATTTAAGTGATAAATCAATAATCATAATCTATTTTGAAACTTAACTTTTTTTAAAGGGGAAGGAGTTTTTTTCGGATCTCAAACTTGCTCAGTATCCATTTTCCATAAAAAAAAGCAAACACATCAAAAAATTCAAATTTTACAAATTGTATAAAAATTAAAACAAAAGTACAAGAATTCATGAATCTAAAATTAATGCCTCTAAATCTAAGAAATTAATATTAACATAACAAACAAATTATCTAACGAAATACTAAGCAAGCAAATAATAATAACAAACAAGGTCGTTATGAAAAGACGAAGATTTTAAAACGAGGAATAAAATTCGCTTTTTTGCGAGGAAAAAAGACTTTCTCTTACATACACTTAAACAACAATACAAAATAACTGCAGATTTTTGACAGATACTTCGGAAAATAGGCATATAAAACAACGACTGTATAATTACTTCAAATTTAGTGCAATATAATCATGGATTTAAAGTTTCATTATTTTTAAAATTTAAGATTTTAAAGTGACATCACTAAAAATTACAGTAATTTTGTAGATAATAGCTAAAAATTTTATTGAAATGAATTGCTGAGAAATTATATATATATATATATATATATATATATATATATATATATATATATATATATATATATATATATATATATATATATATATATATATATATATATATATATATATATATATATATATATATATATATATATATATATATATGTACGTAACGCTAAAAATAGTTATTTGCGTGTTGCTAATAATGAAGCACATGAAAATATTTTTAAAGGTATTGAAACAAATTTATACAGATAATGACAAGGAAAAAAAAGTTTATGAAATAGATTTTTTATCAACTGACAGGTGCATTCTTCATTTGATGAAAGGAAAAGAAAAGAAAATTATTTTTTAAAGCTACTTAGTAGCTATATAAAAAATCCAATATTTTTATGTTGCCATGTTCAACAATTTATATATAAGAAGCTATTTTTTTCTGACATTTTTCTTGATGTTTTAAGTACATAAAAATTCATTATTGAAAATAGTTTTTAAAGATTTTTTTTATGTTTAGATAATGGGCAATTAGTTTGGTAAAAGTGACTTAATTATATTTTAATGCTGCCAAAAGCTTTTATTAGCATGTTAATAAAAGCTTTTTTTTTCTTGATCCATCCTTAAAAATAAAAATAAATATATTAATAGTTGCAAGTAGATGATTTTTTTCGTAAAAACCAACAAATGGAAAAAATAAGCTAAATATTTTAAATTAAAACAGTTTAATTGCATCAATATATATTTGAAACTAGAATTTTAATGATATATTTGTTTTGTAATTGCAAATTGCTTCATTTTAAAA